>NC_138372.1:44178561-44293861 GCF_054177405.1 Leptonychotes weddellii
CCCTACAACCAGGCAACTGCACTATTAGGTATTTACCCCAAAGATACAAATGTAGTGATCTGAAGGGGCACCTGCACCCTAATGTACATAGCAGCAAGGTCTACAATAGCCAAACTATGGAAAGAGCCCAGATGTCCATTGACAGATGACTGGATAAAGAAGATGTGGTATACACACACACACAGTGGAATATTACTCAGCCATCAGAAAGGATGAAATCTTAACCATTTACATTGACATGGATGGAACTGGAGGGTATTATGCTGAGCAAAATAAGTAAATCAAATTATCATATGGTTTCACTCGTGCAATATAAGAAACAGCACAAAGGATCATAAGAGAAGGGAGGGAAAATTGGGAAGTCATCAGAGAGGGAGAAAAACCATGAGAGACTCTTAACTATAGGAAACAAACTGAGGGTTGCTGGAGGGGAGGTCGGGGGGAGTGGGGTACCTGGGTGATGGGCATTAAGGAGGGCACATGATGTGAAGAGCACTGGGTGTTATATGCAACTGAAGAATTATTGAACACTGCATTGAGACTAATGATGTGCTATTATGTTGGCTACTTGTATTTAAATTAAAAAAACAAAACAAAACACTATCTTGTGTGCTAGGGAAGTTCAGGGGTGTGTTTGAATACTGAACAGGGAGACTCCCGTCTTTCCTGGAGGACCAGGGAAGCCGCATGAGAAAATAACATTGGAGTGAGGAATAAATAGGAGGTAACATGGCAAAGAGGTTGGGGAATGGCATTTCAGATAGAGGCAAGAACAAGTGCAAAGGTCTTGAAGTGGGAAAGAGAGTGGGGAGTGGGGGCAAGGCTGGTGCTGCGTGGAGATGGGGAGGTCCACTGGAGCCCCGTCTCCGCCCTGCCCCCGCATGCTGCCCCCCGGCCTGTGTTGTAGTGAGGAATGTTGGCATGTTTGCCGCTCCCACTTCACGACACCTGCTGTATAGTTTTGTGCATAGAAGATGCTTGTTGGACATTTGAATAAATGATGGACCATTCTAGGATCTAAATAGTCCTTTTAGCTCTGTCATCACATTTATAACTTCATTTATCCAGCAAGTATCAACAAATACAGTCTGTGCAGAAGAAGCCCGAGCTTATACCATTTACGGGAAAGTCTCCATTATCGCGCATTCTTTGAACAGAAACTCACTGTCAGTCACCCTGTCCTTTACACCAAGAGTTCTGTGATAAGTAGTAGTAAGAATGGGGACCTAGAGATGCCAAAAAGATTCAGTCATCACACAGCTCAGTTGCCTTCTTTGAGATTGAAATGGGATGTTAAGCCAGATCCCATTCAGCTCTGCCCTTAACTAGCAGTGTGACCTTGGTTGGGTCACTCAACCTCTGTGTGCCTTGGTTTCTCCACCGAGGGGTGTGGCACTAACAGTAGGGACTTGACAGGGTTAATAGAAAGGGAGGTTATGCACGTAAATATTCAGCACAGTGCGTGGTATTTTCTGAGCGCAGAATCACGGATGGCCGATGCTTTTATTACTCTGGCTACAGTTACTGTGATTCCTACAATGGTTAGATGCGGTACACTGACCAGATTAAGCAAGGATAGCACGAGTTACCTAGTTTCCCCATGGCAGGCAGGTATGTTCTCTTGCTTTCCATCTGAGACTGGCCTGCACAGGAACGCTCTCTCAGTGTTTGGCTGTATAAAGGAGTGTCCTATGCTTGTTCTTAGCTTTCTTTTCTCATTCTTTATTTTAGCATTTTTTTAAGAGGGTTTTGTTTTGTTTTGCTTTCTCACAGGAGTGATTGGAGCAGATGTGAGAGGGTACGGCCTCGCCTGTGAGGGACAGCCAATGACGTCACGGCTGGCTGTCATCTGTGGAACGTCTTCTTGTCACATGGGGGTGAGTCTGCTGGGCAGGGGGCAGGGCCACCACCCCTTGGTGGGGGGAGGGGAAGCCTAAGAGGAGATGTGACTTGCTGGCCCCTTTGCCTGTCAGTTCCTTCCTTCCTGCTGCCCGCCTGCTGTCTAGCCAGAAGCCCAGCCCGTCTCCCAAAAGCTGTGCTTAGATTTGCTGGATCTTTCTTTTTCCAGGGGCCAGATTCTTAAAAAGTGTGCAAAGGTCTGAGTCTGTCTTTGACATCACCCTGGTCAGAGAGCCCAGGCGTGAGGGGTGAAATTGGATCCAAGGGTGGCAACGCCTTGCTCCCAGGCGGATCTGTCCCTAATGGGTTGCTGAGTCTTCTCTGCAAAGGGGTGTCTGTTTTCCTTGGCCACTGAGCTCTCTCCAGATCAATATAAATCTATCTCCCTGGGAGCGCCCTGATGATCTATAGAATCAGGCTGCATATCATGACTTCAAAAGAACACTGATAAGCAATTTTCACTGTTAATTTTTCTCCATGAATTAGTGGAAAGGCGTTCTCCAAGATTGCAGTTAAAATTTAGTGCCTGCCCTAAAATTTATATCCCCTTTAAATGCATGAGTCTGAAAGCATTCCATTTCGATAAGTACCCATTTCTACCATATTTTTATTTAAAAGTCATTACTCTGTTAAACTTAGATGGACGACTCCTTGGATTTTTCCCAGATGAGTAAAATAGAGGGAGAGAGGGAGAGAAGGAGGGGGAAGGTGGGCAAGGATTAGCGTGGACACAGTCCAGGGCAGAATCTCTGCAGCCATGGAGGGAATCATGTGCCGTGTCAAACTGTGTTGAGTAACAGTAGGGACCAGTGAGCCTTTTTTACCATTAAATATTTTGGTTGAGTAAATAGTGATACATTTACTTACTTACTTATCCCCTCTTCTTGTGTCCGAAGCTGTGCTAAACCTTGGGGACATAAGGGTGACAGAAGTCCTGCCACTGATGAGGATGAGGCGCAGTTATAGCTGGCATTAACAGTACAAGGCCCCAGGATATCCATTCAGACTGAACCTGTGATCCTGAGCATCCACCATGTGCCAAACACTGTGCATAGCTTCCCATTTCATGGAGATGGTAGAGCCAGCCCCATTGGTTTCCAATTTTACTTCTTCTGCTTACTAAGTATGGGCCCCCTGGCGAGGTATTTATCCCCTCTGGGCCTCAGATTCCTCATCTACAAAATGTGGAGAGTTCTAGTACACGGCTCCTAGTGTTCTGAGCATGAAATGAGGCTGCAATGTGCTTCACATGAAGTAAGCACACCACAGTGGTTAGCTCTTGATGAGTTGTGCTGGTGCTATCGGGCAGAAAGGAGACCGCGACTAACTGCCTGGGAAGGGTTTTGGGTTAGGGACACATTTTCCGGAGGGGACGTTTATGTTAGATTCCAAGGTCATAGATTCCCTTGATCCTCCCCTTCCCCCCATCAAAAACAAACAAACAAAAAGTTTTCTTTTTTTTTTAAGATTTTATTTATTTGTGTGTGTGTGTGAGAGATAGAGAGAGAGAGAGAGCATGAGCAAAGGGAGAGGCAGAGGCACAGGGAGAAGCAGGCTCCCCGCTGAGCAGGGAGCCCCATGCGCTACTCTATCCCAGGTACCTGGTATCATGACCCGAGCCGAAGGCAGATGCTTAACCGGCTGGGGCACCCAGGCGTCCACCCCCCTGTTTTCCTTTTACTTGTTTCTGTGGACAAGATCTTAAGTGGAACTTCTTTAACTGAGTTTTTAAAACCCCCTCAGCAGGCCTCTTGTAGGGCCCAGCTATCCCTGAAGGCAGAGGTCTGCAGAGGCCTCAGGCCTCCTCACACAGGGGGTGCCCGGCCGGGCAGCCCGCACTCATCTCCCTAGACACGAGTCTACACTGGTTAGCTTGTCTTAACTGAACCCTGACTGAAACCTATTTAAATCACCCCCATTTTCACAGGGACACCTCTAATCTGGTTTCTCCTGTGAAATCTGAATTTCAGGCAATTTTACTACACTCAATTCAGATTTCTGAGCAGAAGCAAATCCAAATGATTGTGAGGGACTTTGTCGTGTCCCCACTTCTCATTCTCCTTGTCTCTTAATGGGGATGGTACTCCCTTTTCCTACAGGATCCATTTTGCAAATCAGGCACCTAAGGAATAGAAAAGTCCAGCAATGTTCCCTGGCTCACAAGCTGTTAAGCTGGAGCTGAGCACTCAGACCCAGCTCTGTCTCATTCCCAAACGCATCCCACTCAGTGCCTCACTGTGTTGTGCACGATGGTCATGTCCCTCAAAGAAGTGGAGACAGCCTGGGCTTCAGAGCTATCCAGATGTGGGTTGAACACCTGCTCATGCACTTTTTGGGCTTGTGACCTGAGAGGTGAGCTACTTTTCCGAATCTTACGTCCCTCCTCCATCCCATCGGGGGTGGCTCTGCCAGTCTCACGGTGTTGCTGGTTAGTGTGAATCGTGCACGTCTATATCTAGGACAGAGCAGACACTCAGAAATGGTGGAGATTCTTAGTACACTTTCCTAGTGTCATATAAAGCTCACATGAAGCAACTGTTGGGGCTTTAACGAGTTTGATGGGCAGCTGCAGTTGGTTGCAATGAATGAGGGCCATAAAATGCCAGTTTATTATGGTCGTGTTGTGCTGGAAATAAAGTCCCCACCCCCATCCCGCTTTGTACTTGGGAGTGGGAAGGGACCTTTTGGGCCAACGGGATTAATCATCAGCTTTAATGTTATGTGGTGAGGGCGAGACTGTGGTCATGCTGGCATCAGAAAGTGCCTTTGATCTTGCTCAGGTGCCGGGCGCCCAGTGAGCCAGCAACAATAACACCTTTGTGAGGTCTAGGGGAGGTGCGGGTCTAAGGAAACACTCCCGGGGAAACTCAAGGACCCCCTTTGTTGTGGTTCTGGCAAGTAAAACCACCAACTGTCAGGAAAAATTCACCAAACAGAACACAGGGACCAGAAGGGGCTCTGGGCTTTTCAAAAAGTGGTGTTCAACCTGGTCTAAAGGATTCTGTTTCTTCCTGTCTGTGCGCTGCTGATGTTTCTGATTCAGTACATTGATTGAGTCAAAATTCCTGAGAATATTTTATGCTTGATCCAGGTTGCCTCTTTCTAGATATGAATGAATGAATGAATGAATGTCCAAATAAGCAATTATTCATAAGTACTTAGAAGCTCCTTACTCCCAGTCCCTGTTACTTCCCGGAATTTGGAAAAAAGCTTGAGGTTGAACATAAGACCTACTAATCAGGCCTTTGATATTTTGGAAGATACAAGTGTGGGCTGTACATTTATCTTCCTTTAGGTGATTTAATTAACAAGGAAAAAAGAATATTTGTTCCTTTTTTTAACTCCATGAAAGCAGAGCTGTTTGTTCAGAGTTAATTACTACCAAGTCCCCCAAACCCAAGATAATACACAGCGGGGGTTAGCCAGAGGTTGAAAAGTCACGGGGTCAGATGGAGCTGATCCTTGCCATTGCTCTACCACCCCTTTCCTGGGGTCATCAAGTCAAGCAGTAACTTGGCAACCTGTGTTACGGTTAGCATGTCAGATGAGGAAAGGACCCTGGAAAGTGGAAGAAGTATTGAAGAGGTAAGATGTGAACAGAACACTAGTTGTTGAGGGCTGGGAATTAATCTGCATCTTAAATCACTCAGAACTGAGGTTTTTTGCAAGGACTTAGATGAATGTGGGGATGGTGGTTCTCTGCCGATCCCAAGGACGTAGGCTCCTGTGCTGGCCCCTCCACGTACTGCATTTAGATCAGATACTCCATCTTCTACTCCCTCAGTGTTCTCATCTGTTCAATGTGAGCAATAGTATTTACCCATAAAGATGTTTTGAGGATTAAATGGGGTGATCTTTGTAAACGGCTTGTCACTATGCCCAGCATAAAAGACCAAATACAGTGCTGTTATTAAAAAATGATTCATGAAGGCCAGAATGATCCATTTGGTAATGGATTTGAATTAGAGGCATCAGAGTGAACTCATGTTTAGTTTCATCTAGTTTATACATAGATACACATGCAAGTATCTATAGATGTGTGTATACCTACACATGTCTGTAGGTTAGTAAACATACATATATTTCCTAGCTCTGACAGTTGAGAGGATCTAGAAACTAAAATACCCCAGCAGCTAGTTGTTCCAAGCACACCGATACCCAGATCTTGGTTTCTAATATATTTCTACAATAAAAAGAGCCAGGATTCCTTAGAGAAATGGTTGATTCTAGGACTGGAGCAGGAAATGGAGGAGATAAGCCTGGGGCATCTTATAGTGCCAGAAAAAGTGAGGAAATGCTCAAAAATATATATATATATATCAGGAGCCAACTGAGGGTGGCCCCAGTGACCAAAACTGGAACAATGTGGACAGCAAAATAAAGTGGTACTGGATAATAACCTAAAGTATGACACAAATATCATGACTCCATAAATGACTAAATGAATAAGACAAATCTCTCCTGCAGAAGAATTCCAAATAATTTATATAAATACTTCCCCATCAATGAGGTGGAACATAATTTCCCACTCCTTAAGGGTGAGCTGCACTTAGTGACTTTCTTTCTAAGCGGACAGTATGAAAAAGGGGGGAAAAGTATAATTTTACGGAGAAGTCTGACAAACGCTACCTCTGCCAGGTGGCGAAGGTCAACATCAACGGTGATAAGCCGTGTTGATAATATGTACTGTTGATATGATTTAATGAGAATGGCACTTTATCATCCTCCTCAAAACCCATAACCACAGTCTGATCCTAAGAAAAAAATCAGCAAATCCAAACTGAGGGAATTTCTATTAAATACCTGACCCGTACTCCTTGAAACTGGGAAGGTCATCAAAAAGCAAAGTCTAAAGAATCATCACCTAAACAGATAGGACAACTAAATGTAATGTGGGGTCGTGGGTGGGGTCCTGGAACAAAAAAGGACATTAGGTGAAAACTTAGCAAATTTGAATAAAGTAAGGCATTTAGTAATGATATATCAGTATCGCTCTGTAACGGTGATATTTGTACCTCATGTGGGATATTAATGGTAGGGGAATCTGGGTGTGGGGTATATGGGGACTCTGTACTATTTTCATAAGTCTTCTGTAATCTAAAAATATTCTAAAATTAAAAGTTTATTTTTAAATCATTAAATCATTCACTCATGATGGAAACATTTTCTTGTACCTGCCTGGCTAAGTGCTAAGGGTATTAAGATCAATATGATGAACATGGAATGCCTGCCTTCATTGAGAAAGAGACAAGAAGGGGTACCCGGGTGGCTCAGTCGTTTAGGTGTCTGCCTTCCGCTCAGGTCATGATCTCCGGGGTCCTGGGATCCAGCCCCGCATCTGGCTCCCTGCTCCTTGGGGAAGACTGCTTCTCCCTCTCCCGCTCCCCCTGCTTGTGTTCCCTCTCTCGCTGTGTCTCTCTCTATCAAATAAATAAATAAAATCTTTAAAAACAAAAAAAAAGAAAGAGACAAGAAGGGGACAACTGCAGCACAGATGGGAATTGCTATGGTCAATGCATGACCAGAGTGTGGTGGGAATAGGGAGAAGGGCCTGCCCAAAGTCTTGAGTAGACAAGGAAGTTTTCCTATAGGATGTGATATTTCCCTGATCCCACTGGGACACTTCCTGCCAGCCCAGTTTCAGACCACATGCCCTGTCCTCTCTCTTCACTTTGTTTTTCTCTTCTATGTCTACAACACTGTGCTGGTGACTTCCTCTGAGGTCTGGATGGGATGTGGTTATGTGCAGGCCCATCAGGAGGGCACCATAGGTGGGGAGAATAGCCACATGTCTTGAACAGATGACCTTCTGTTAGCAGGTTATCACCGCTAAGAAGAGAGTAGTCAGGTAGGACCAGTTTCTCTATCTCAGTCTCTTTAGCAAGTGGTATTGGCTGAGGTCATTGAGAAAGGTGGACAGGGAAGGGAGTCCTCATGGTACAAATAGGATCACTGTTACACCTGCCAATGAAAGAATTAGGGTTCTGTGCATGAAGTGCCCTGCTCCCTCTTAAGTCACCACCATTCCCAGGAGACTATCCATACGGAGGTTGGCCCAGGGCCTCACAACCACATTTATTGAAAATAGACTGTATGCCAGGCATCAGTTTGTCAAGGGGAGGGTTGATGTGGTTCTGCGAGCAGTAAGAGACCGGTCATATACTCACGAAGCTCAGGGTAGTGCTCCTCCTGGCATTTGAGGCTAGGGAAGTTCTACACTGTTCTGGACGAGGAGGACATTGAACATTTCTGGCCCAGCCTCAGTCAATATGAGGAGACAGACAATAGTATTAGCTGCTACCATCTATCAGGCACCTACAGTGTACCCAGCACTGTGCTGAATCCTTTATGTCATGTAATCAACAATTCTGGGAGATAGCCACCATTACTGTCTTCATTTCCCAAGTGAGAAGAGTGAGGCAAACAATAGTTAAGTGGGTCATGCCATGTTCAAGCCCTCTAGGGGACTGACCTCAGAGTCCTCGCTCTTCCCTTTCAGTTCAATAGCTTCTTGCAAAGGTCCAGAGGAGGAGAACAGGCTCAATGAGAATATGAGCAAATGTTGGTGCAGACCTCTCACCAAAGAAAAGATTTGAAATACAAGCACCTGAGAAGATTCTCACCATCATTCGTCATTAGGAACATGCAAACCCAAACCACAGTGACATACACACTTATTGGAATGGCCAGTCTTGGGGCGAGGGTGTGGGGACTGGAACTTACACGCTGCTGGTGGGGGCGTGAAACGGCACAACCACCTTGGAAAAGAGGTTAGCAGTTTCTTCCAGAGTTAATGTACACCTACCATGTGATCCAGCCATCCCGCTCATGAAAGCCTATGTCTGCTTGTAAACTTGTACAGAGATGCTCACAACCCCTTTATTTGTAATAACCCTCCATTGGAAACAGCCCAAATGTCTATCGACAGTGACTAGATGAATATCCTATTGGGATGTCCATTATAATGGTTTACTACTAAGCAATAAAAGGGAATGAACTATTCATATAAGATACAGCATGCATTGATCTCAACGTAAGTATGCTGATAGAAACCAAACCCCAAAAAAGTATAGACTATGTGATTCCATTTATTTAAAATTCTAAGTAATGCAGACTAAAGTATAATGACAGAGAGCAGATCAGCGGTCACCTGCAGCAGGAGAGCAGGTATGGTGGCAGCCAGGAGGATAGGCAGAACACAGATGGCACAAGGAAACTTTGGGATTGATGGAGATGTTTACCTTGATTATGGTAATGTCTTCACTGGTGTATGTTGTGTCAAGACTTATCAAATGTGGGGTGCCTGGGTGGCTCAGTCGTTAAGCGTGTGCCTTCAGCTCAGGTCATGATCCCAGAGTCCTGGGATCGAGCCCCGCATCGGGCTCCCTGCTCTGTGGGAAGCCTGCTTCTCCCTCTCCCACTCCCCCTGCTTGAGTTCCCTCTCTCACTGTGTCTCTCTCTGTCGAATAAATAAATAAAATCTTCAAAAAAAAAAAAGACATCAAATGAGACGCTGTCAATATATGCAGCTTAGCGCATGCTAATTACACCTGGACAAAGCTTGTTGGAAAAACAGAAAGGAAGATCAGAAAAAATTAAAAACAGTAGTATCTGCAATCACTTATATAGTGCTTACTATAATTCAGGCACTGTTCTAAATAAATCTATAGAAATTATATCATCATTTTAAATAACATACAATAAATGTTAGTTTTCACTTATTTCCTTCTAGCCCAACTTAATTCTCCAGCTACTCTGATGTGGCTTATTATTCTCTTCTTTTGGCCCCAAGCACAGACCAATAGTTATTGTTATTTGTGTTTCACTGGTACCGACTTGTATCTCAGATGAAGCAGACTTGCTTAGTGGGTCCGCGTCTCCTGTGGCCCCTGTTGGCCCATCCTGTCCAGTTGGGAGCTAGGGCTTAGTAGATGCTTAGTGACTGCATGGTTGGATTGCTTCCCACCCATTTGCCCCACCACCCCAGAAGTGTGCAGGTGCTTGGATTTTCTGGAGGGTCTTCTTACTTCTTCCAGATCCACCTTTCATCATCTGTCTCTGCTGAATGGGGCCTGAGTGGAAGAAGCCCCTCATGTGTGAGTTGCTGGCAGTCTTTTGCCCACCCCACTTTACCAGAGATATCTGGGTGTTCATTTGGCCTCTCTGGGAAGTAAGATTTTTCATTGAACAGTGTTACTTAGTGAGTCCTGGGAGACACGAACGATCCATACTTGCTTTCTCTCCTTTCCTCCACCATGACAGCCTTCCAGCGCTTTCCAGTCCTGTGCTCTGCCCACCCTCCCCACCAGCCTGTACCCTTAGGAGGAGAACTGACCCTCCCTACTCCTCCCCCCCACCCCCAGCAGCTCATCAGGGCACCTTTTGTCTCCAAGTCCTTCTACAGCCTGATGTCTGTTCTCTTGGGGAAAGAGAGTTGAGGAGCCCGAGGCTCTGGACTGTAACCACAGCAATGCCCCCCATCAGACCTGGGCCATGTTCTTAGAGCCTTGCTCTTTGGGTGATGGCCTTGGTGCAGCTCTGCAGCTTCCTCACCACA
Source organism: Leptonychotes weddellii (assembly GCF_054177405.1). Lineage (NCBI taxonomy): Eukaryota > Metazoa > Chordata > Mammalia > Carnivora > Phocidae > Leptonychotes > Leptonychotes weddellii. The sequence goes on from NC_138372.1 coordinate 44,189,018, forward strand.
GGGAGGAGGAAGTTCCCCGAAAGCAGAGTGTGGCCTGGGCCCGGGGCACTGTTTCACTCAGGCCAGTGTTAGAGGAGCAAAGGATGCTCCCCATCATTACTTAGAAGGGGAATGCAAATTGCAACCACCGTGAGATCCACTGCACGCTTTTCGATTGGCTGCAGTCTTGGTGAGGAAGTAGGGACAGGAACTCCTCCACGCTGCTGGTGGGGACGTGAACCAGCACAACTGCTTTGGAAAAGAGCTTAGCAGTTTCTTACAAAGTCACACCTACTATGTGACCCAGCCATCCCACTCCTATAAAAGCCTGGCAGGGCTGCCTGGTCCCATGTTTCTGGAAGACCAGGAACAGTGCAAGGTCAGGTGACCCAAGGCCTCTCCGAAGGTCAGAAACAAAAGCTTCTGGTGGCTTTTGTCAATTGGCCTGAGCCTGGCTTTCCACAAAGACGGCAGCCTGCCGGGAACAATGGTCAAAGAAGCAGAGGAAAACAATAAAACTAGCAGCAGTAGGAGTCACAACTAATATGTACTGCATGCTTATTGTGGGGTAAGAAATGTAAATATCTGATCAGACCTCCCTAATAACCTGATGTAGTTATCAGAATTATCCTCCCACTTTACAGATGCACACTGAGGGTCAGAAAGACAAAGGTTACATAGCTAGTAAGCCCTAGAGATCGGTTTGCAACTCCGCTGTTTGATTCCAAAGCTGATATTCTCAACTCCCAGAACAACGATGAGATACAGGCGGCAGGGTGAGCTAGCCGTGCGCATGTGTGTTTTGCGGGAACGGGGGGTGGAGTGATTACAAGGTAGATCTTTTCCAAAGCCTGATGAGAAGTGCAAAGTTAGGCTTGGATCAAAGCTAGACCACAGTACTCTTGTTTTCCCTCCTTCCTGGGCTTTCAAATCACTGCCTTTCAAGAGGCCACCAGTCTAACGATAACAATAAAAATAAACAGCATCATTTGTCACCATCGTCCCCGGGGAGGAGAGTATTTATGAGTCTTCCCTGTTTTCCTGCTGCTCTGTGGTCAAGTACTTGAATAGGCAATTTGAAGACAGGAGGCCAACCTCCCAACTCATGAAGATGTTTTTATATTTGTTTGGAAGAGCATGAAATGAAAACCACATTGATTTTTTTTCCCCCCTTTTCCCATTTATCACTCATCTGCTGTGTGGGTAACTCTGGTAGTGTGGCTGCTGAGGGCGACCTAGCAGTTACGGGAGTGTCTGTGCTTTTCCGGAGGCTCATTGCACGTGAAAAAGATGCTGAAGACAGCCTTCCCAGAGCTCTCTCCAAGGACTGGGTACTGCGCCACGGACCTCAACACGCTCCCGTTCACTTAGTTTTACGTGTATTTAGTTCAGAAGTTTTAGTAGTTTGGCCTTGTTGATTTTCTCTTATTTTTCTCATTCCCCTCTCCAACTCCCCTTCTATGCTCCAAGGGCCTCTTTTTTTCATATATTAATTAAATTTTCATATATTAATTAAATTTTCATATATTTTGTCCCCCAGAGCCATTGTAAGTTAGGGGTCATTTCTCTTCTTCCTCTTAAACAGTGTTAGAGCACGAGGAACAAGAACATCTAAGAAACCGAAGATCCCAGGAAAACCCATGAGAAATTTATTGAACAGTCAAGACTATAGGATTGAGACTGAAAGTCTCTTCCTAATGAATAGTCAGTGGCTCCGTACTGCCAATAGAAAAAAATGTTCAAAAGGAAAACTAAATGGACATTTGACCATGTTGTTAAAGATTTAGGATACATTCAATTAAAAAAAAAAAAAAGATAGGAGTCTTAAATCCAGAGGAGGTGAAAGTTACTGCAATGCTGTCATGTATTAAAAAAAAAAAACCACTGTTTTAATGAAAGATCATTCACATAAAATTCACCCCTGCCATGTATTTTTAAAGCCCCTAGAGAACTGAGTTTAGTGATGTTTGAGAAAGAGAACATTGTAGTGTGCATCTTTTTGGTGACACTATGAAATGATACCAGCATGTAGCCTTTATTACTTAGGGAGGGAACAGAAAGAGATCTCAAAAGAGTAGGTTTCCATTTCCTTGCTCTTAGCACAGTACCTGACATGTGGCTTGGGACCAGTACATGTTGGACTGATGGATGGATAGAAGGACAGGCAGAAACATACTAGGTAGCCAAATACAGTATACCAGATATACATAAAAGTTCATTGAAGACCAGATCATGCCATACCAGTTTGACTTACTTTTTTTTTTTATAAAAAGATTTTATTTATTTATTTGAGAGAGAGAGAATGAGAGAGAGCGAGTACATGAGAGGGGGGAGGGTCAGAGGGAGAAGCAGACTCCCTGCCGAGCAGGGAGCCCGATGCGGAACTCGATCCAGGGACTCCAGGATCATGACCTGAGCCGAAGGCAGTTGCCTAACCAACTGAGCCACCCAGGCGCCCTGACTTACTTTTTTTGATGGATTTATAGGCTATGTGTGAAAGGAAGAACCAGCATGTGAACTACCTGGTCTTCAGTAAGGCTTTAGTTCTTTGTTTGATCAACAGACTCTTCCCACTTGACACAGAGCCTTGGTCAATCCAGTAACAAAATTCCACCCACTTGAGAACTGAGTTTTTCAGTGAATTATGGCTTGAAACAGGCCAAAAGCAAAAACATAAAACTGATTGAAAATTATCCACTGTATCCAGTTGCCAAATTTATGTGTGGGCTTTTCAACCATTGGTTGCGGCCTTGTGTGAAGCTAGGAAAAGACTGGGTCTTGATTCTGTAGGTCAAGGGGACATTTAGCTGGAAGGTGCTGCTTGGCTTAGACCAGTCATGGAGCCTCCCTGACTTGGGCACCTATCATCTGCCTGCATGTTAAAATTTACTGAAACTTCCTTAGGTTTCCATGTAACTCCTAGCTGAGAGATTTACTATGGCCTTGGGATACATGGCTAAGGTTCTCTGGAATTAGGGAAATGGCCTATGAAAAAGAAGACAGAACCTGAGAGAAATTGGCCTGTTTTATTAATATGTATATTTGTTTTTCTGTGATGTGAAAGACACTAATTTACATGGACCTGACTACCCTGATAGACCACAGTGAAGATTCTCCTCAGTATTAAGTCTGATGGCTTCACGGTCTTGATTAAAATCTCTCGGTGTGTCTCCTGAGTCCCAGAATTCGAGCAGGGCATTGGCAGATCTCACATGATCTGGGCCCTACCCACCTCTAGCTTTATCCCTCACTGTCCCTCACTTTTCCTCTATAGTCTGGCAAGTACATTCACACATCCTTATCTGAATTCCATGGGGCCCAAGATGTTTGAGAACAGACAATATCCACACTTGTAAAAGTTAATATTGGGTGTATGACAGTATGTTACATGACACTGCCGGACAGGTCTGGGGTGGCACCCCTAATAAAACACATTAGTATTTCTACAGCAAAACTCACGAATATTCACACCAAGTAGGTTAAATAGATTCTAAATAGTTTGATCAGTTCACGTCGGATTTTACCATCAGATGAATCAGGGAAGAACTTGGTACGTGAACTGCTTTAGATGTGGTACAAAATTCTGTTTGCTCTTTTGGAAAGAAGTCCATGTGCTCTCCTTTGCCCAGCCTTTGAGCATGTGTTTTCTCTGCCTGGAGTGGCTACATCTCCCTTTTGCATAGTGGGTACCGTCATCACCGGAATCATCACCATTGTTACCATTCACATTTATTGAGCATTTTCTGTATTTGATGCTCCCAGTAAGTATGGGGTGGTTCTCACTGAGTTATGATCTCCAGTGTTCAGAAGAGTAAACTGAGGCTTGGAAAGGACACAGAGCAAGGGGTGGAGCTGAGGTTGTACCGAAGCACAGGGACCTCAAGCCTGTGTCCTCGGTCACTGTGCCATCCAGCTCAGGCATCTCTGCAAGGCTCTCCCTTCTTCCTCTACCACCGTTAGTTAACCTTGCCCCTGCGGACCTTCCTAGCTCCTCCTGCGCAGCTCCAGCCCAGCGTTTATCATGGCCCGTGTCTTCCCGATAAGCTGGAGCGCTGTGAGCAGTTGGGGAAAAGCCTGCTTCATGCTCTGTCTCTAGGGCACACTAGGTGCTCGACACAGAGTTTATAATTGGGCTCACCCCCAGAGATACGCTACCAGCAAATAATTTGTATCCCCCATGAAATAGATATGAAACACCAAACCCAAAATTTAAGGATGTAAAATCTTGGATCTAAAAAAGAGAAAGAAATATTCAAAAAAGAAAAGGCTACTCAGGTTCCTGTCTGGTGTGCAAAGAAGAAGAATTTGTTGGGGACAGCATTTCAAAAATGAGCAAGGAATAGGTTTATACTTAAGAATAATAATAGCTAGGATTTTTTTATAAGATTTTATTTATTTGAGAGAGAGAGAGAACATGAGCAGGGGGTGTTGCAGAGGGAGAGAGAGAAGCAGACTCCCTGCTGAGCAGGGAGCCCGACGCGGGGCTTGATCCCAGGACCCCAGGATCATGGCCTGAGCCGAAGGCACACGCTTAACCAATTGAGTCACCCATGTGCCCCCATAGATGGGATTTATTACATGTGGACCATGCGCGGGGTTCTGTGCCAGTCTGTATATAGCAATTCCAATCCTCACTATTGTGATATGTAAGATTAATTTAAGAAAGAGAAAGATGTAGTAGCCATGTTTTAGATCCTAATAAAAGGTAATACTGATATATTCAGATTAAATAAAAAGAGTCATTAGAAGGTAGTAACCTAAAATGGCCCACAAGAGTACATTTCTCCATCTAAGAGATGATGGAATTGAGGTTGAAGAGATTTGAGAGCTGGGACATGTGGGAAGTGAGGTCTGGACGGGCTCCTGACTTTTATATCCATTCCTTGAAAATGTTAACATGGTATCAGGAATGTATCCTGCTTTCCTACCCAGGACTGGGTCCAGCTTTGAGCTCTGCTTTCAGAAAAATCTGGGGGGAACTGAGACCTGGAAAGAGGCATATGCTACACAGTTACAATGTTTGGAAGAAACTGGCCCCCCTTCTTTATTTTTAATTTTTTTATTCAGAAATGATTTCAGGGGCACCTGGGTGGCTCAGTAGGTTAAGTGTCTATGTTCTGCTCAGGTGATGATCTCGGGGTCCTGGGATTGAACCCCTGGGGCTTCCTGCTCAGTGGGGTCTGCTTTTCCCTCTGCCCCTATTCCTGCTCCTGCACTCACGTGCTTTCTCTCTCAAATACATAAAATCTTTAAAAAAAATGATCTCAGACTTACAGAAAAGTTGCAAAAATAGAACAAAAAATTCTGTATACCCTTCACCTAGATTCTTCTAATATTTTGCATAAGCATTGTACCCATATTTTATATGTATAAATATTTTTTCTGAATCATTTGAGAGTAGGTTGCAGATATAATGCCCATTTACTCCTAAATGCTTCAGTATGTATTTTATAAAAACAAGAATATTCTCTTATATAGCCATAATACAGTTACCCTATCAGGAAATAAACACAGATACGATTCCGTTATTTAATCTGTGGACCTTATTCAAATTACATCACCTGTCCACAAAATGTCCTTTACAGTAAAAGGAAAGGAAATGTTTTTCAGAGCTTGGGATAGTTAGAAGGTGGGTTAGTTCTGACTGCTTCAGAGAAACCTTAAGGGTTGGCTTTATTTTCTTGTTTATTGAAGTTTTTGTGATGATAAAATGACTTAACTCTTTCTTGGTGCTTTGGAGTTGGTTAAATGCCTGGTGGAATTTGATACTCGGAATAACTAAGTGCCTTCAGAGCAGGTGCTGTTTTCTTTTTTAAAAATGAGGCTCAAAGAAACTGAGTGATTTGTCCAGCATCCCACAGCTAGCAAGTGATAGGGCCAAGACTCAGATACTCTCTGAGGAAACCCTGAGCCTTTTCCTCTGCATCCTTAGTGGATTCATCTCTATTTACTCAAATTGAAGGATCTGGCAGCTGGGGGAAATCTGGTTCATTGCAGGAAAGGCTCCTGATTCTGTCACTAGTCTCCATTGTGATTGGAAATTCTTTGATCTTCAAGCCATTATGTTCTCAGCGTGCATACAGTGGACCTGAGGAACTCCCTAAAATTGCATTTCCCCAGGTCCCACTCCCACAGGGTCTGACTGGGTAAGTCTGCCTGGGAAGGAGTGTCTACACATCTGTACTTTTAACATGTGCCGCAGTGCTTCTAAGGGAGGACTTGCAGAAAAACCGCGTTCCGCTTCTCCCGAGTAGCAGTTCCAGTATCTTTCCATCAGTGTTTCCGCCGGGCTTCGCAGAGCCTCTTGTACATAGGAGGACTCTAAATTTACACTTGATGAAGTTAAGCGGGAAGTCAATGCATGTAAAATGACTGCAAAATGAAGGAAATCAAGTTGGACAGTCAGTCCCTGTCATATTGGGACACAGGTTCCTTGAGTCCCTTCCTTTCAAATAAGTTTTCTCTCGGTGAGCTGAAGTGCAGACGGCATGGGAAGTCAGGACTTGGCTAGAGTACCTGGTGGAATCTGCCAACAATTAGAGATTGTAGAATTCTTATTTTCTCATGAAAAGCAGAATGAAGTGAAACAGAGACCCCATTTGCAGCTCTGCGAAGACAAACAGAAACCAAAGCACAGACACACCAGTATGCAACAGGAAACCACAAAGGCCTGAGATCTTTCAGTGTAAATAGGAAGTCAGAGTTTACTTTTGAGCCCACAGTGCCAAGCTGAAGCAGAGTGTCTAATCCAGTTCTCTGCCCAGCCCTTCCTGGATCCCTGGCACAGATGAAAGATGATGCCACCTGGGTGAAAGCATTTTAAAATGTTTGTTCTGATCAGGGCTTGGAGCAAGCTCCTTTTGTTTGTGCTAGTGATAATTTGGGACACAGGTGCAGCTTGGATTTGAAAGCATTAATTGGTCTCCCTGGTTTTCCCTGCAGTGATATCTGAGACCCCAGTCTTCCTCTACAAAGTAATCTTAATCCACATACATTCATAAGGCATTTGCCACTGACAGCCAGCTTTCATATACCCCATCTGTGGATCTTTGGGTCCAGGTGCATAGTAGTGCAACACTCCTGGAGTGTTTTCCATGTTTGTTACATTGGCATCTGTAATCTCATTTGATTACTACCATTACGTTGGAAAGTAGGATACAAATGATCATCACTCTTTTGAGATAAAGAAAATATAACGTGGTAGAGAAGACATGGGTTTTGAAGTCAGATCTCTGCTCACATTGAAAATATGAAACTTTCTTATCCAGAGCACCTTCTTTTATTCAGACAATTGTTTTTGAGCATCTACTCTGTGCCAGATGCTGGAGTGAAAATAGCACAAGTAGACTTAGACCTAACAGTCTAGTGGAAGGGAGGGATACTAAGCAAACAGTCACAAAAATATGTGATTACGGACCTTGATAAATGCTTTACAGTCATACCCTGCTGGTGGGAGTATGAATTGGTGCAATCACTTTGGAAAACAGCAAATTGATGTCTTTTGAATATGCATTTACCCTGCACTCCACCAATTCCATTCCTAGGTAAAAACCTGGAGAAGGTATTGCACCTGTGTGCCCATGTGCACCCAGGGCAAGTACAAGAGTATTCATTGCGAGGGGCGCCTGGGTGGCTCAGTTGGTTAAGCGACTGCCTTCGGCTCAGGTCGTGATCCTGGAGTCCCAGGATGGAGTCCCGCATCGGGCTCCCTGCTCGGCGGGGAGTCTGCTTCTCCCTCTGACCCTCCTCCCTCTCATGCTCTCTGTCTCTCATTCTCTCTCTCTCAAATAAATAAATAAAATCTTTAAAAAAAAAAAAATTAAAAAAAAAAAAAAAGAATATTCATTGCGTAATTTCTCATACTGGCCCCAAATGTGAGTCAGTGCAGACTTCTACAAGTCACAGAATGGATAATTAAATTGTATTATATTCCTACAGTGGTGTGCCTATTTAAAATGAAGGAACTAAAGCTATATGAACAACAGTTTTAAGTGAAAGAAACAGGATATGCAAGAAATACAGAACTATTCATATAAAATTCAAAAAGAGGCAAGAGGAACAGTATATTTTAGGAATGCATATATAGGTGCCAAACTTAGGAAGACAAGTCAGGAAATGATTACTATGAATATCAGGACACTAGTTAATTACATGGCTGGGGGTGCTGGTTGTGGAGGTAGAAAGAAGCCTTCCAGTGGGGTTTTGGGGAGCTGGCATTTACTGGTGAAAGATGCATGAGTACTTTTTTCCCCCCTTTTTAAAAGATTTTATTTATTTGAGAGACAAAGATAGTGACAGAGAGCACGAGCAAGACGACCGAGCACGAACAGGGAGGAGAGGGAGAAGCAGGCTCCCTGGGATCATGACCTGAGCCAAAGGCAGATGCTTAACCAACTGAGCCACCCAGGTGCCCCACATGAGTACTTACTATCAGTCTTTAAAATGTACACATGTTTTATACACTCTTCTGTAATATGATATATAGGTGCTGTAAAGCAAAGGAACAACCATAAGAGCATAAAGCCAAGTGACTGATACAGTCTGGGTGGTTGGCTTCTGTAAGGCAGTGATGTCACTAAGCAGAGTCTGATAGGGGAGGAAGGAGGTGTCTCCATGGTGGTGGTTGAGAAGAAAGTGGTCTAGAAATTGCAGCAGGATAATGGGAGGGAAGTTGGCAGGTTCAAGGTGACATAGGAGAATGGAGTGGTACCTGTTAAGGCTCAAGAAGCAAAAAGGGGCAGGGCAGGCTGGATCTATAAGCCTTATGAAGGATTTTGGTCTTATATCTTACAAGAAACTGAAAGGTTGTAATGACAGTGGGTAACATATTTGAATTTACAAAGGATCTAAATAATTGCAATTTTGGAGAACAGGTTGGAGCGAGACCAGAGTGGATGCTAGGGGACCATATAGAGGGAGAGGAGGGGTCCAGGTGAGAGGTGATATCATGGCCGCTTGCCTTGGATTATAGTGGGGGAGATGGGGAGAAGTGGATATATTTGAAGGATGTTTAGAAAATGCAATCAGTGACATTTTTGGCAGTAAAAAACAACAGCGTTGCAGAGTGATTGTAATATAGCTTTCCTAGGTGAGTCACCCAGTCTTCCAGGATCAGCTAGTGCTTAGTGAGCAAAGGTCTGGCTAGACAGTAGTAGGGTCTCAGGCGTTCCTTGGACAGACTTGGCTGACAGGAGCTTTTTTGGTTAACACTATCAGCTGTGTTTTTATATAAAAATTCAGTGTTTTGCCCTTGGCTCTTAGCAGAAGCAAAGGTCTCCCCAAGAAGTAGCCATGTGAGCACATGATTACTTCTGTGATAGTCCTGACAAAAATGCCTAACCCCAATCTAATCATGAGGAAGTGTCAGAAACCCAAATGGAGAGGTATTCTACAAAATAATTTGCCTCTACTCTTCAAAAATATCCAGGCCACAAAAAATAAAGACAGGAGGGTTCCAGATTAAAGCAGACTAAAGAGGGACGCCTGGGTGGCTCAGTCGGTTAAGCGTCTGCCTTCAGCTCAGGTCATGATTTCGGGGTCCTGGGATCGAGCCTGCTTCTCCCTCTCCCACTGCCTGCTGCTCCCCCTGCTTGTGTTCTCTATCTCTGTGTGTGTCAAATAGAGTTTAAACAAAAAAAAAAAAAACAGACTAAAGAGATGTGACAACTGAAGGCCATGTGTGCAGCCTACTCTCAAATGATTCAGAAAAAATATAAAAATATAAATATATAAAATACGGGTACAATGCTTATGCAAAATATTGGCAGGACCTAGGTGAAGGGTATAGGGAATTCTTCTGTTTTTGCAACTTTTCTGTAGTCAAATCATTTTTGAATGAAAAATTTAAAAATACAGAAAAAAAAAATAACAGCCATGTGAAGGCTGTGCCTGTATTTGCTGGGCCCATGCGGATGAGTTAATATGGCATTCATTTTACCCCCTATAAAGTCATGCTGGAAAATTTGTTTTAGAATTCATATGACTGGAAAAGTGATCTTTAATCTGAACATCACAATATTTTCTGTTTTCTAGTAATAAAAGCTGTACAACCGATCATCTTTTTCTTCTAACCCTGGAAGCCAGGAAGCTCAGAGTTAAAATGGAACACTCAAGCTAAAATATTGAACCTTCTTTCTGCCATATTTCCACTCTGATTTTCATCAGTCTTACATTACACGTTACTATAATATATGTGTTGTGTGTGTGCGTGTGCACATGTGCACATGTGTATTGGGGAAGTATTTAAAATACATTCAACCTTTTGTACTAGTTTTCTATGGCTTCTGTAACAAATAACTATAAACTTGGTGGCTTAAAACAATGCACATTTATTTTCTTAAGGTTCTGGAGACCAGAAGTCCAAAATCAGTTTTACTAAGCTGAGATCAGCTGTCAGCTGGGCCTCCCTCTGAAGGTTCCAGGGTAGACTCTGTTCCTTGCCTCTTTGAGCTGGTTTACCTTGGTTTGTGGCCGCATCACTCATCGTGGCCTCCATAGTCATACTGCCTTCTCCACATCTGTGGCCAGTCTCCCTTATGATTGCACTTAGAGCCCACCTGGATGATCGAGGATTATCTCCCCCATCTCAGGATCCTTGATGTAATCACATCTACAAAATCCTTTCTTTTTTGCCTTATAAGGTAACACTGACAGGTTGGAGGGATTTGGACATGGGTATGTTTTGGGGGGCCATTACTCAGCATACCACACACACCCTTTGTGAAAGAAGTGACACATAAATACCTTCTTAAAAGTAAATAAAAATAAAATATATTAGTTTGTTTCTACACTCTAATTCATGTATAGCAAAGGAACACAGGTAAAGGAATCAGATTCCTATATTGTGACTTTCAGTCGCTTTTATGAATTGCATCTAGTTTTCTATTGTATTTACTATTTAGTTATTGCTGGAGTAGAAAAATATATTTGATCTTAAGACATTGATCTTATGTCCACTGACCTTGCTAAGTACTCTTACTAAGTTTTAAAATGTGCATGTGTTTTGCACTGTCTGCATGCATCCTATCTTTGCCAGTAATTCTTAAACTATCGAGCTAGGTAGCTTAATGTGATTTGGATGGTCGGAGAAGGCTTCTGTAAGACAGTAAGGTTGAATTGTAATATTCTGGTTAGAAAAAAGAGCAAGCAGAGGGGACAGTATGAGCTATGTCTGTGAGATCATTTCACCTGCAAAATTTTGTCTCTTTTTTCCCTTCTCAGTACCTTTTGTTGTGAAATTTTGTCTAATTATGTTTATCAGGACCTCCAGGATTTTGTCGAGCAGTTAGGATAATAAAAAGTAATCTCATCTTGTTTCTTATGTTAGAGGGAATGTATCTAACATTTCTCCAGTGAGCATGGTATTTGCTGGAGATTTCTGATGTATATACCATTTATGGCATTGAGAAAATGACCTTCTGTAGCCTTCAGGACAGATGATCAGTATCCTGTGCTTGAATAGCCACTAAGGATTATTTTATTTGGCAGTCTAATTCCATAGCCACAGAGCTCCATCGCGGTGAACTTCATGAGGGCAATGACCATTAACTTGCTATGGTATCCAGTGTCTGGCACAGTGCCTGGGACCCAATTAGGCATTCAATATTGAATGAATGAACGAATGAAGGAATGGAAGATACTTAATACATATTTGTTGGATGAATGAATTAAAGTTAGCAAATTATTATTTAAAGTGAGCCAAAAATCTCACTCCTTTCCATACCCATCGTAAAATGAATTGAGTTCATGGTGCTGCCATTCTTGCTTCCTCTCAGCCCCTGGCATGGTCAGCTAGTCATTTGACATATGAAGGAATAAATGAGTGAGTCAGTTCCAGAACATTCTGCCCATGGCCATTAGACTTTGCCCCTAGAGATTCACATTTATTTGCACTGAAGCCAGGTGGTTAAAGATGATTTAATCAGGACAAAAATAAAGTACGCTCTTTAATAGAATAATTGCTTATTTCATTTTTTCCTTAAAGTTAGCCATTCATTTCATGCCACTGTCTTTAAATTTATACATGTTGTCCATGGAGTAATGAAAGTGATTACTCTGAATGAAGTCAAAAGTATTCACTAAGGACGGTCTTATTGTGTGACTAGAGAGTTTATGATTCCAGTATTAAACTAGAGACGGGTTGGGTACAGTGGCAGGCTTAGAGTTTACATCAAAAAGACAGAGTTGAACATCTGAGTAAGGACATACACAGATTTGCCGGGGAACAACTGAGGGAGGGTGGTTGTCATAAAAGAGGCAGGAAGTTAGGTAAGAATGTCTTAGTAGTTTTAAATACTTGATGATGGTGGTTCTAATGCTGTGTGTACTTCCCGTTTCAAAGGGGTATTTCATTTAGTAAGTTAGTTCATGTAACACCCCATATTAGAATGTCCAATGTCTTGAAATTGATTACCTTTTCCTAACTTGGGACTCTGTTCAGAAAGCCTTTGACGACACCATCTTGCCTAGAAGTAAAAGTCACTTAGTTTAGGCATCTCCAGCTCTATGCACCCCCTCTCCTAGCACACACGCTGCTCCAGCTGTGTGTAATGGGTTCTTATAATAGGGGTCTTCCTTCTCTGGAGTTTTTGGAAGAGGCCTCAGAGACCAGGTCACTTGTGCAGGACTTGCTAAAAGATTGCAAAACTTGCCCTGGGGTATAAAATAGAGATGGAGGAAGTCAAAAGTGAGGACTAAGGAAGGAGGCTGAGGTTGACTATTGTATCTGAGATACTAAGCAGAAAGTGAGGGCTGCTTTTGGGAACAGGTGTATGTCCACTAAAAACAAGGCAAAGGTGTGTGTGGGTCCAGCACAAAGGAGCCAACTGGGCAGATCTTAAGTGGGACCCCATCCAGAAGGTTCAACTGAAGGAGCAGTGTGATCCCCATAGATAGGTAAACCACCGGAAGACCAGGGCTGAAAGGGAGTTGGGAGTAGAGCAGGGGACAGAGAGCAAGCTAGCTTCAAGCATACTACTGTGGGGAGGTGGAGGGAGTCCCCAGGGGGACATTGCAGTGAATCACCAAGACCACAGGACAAGAGAGCTCATATTGGATATGCACCCCACCCTGAGAACATATATGGAAGCCCAGTCACGACCATATCAGTTAAGTAAGACCTTCCCTAGGCACCCTACCCCCTATGTGGAGTGCAGAGCCCTTGGAGGAGAAGGTGGAGCAAGAAAAGAGAGAAGCAGGATAGCCCCCCTCCCCTTCTCTAGGTATGCTTCTAAGCCTGAAATAAACTGTTGCTATAGGAGGGAGAATTTTTAATTCAGTGAGATGGGAGTTTTAATTATTACAATGGAGTACACACATTTGTGTACCATGTTTACTTGAAGGTAAACAGTGAACTGTTTGTTATTTAAGAGTTTAGGAATACCATGGATCCACCTAAAATTCCATCTCAGGACAAGGAAAAACAGTTCACAGAACAAGTTTAACAGGGAGTAGTGCAGTGAATAAAGCTGTTTTCGTCCTGTACACCTACCTGTAAAGGTCCTTTAATAAACCAGGACATACACAAGGCTCTTTGCATTCTCCCCCCCCTGCATTGACAAATCTCTTTTTCTGCTTAATCATTTAAGATTAGAGCATGCTATAATAGCTGCCTTCTAAAGAACCAGAGGGAGGGAGGGAAAAAAACAAAAACAAAAACTCTCTTGACCCCATATCCCACTCCTAATTCGCCATTTATCTACTCGTCTTTACTTATCCTCCCTCTATCACTCTTCTCCTTGTTCATACCACTCAAGCTATACTGCTAATATAAGACAGCAAGCACATCCCTGCCACAGGGCCTTTGCACTTGCTCTTACCTTTCTGCTTGTATCATGCCTAACTGCATGCTTCGCTCCCTCCCTCCCTTACAGTCTCTGCTTAATGCAACCTCATAATTAAGGTCCACCCAGATCACCCTTTATTAAAATAGCAATGCTTGCCCTCACCATACCACTTAACCTCTCTCTCCTGCTTTATTTTTCTAAATAGCATGATCAGACCTGACATATTATATATTTGAATATTCATGTGTTTTTATCACCCCACTCTCCATCAGATCATATGTTCCATGAAAGTGGGAGTTTGTTTTTTCACAGCTATGTCCTTGCCCCTTGAACAGTGCTTTGAATATAGTAGACACTTACATTCAAGAGATACTTCTTGAATGAAGGAATGCTTTCTAATTTGCTTTAGCCTTTCCACATGCCATTCCTTCGGGCAAGAAAGCTTCCTTTTACCCCTTTTCCTTACAGCTGAGCCCCAGCCGAGCCTGCTAAGATTCTGAGTATCCTTTGAGGCTGCATTTCCATGCCCCCTCCTCTGTGCCTCTGCCCTAGCCAGATTTAATCTCTCTCCTCAGGACTCCTAGCTCTCAGTTCTATTTCACTTTAATCAAGTTCATGCTCTTTTTTTTTTTTTTTTTTTTTTTTTGCGAGAGAGAGAATGAGAGACAGAGAGCACGAGAGGGAGGAGGGTCAGAGGGAGAAGCAGACTCCCCGCTGAGCAGGGAGCCCGATGCAGGACTCGATCCCGGGACTCCAGGATCATGACCCGAGCCGAAGGCAGTCGCTTAACCAACTGAGCCACCCAGGCGCCCTCAAGTTCATGCTCTTAACCACTACATGGGACTGCCTCTCAGGCTTACACGTTCTTGATTTTTAGGTTTACAGATGACTAACTCAGCAACCACAGGTCCTTCTCACATTGTAGAACTGGAACGTGACTGTCTTTGAACTCCGTGCAACAGTGTGCATCCTAAATCTAGAATTTTCAGTTCTGCAGCCCCGCCACATGTATTTTCCATCCTCCTTCTCTTTCTCCGGTTGTTTTTCTTCTTCTCCTCCTCCTCCTCCTTCATCATCATCATCATCGTCATCATCATGCAAAGGTCCAAGGGCGCATGACACATCCGTCATTTTCTTCAAGCTTCTTTTGTTCACTGTTAAGGAAAAAGCGCACCTCTTCCACTGAGTGTCCTTCCCCGTGACTATGGGGAGTGAGAATTCTTCCTCTCACTTGGCCTATTTAAATGCTGAAACGCCCCGATCCGTTAAAATCAAATACTGAGTGGTGGCACTCGATAATGGCTTAGGTGAACTTTTCCTCTAGTTTATACATGGGGGAAATGACTTGGAGCTGTGGATCACATAGGTCATTTTAGATCTTCCCTGAAAGGTTTTGGGGGATGAGGCATCGATCAGTCACCTAAGCTTTGTGCCTTCCTAGTTAAGATCCCATTAGGTTTTTGGCCAAGAACATGGTAATATTTCACGACAGAACTTGGAAAAGTTAAAAATTTACAGATGAATTAATGCTTTTTTTTTCCTTTCCCCCTTTTAACTTAATCCCTTATTTTTTTTTCCTGAGACCATTTGCATGAGGAGGAATTTCATTAGAATCCCCAGGTGAAAAATTCTTCATTGGACACAATTGGGCCTAGAGATAAAATGACTCACAACTTGTGTTGAGTGAGATATATTAAATGGTGTCCTAAGCAGCTTATTTATGAACTGCTGGTCACCAATGTAAACACTACCTCTTCTCTAAAACTTGGCCTAGCTTCCTCCCGTGACCCCAGGCAAAAGTAGCCTCCTCTTCTTTTGTGTTACTGTAGCAATTTATATATATGTTTGTTGTTACACCCATTTTATTTTATAAAAATGTATTAAATGTGTGTCCCTGCCACTACACCTTGAGCTCCCAGGGGCTGCTGCTGTGGCTCATTCATCTCTGCATACTCAAGGTCTTAGATGTAGCAGACAGACAGTAAAAGTTGAAAGAATATACTGAGCTACAGTCTGTCTAGTCCCATCAATACAGTCATTGGACATTTGCTGAGTTACTGCTTATATGCCAGATATCTTAACATATTTGGTATTCTCTATTTCTTACAGTTTCCCTACAAAGCATTGCTATCCCTGTTATAGATGAGAGGGTAGATAAGGGATTTACCCCATCACATGGTAAGTGGCAGACCTCGCTTTGATTTCAAATCACTTGAAGCCATATTCTGTGTTCTGTCTCCTTCATTAGAGCTTAACACTTTTTTCAGGCACCCATCTATAATGTTTAGCTACCAACTCTATAATACCATGAAATAGATTCCTGTAATTTTAATCATTCATTTGATGAACAGAATGGGAGACCCAGAAGGAACATGTAAAGATCATCTAACTCAATACTCTCAAATACAGAAGACAGAATGGAGCCTAGAGAGGAAAAAGATCTTAGCCAAAATTGCTCCTACCAGTTCGAAACATGTTATCCTTCTCCTTTCCATGGGGGGAAATCGGAGGGGGAGACGAACCATGAGAGACTCTGGACTCTGAGAAACAAACTGAGGGTTCTAGAGGGGAGGGGGTTGGGGGGATGGGTGAGCCCAGTGATGGGTGTTAAAGAGGGGACGTATTGAATGGAGCACTGGGTGCTATACACAAACAATGAATCATGGAACACTACATCAAAAACTAATGATGTACTGTATGGTGATTAACATAACATAAAATAAAATTAAAAAAAAATCCTTAGCATTCTAATGACCATTTGGATTCTAGAATGGTCAATGACCATTGACCATTCTAATGACTCACCATGGAATTACTCTTCACATTCTCTCTCCTCCAGCCCTGCTCCACTGTACTCCCCACTGCTTCCTCTCCCTCTGCCTGCAATGCCCTTCCCTCCACTCCTTCTCCTGTCTCACTCCCACTTAGCCTTCACATCTGAGCTCAGGCATCACCTCTTCCTAGACATTTTCAGAATAGGTGAGGTGGAGTATCTGTGTGCTCCCATGGCACATACCTGTGGCACAGGGCATACTCCTCCCTGTTTGTTGTTCGTTACCTGGGTGTCTGTCTTCCTTGTTCGCGTGGCTGTGAATTCCTTGAGGGCAGGTGTTGTGGCTGATTCATTTCTATAGCACTTGTGTCTAGTACAGTCCCTGGGACAAAGTGGCTTTCAGTAAATTTTGCATGAAACGGTCACCTAGCAGGATTCCACTGTGAAGGGTGACAAGCCTTGGAGATGTGTGGTGGTGAAGGCTCACCTTTTTGATATCTGGAAGGTGTTCTTGAAGACTTTCCCAGTATTGAGGGTCCAAGGGAACCCACCATTTCTTAATGCCACAGCTATGTACTGGTATCTCTACTGTTTGAGTGCTTTTGTTGAGTTGCACCAAGAACTTCTGAAGAAAGGTCTGGCATGGCATATGCAGGTGAGCCTCTCACCTAATACTGATGATCTCATGTGTCTGTTTTCTACTGTCACTAAGGAAAATAAAGTGCATTCATGTCCTTTTTATAGTGTGGTATAACTGACTACAGGATGCGTACCTGTGCAACATCTGTCTTCTTACCAAAATCAAAGCTTTAAATTAAGTGAGTGAGGCTCTCCTCTGGTACATCATCCTATAGGAGACCAGAAGGATGATGGCTTTGGGGGGATTATAAGGGTGTTTTTGACTTCTCTGAAATCATGTACATCCATTCTCAACACTATACCAACAGAGAACTTACTGGCCTTAGAAATAAAAGGAACAGTCTTAATTTTGACATTGACACTTTCTGACTAGGTGAACTTAAGTGATTCATTTGATTTTTCAGGGCCTCCATCTCTTTATCTAAACAGTGATGGCTTTGGGGCACCTGGGTGGCTCAGTTGGTTAAGTGTTCAACTCCTGACTTCGGCTCCAGTCGTGATCTCAGGATCGGGAGATCAAGCCCCACGTCTGGCTCCACGCTCAGCGGGGAGTCTGCTTGAGATTCTCTCCCTCTGCCCTTCCCCCCCCCAAAATAAATCTTTAAAAAAATTAAAATAAAATAAAAAGCACTGGCCTTTCCTACTTTCTAGATATATCAAACATTGGTTGAACTAGTGATTGTAACAGCTGTCTGGAAACCCTCTGTAGCATGGAGACATCTTGGGTGCATTGACATGGACTGGGAGGAGGGGATATTTAATGGGGAACATACTTGATATGGGGTATTGCCTCTATGGAAGTGTACCTTTACCTCTGGCCACATGTAAGAGTCTCTCTGTAGGGTGTTGGGTACGAGGCTGGTACCCTCATCTGAATCCAACTCTGGGTGATGATCCTCACCAAGACTTTCAGAGTAGGGAGAGCTAGTGGAGTGCATTTAAGCCAAAGTCATCAGGGAGAGTCAGGATTTGGAAGACTAAATTCAAATGCTAGTCCTCTGGACCAGGCATGTCATGGAAGAGGGATGAAGCAAGGGTCTTGGGCCAGATCTTAACCAAATCAGGGCAGAAGCATGTCTGGAGTGGCTGGCAGTTGCCCTCTGCCCCTTTGCAATGTCCTGGGATCACCATTTATGTATTGGCAGATCAGGTGGTTTAAAAGTCCAAGGTCAAGGTAGCACTTTGGGGCCATTTAAAGCATGGAGGGTCTGAAGGCTGTGGGGAGGGTGAATTGGGAAAGAGGAGATGGATAAAATGAGGTGAGGCAGTGAAGGGCTTTTAGAGAAACAGATTTTGAGGCAAAGCCTCTTTTCCCCTGCCTGGAACTGTTGACTTAGCAAAACAGAAGAAACCACACATACTTCCACACCATGAAGCTGATCTGGAGCTCAGAGGCTCTGCAGGGCCAGGGAAGGCCTAGTTCTGTGTGGAAGAGTTATATAGCCTGTGACCACAAACTTTTGGGCAACGTAACAGCTGATTATCATTCATTATGCATTCAGTTGTGAATCAGAACAAACTGAAATGAACCACTGTGTAAGTCCAGCCTCTGGTAATCCTGAATACGTGCTTGGGATGGGAGGGGACGGCGGTGGGTGTGTGGGCTTCTAGCTACAAAGTAACCAAAACACAAATTGGGATTATTTCCCCATTGCCTTCAAGAGAACAGTTCCAACTACTTAGCCTGTCGTGAAAGAACCTTTCATGATCTGTCCTCTGCCTGTCCTCCGACTCATAGGTTTGATTTTCTTTTTTTATCTCCTGCTCCATGGAAAAAGCCTTACCTTGAGCAAGTTATATGACCCCTGTAAGCCTCAGTTCCTGCGTCTGTAAAATGGAGATACTGATACCTGTCTTTACAGGCCTATAATAATTATGAAATGAGATAGTTCACGTAAAGCCACGAACATAGTCCTTTGCTCACGGCATATGGCAACTTGACATGTGTGGGATTTTTCTCATTATTACTGTAAATTCTACATTCCAGCCAAACCATAGCACTCTCTTCAAGCCATTGTTGTACTAAGAACTTAGACCTTTTTCGTAGATTAACTGTCACACACCCTAACTACGTTGAAAACTAGGACAAGGACAGTATCCCTTCATCTCTGTTTTCCCAGAACCTGACCCCCATAATAGGTGCTCAGTTAAATGTTTGCTGAAGAAATGCATGAAGTGTCTCTGTTCTGGAGAATCTTGATTCTCAGCAGATGCTTCATGAGACCCCCTCCCCCCCGCCATTACCCATACTAGGCACCTACTATGTGTGGGGAAACCATACCAGGTGTTTGGCATGCATGATCTCAGTTAATAGCCCCGCCCCCCCAAAGGCAGCTATTATGTAAACTCTTGACAGATGAGTACAGAGCCTCAATTAGCAGAAATGCCTCAAGTGTAAACATTAGATGGCTTTTTTACCATGAACCACTAGGAACTCAAACCGAGATCCAAACAATCCTCTTGGTCTGGCATGAAAAATGAGACCCAGATTTCTTCCACCTAAAACTCACTCTGTCTCCAGCTATTCCCACCCTCTACCAGCACAGAGCGGTTGTTTGCACCTTACCAGGATTAGCCAGACCAGTCTGTACTCTGAACTCAGAAAAACAGAGATTAAACATTTCCCGGCTTTAAAAAAAAATGAGAGTAGAGAAAGTTAAATAATCAGCTCTTACTTGTTGATTATTTACTGTGGACAGGCGGCATGTCAAGGCTTTCTCTGCATTGGCTCTATTCTGTCCGAACATCTTGGAAGGTGAATGTTCTTTTGTGCCTTTAACACTGGAGGAAACTGGCATCTGTCAGGGTCTCAGAGATGGATTGTGGAGTTGTGATTCCTGACCGGGCTGAACTAAACAAAACTCTCTCTCTCCATGGCACTAGTCAGCCTGGAGGAAGACTTGTCACCGGCCCCCAGGCCTCACGGAACCCCCAAACCTTCTCTGTATCCTCCAGAGGCAGGTGTGCAGGGATGTTTCCTCCTTCCACGGCGGAGTGCTCAGTCACCACCCTAAGAGTGCAGGCCAGTGAAGTGGACAAATAGCTCTTACTCCTCACTCCGGCATCTATTCCTCAGGTGAGAGCCAAATTCTCAAATTGCGAGGCCAATGACAAATCGGTCTACACCACACACACAGGGTATCAACACACAGGGAGTTCTTCTGGAATTCACACATCCTGGAAGCCAGGCTGGCATTGGTGGCCGGTTTCGTTTAATCTTGTCTCTGATGGCTGCATGATGAGTGAAGAGAGGGAGGAAGGCAGGAGCGTAGGAAGCACACAGATCTCCAGAAACTGGGTTTGGTTTGCCCCTTGAGAGTACCTTTAGGCACTGCCCTGAGCGTTTTCTGGCAACCCACAGCAACAGCTCACATGTCCAGGGAGGGGGAGGGCTGTTTCTGCCAGCCCCTTACATTCATCTGACTTCTGTGGTTCTTCAAGTAGCCAGGTATGAGAAGAGCATGGCCTTCGGAATCAGACTGACTCAGATCACTTCCTCCACTTGGCACCTATATGACCATAAACACGTCTTTGAACTTCTGTGAGTCACTGTTTCTTCATCTGTAAACTGAAGGAAATGGCTGGATTATCATGAAGATGATGCAGGAGGATGTGTATAAAACAGTCAGCACCTAGTAGGTGCTTGGCAAATGTTAGCTGCCTTCCCTCTCTTCCCCACCCCACCCCCATTCATTCACCTGTAATGCCTTAAAAAAAAAAAAGCCATTATAATTGTCCTTTGTTTTTTGTGAGTTACATGTGTTACTGATTAATAACACAGAAACTGTTTAAACCGCACTCACAGAACTGTAACCCTGCCCTACATCATGTCATAGCATTTCACAGATAGCTGTTTTTCCCCCTTTTTTCTTCCCTGTTACCCCCTTTTTTTCTCCTTTTCTCTAAGGAAGTCCAGATGGGCCCGATACATTCTTAGACACTGGGTAGCCTCCGCCAAGGGTTAAAATCAGGTCTGTTTCACATGCAGATGATCTATTCATAACAAAAGCTGCCTCCTGGCCCTGGGCCCCAGCTGAACACTGTTCCTCTCAAGCCCTCCTTTTCATTTGTTTCTGATGGTTTCGCAGTGTTTACATATCTTACTTATTAGCATGGTCTTTTATAGAGTACGGGCAGAGGGCAAACCCCCCAGGATCCGCTTTCCCTCTCAGTGCCCTTTCTTCCTTGAGTCTTCCTACCTCTCTGAACCATTTCCCTTTCATAGGAACTCATTCAAATAGGGAAGCAATTTTTAAGTCTTTCCTTTTTCTTTTTTTCTTAACGTGAGAGTCACTTCGCATTCTCAAAGAACTGCTGTTGAATATGGAGAAGAGGGGAAAGATACCACTGGAATGTGTGATTTTTTTTTTTTTCTCTCTCTCCCTCTTCGATGTAGGAAAACCCCATCATGTCCATTGACTTTTCGAGGGACATCTTCCACTCAGGACACAAGGGGTGCTGGGCTGGCCCCAGACCAGATGTTGAAGATGGTTCTGTCTGCCTGCTCTGTCCATGCCTCTCCTGTTTACACCCTTTTTTCTCTTTGAAAAGAAAAAAAAAAAAAAAAGGTCTCAGGAAGCCTGTGGACTCTTGAGTCAGATTTGAGTCTAAAAGCTCGTTCTGCCCTCTTGGTGAGTCTGGGAGCTTAGCCTAATGTCCCTGAAGCTCGGTTCCCATCGAACCTGGGGGACACGGGCTTGCCCAGCATCTCGGGTCGGGGAAATGGCTATACCAGTGCCCCATGTGAGGATGAGAGAAGCTCCACATAGACGGCGGCAGCTCCCTGGCACGCTGGCCTGGGACGGGTTCTGAGCCCTGGCCCGGCGATGGCAGGAGGGGGGCCTGGATCGGTCTGACATGGACATTCTGGTCCGTGTGCTACTTATGTGCTGTCCCTCCTGACCTCTTAGGCAACCCAAGTACATGGGGTTCCCACCCTCTCCATCTTTCTCCAGACCTCCTCCCAGCTAACCATCACGATTTTTTAATGCTCTTGCAGTCAGCTTTGTTATAGAGAAGATGTGAGGGATGAAATCCTTCACCCTAATTAATACTCGATAACCACTTGTCAGCCTCTAATACTTTTCGCAGTCCTTCAGTCGGAGAACTATGCAAGCGTCTATGCACAGTTTTTAGTTCTCTTTGCCCGGCCACTTTAGCCTTCTCCTCTTGTTTTAGGCCACAAGTGCAGAGAGAGTTCTGAAGATCTGGATCCTTCAGGTCCAGACTTGTATGGACATGTCCCAAATCCCCTGAGCTGAACCTGAGAAGACAGGAGTGCGTTCTTTTGGAGAGCGCTTCCAAAAGGCAGGGATTGATGCATATGCCCAGCAATTCTGACTTTTTTCAAAAGAGGCCCCAATATAATTCAGCCAAGGTTCTCTTTGCCTTTACACCATATGCTGTTAACAGGGTATGTCTCAGGTGCATTTGTTCCTAGTGACATGTCTTTCAAATAGAAATGAATCCGTCTGAATGATCATGTTGATTTGTATCTTGCTCTTCTCTAGAGCCAATACAAGCCTTGTTCCCTACTTCAGAATTCTAGTCAAGATGGTGTCAGATCTTTTTAAAATTAAATGCCTCCATGTAATCTGCTCCATAAATAAGAAGTACACCTTGGCCAGTATAGGGGTGATGATATTAGGACAGGCTCCATTTCCCTGGGTTACTGAATGTACCAGGCACTGTACCAAGGCCTATAATAGACTGTGCCACATTTAATCTTTACAAGTCTATAAAAGAGGTCCTGTCTGCCCCATTTTTCAGAGGAACACCCCGAGGACCAATGTCATATAGCAAGTTAGGACTAAACACTGAGAGTCAGACCAGTCTCTAAATCTGTGGTCAGATTTATGAGACAATAGCTGAGACTAGACACTGGTATCAAAGAAAAAAGGTCGTAACAAGGGAAACTCAGAAGCCGATCAGGAGCCGGGCAGGAAGAGAAAGTGTCCACAGTTTAGCAGTTGGAAATCAAAGGATATCTGACAGAGGTGCGGTGCGTTCAGGTGCCATGTGCTTGTTTCAGGGAAAAGCCTGTGTCATCCTCGTCTGCACCTGCTGATCAGCCTCGGCTCTAAAGGCTGCCCTGGGCATCTTTTTAACTGAAGTCTGTAAGGGATAGCTGCTTTTCCTAACAGCTGGTTTAGAATCAAAGGAGGACATTGGTTGGGTCATATTTGAGAAGCACTCAATTAGTCCTATGCTCATTCCTGGGGATGTGGCAGAAATAGAAGATACGGTTCTGACTCTGAAAGTCCAGCTCACTATGTGACATTGAAGCGGAGCTAAGAATCCATCTGGTGACCAGCACACAGAAAGGGCACCCTCTCTCCTCTTGCTCGCCGCCTCCCCTTCCCCCACCCACGCCACCAGCCCCTCCTCTCTTACTCATGGGATCCACAGCAGAGACCAGGAACTGTTTACCCACCACAGATTGTTTAGGCTGTGAAAAAGATGCAAGCTGTGATTTTTACATCTTTGGGGTCACACAGCTCTTGGAGCTTTCAAAGCTGAAAGCCCGTCTGAGCTCACTGGAGCCTGTATAGAGGAGGCCAAGTGTGGCTTCTTATCTGTGAAGGAGAGAAAATTGGGGAAATTTTAGGCAGGCCTCAAAGTTTTCTTGGCTACTCCATCTCTTGCAAAGCAACTTTGGGTGTGTTTTTAGTGTGTTTTAAGTGTATGTGAATGAGAAACATATGGATTAAATTTCTATTGTGATCACATATGGGTTTCAAAATGATGAAGATTAAGGAATTCGGGGTTTAGGGAGTCCAAAATAGTTGGCAAATAACTCAGGACATTGCAAGCAACATTTGGCTGCCTCCCTCCATCCCAAATTTGGGGACTGTTTGGTTGGGTGACAAACCCGTTCAGTGCCCTCCTGCCTGCTCAAACTGCTAAGCCCCAGGAGATATCTGTGGACAGGTTTCATGTGTTCTTGTTTTGCTCAAACTGAAATAAGGGGATTGGATTTCTAGGAAGGGCATACTGTCTACTGGAGGACTCTTAACCTTTCAGAAACCTCCAACCAGAGAAGAGGAAAATTTGGCAAGCCTGAACTTTATTAACTCTGTGCCACTTATGGGTGATGGAACACGTGTCCTGTGCTATTGCTCTGAATATCTGTGACATTGTTGACAATTTCAGCCATGTGCTGCATTGTGTGATTTAGTTTATAAAGCATTTTATATGCATATTACATACTAAATACACATTACATGCGATTTATAGGTACAAGTATATACACATGCACGTATTTAATATACACAATATACTGTGTATACACGTAACATATATTGTGACAGCCTACAGTGTAGAAGTACAGAGGGTTAAGGAAGATGTAAGAAGAAGCAACTCAGCCAGTCAGGGTTTAGAAAAGCTTCCCAGAGCAGATAATAATGAGCTGAATCCTATAAAAGGACATGGAAGAGTTAGTCAGGGAGAGGTCAGAAGGAATGCCTTTTAGAGGAGAATTTATGAAGACATAGAGATGAGAAAGAAAATGGCACACTTGGGGGAATTTCTAGGCTATGATGGGCTTCTTGGAGTAAAAATGATGGAACAAACAGTGAGGAAATGGTACCATGTGTGATAAGGCGAGACACATAGATAAAAGCCAGGTCAGAAAGGTCTCATATGTCATGGGGAACTCCTAAAGCATGTAAGGGAATGATATAATTATAATTAGGTTTGTGTGTTAGAAGGATCATTGTATTGGAGGTAAGGAAGTTGGATTCTCTGAGCATGGTTTTTGGGGGTGCAGGAGAAGGCAGTATTTGAGACAGGGAAACCAGCTTAATTACTATTGCAATAACCCAAGCGAGAGATAATAAAGGACTGGACTAATGGGGCAATGGGGAGAAACAAGCTTTGTTTAAAAAATAGAGTTGACAGCGTATAGGGCCTGTTATGGGGCAGAGGAGAAAGATGACTGCATCTTAAGGTTAAGAATGGTATCCTAGTGGTTGGATAGATAGGCAGACAGGGACCCCAGCACAAGAGCAGCCCTGGGAGGAAGGATGGCGAGTTCTATTTTGGATACATTGATTAGACATCCAGGTCAGGTGTCCAATTTGGAACTCAAGAGCAAGGCCTGAGTTTGGGAGAACAATTTGGGACTCAACAGCATAAAAATTGCCATCGCACCCACGGGAGGGATGGGCTGACCCCATGAGACAAACACGGAGGAGTGAGTTTAGGAGGGATGAGGAAGGAGAACCTCCCAAAGGGACAGAACTAAAAAGGGGTAGAGCCTAGTATGGAACCCAGGACTTTGGACTCCAGATCTTTCCACTGTCCCAAAAAGGAGTAGAGTTAAGCCATCTGTTGTTTCACATTTCTTGAGAGCATATTATGTCCTAAGATTTTTATACACATTATACCACTTAGGACTCACACAGAACTCTGTGGGAGGTGAGATTATCCCAGTTATAAATGAGGAAACTGAGTCTCAGACAGATTCAAAGGCACATGGCTAATAAACAGTCTGGCCAGAATCGAAACTCAGGTTTGTCTAACTCCCAAGGTCTGTGCTCACATTACTAAATCATGTTCACTGTCTTTGAGATAAGAGGTATCTCCTCACTATTTCGCAGGAGAGGCACCCAACTCATTACAATTTAATCTGAGAAGTACAGAAATAGAGGTCAAGGCTAAGAGCCCCATTCAAAAACCAAATTCTCTGTGCTCTTTTTTGTACTGTGGAGTGAGCTGGGAGTTGGCTGGAATGTATGTAAATGGTTTTTTTCCTAGTAAGACGATAGCACAGTCCGTTTGGAGGGAGAGATGAGCCACCATGGAAATACTCAGCCCCACACATGCCTGTGGCTACCCTCTAAAATTCCCAACCTGGCTGGAGGCGCTCAGAACAAAACCTCCTGCTCCCTTCCAGCACCACTGGTGCCTGGAGCCTGCCTGCCGCCCCTGCCAGAGGTTTCTGCCAACCCCGGCGTGATGGGGAGGGGGCCGGGCAGAACGGAAATTGCTGGAGTGGCTCCCTGCTTGGAGCCCAGTCATCTGTCCCAGCAAGAGGTGTGAGCAGGCTCTTGGGCTTTAGCACTGCAGGGAACCTCAGCTGACGAGAGCGTAGCCTCCGCTGAAACGTAGCCAGTGGCACCCACTCATGGAACCAGCTTGGGCAAGGACATGCAAAGAGGCAGGAGCAAATGGAGGGTGGCTTCTACTCCCTGCTCGGCCGTTTCTCATCCTTGTGATCCCCAGTAGTCTGCCCACCCTCCTCACGCCTTTGTCTTCAGCTATCAAATGGGCCATGCTTGTTCAACTCCATGTACTATCAGGGTAATTGCACGTTTGAATACAAATATAAACTCACAAATCACTTGATACCTGAGTTACCCCCAGCCCATCATGCACCTTATCTCCTACTAGATTGCACCGCAGGTGGATACAGGGCTCTGATGCCCATCTTTCTGTATCTTTGCATGTTTGAAGCAATAGTTTGAATTCCGTGTGTATCCAAGAAATATTTGCTGAGTATTTGTTCAGTGAATGTCAGATATTATGGATAGTAGCCATTAAATGCAATTCATGAAGCTGATCGTCGAGAAAGGCCCCTGGTAATCTAGGCCACAGTCACAGGGGTGGCTGGGCAAAGTTGGGACTTTGAGAAGCCCCAAGAGGCCACCCAGTGGGATCCCCTGAGCCATGGGGCAGTGTCTGTATTGAAATAGCCTGCTGGAGAATTCTCATTGGCAGGTTGGGGAAGAATGACTCAACTTCATGGAATCTTAGATAATCTCTAAGACAAAGGAGTTATTAAATATTCTAGTCCAACCTATTTATTTTATAGATGAGGAAAATAGGATCTGCAGAGGGAAATAAGTTCATAGCTTGGATCTTGTTTGGATCTGAAGCTACTCCTCTTTTATATACTAGCTCTCTGACCTCCTTCAGTTTAGATTTCCTCGTTTTGGGGTGAGTATAATAATAGGACCTATCTCATTGGGTTTTCATGAGTATTAAATGACAGAACGTCTGTAAAGAGCCTAGAAGAGTATTTGGCATTTTATAAGCCCGCAGTTAACTGTTAGCAATTACTCTTTTATTATTTCTTATTATTATCCTTATTTCTGTGTGATTTTTTTCTATCATTGCCTGACTTAGAGGGTGGTTTCACTGGGAACTTTTTCCTTTTCAAAAGCCATGGCTTTTTAAAAAATTGAATTTTTGATGAGCACTAGGGTCTATTGATGCAAAAATACACCTATCCTTCAAAACTTATGACCTTTTAGTTAAAGTAGAATTCAGAACTGTAAGCCTTCATGAAAACCAAAATGCCTGTGCAGCTTCATGAGTGTGAGCCCAGCCTGGAAACAGTTGTTTCCTTCAGGCCTAGCTCACATGTGGCCATCTCTGGAAAGCTTGGGTTTCTGCCACACTTCTCTCCTACCTGACTATAACACCTAGCACGCTTTGTTGTAATTTCTACCATTTGTCTGCCTGGTTAAGACGAGGAGCCCTTTGAGGAAAGGGGCCATGCCTTATTAGTAATTATTATTGTTATTATTATTTTACTTTATTATTTTTATAGGCTTGATGCTGATCTCAGTGCCTGGCATATGGTGTGCAACCAAATGTTTTGTTTTATTGCAGGTTTCTGTAACTTTATTTTATTTATATCACACATAATTAAAGAATATAGCACATGTCTACATGATGTTTAAACCTTACCAAATTGAATACTCTTGTGCCACCACCCGTGAGAAGGAGTATTATGGAAGAGAATATTTCCAGTACCTTTTAAGTATGAAGGTTGAACCATACGATTCAACAAATGTTAACTAGTTTCTTGTATTTTGCTTAATGTTCTAGCTCTTGGAAGTAATTTTGAATCTTGATTTGGACATGCTCCATCATATGGAGCATAATATCCTCCCACGTTTATACTGTCTGAAAATATGATAAGCTTTACTTTTGTATCATGGTCTACTTCATTGTTAAGAATATTGACTAAATTAGACCACGGGCAAATCTAGAGACCTTCTTACCGGGTCGTAATTACTTTTGCTGTGGTCGTTCAATCTTTTCCCTGACTGTTCCATCACAAGCTTCATTTCAAGGAGAACCAGCGTGTATTTGGTATTGAACATATAATAAGCTGTTTGTAGTTGACGGCTTATTCCATCTTCACCAAAGTCCTCCAACATTTCTATCAATCCTCCCCTTTTTGAACTGAGGGAACTGAGGCCCAGAAAGATGAGCTTGTGTGAGATCACCTGGCTGGAATCCCGCAGGCTGGAAGAGATAGGTCTTTGACTCAACCCACACTCAACTCCCTCCGCTCTTCACAAGCCTATAGGGGAAAATTTTCCAAAAGCTTTTTAGAAATGCAGATTCCCTAACTTGTTATCAGGGCCAGAAGGTTTGTTCCATTTGAATGAGTCTATGTTGGCTGTGATGGCCCTTGCTTTCTGCCCTTGGGAGCCAAAGAAGGATTCAAAGAAGCAATGGTAGCCTAAAAATAAGACCATACTTTGGCAGAGACAAATTTAGAACCTGCAGAGTGTGGTGCCTGGCTGCTTTGCATTTTTATAACCTTGGACATGGAATTAAACTCTCTCTGCTTTAGTTTGTACATCTATTTAATAGGAATAGTGGTGGAATCTTCCTTCAGGGTTTTTATGAGGGTTATGTGGTTTAATTTCAATAATATGCTTGGAATAAGGCCTTTAGTAAGTACCCAGTCAATCTTGACTATTGTTGCCAACAGCATCACCATGACTGGAAATCAACGTCCTGTACAGACAGTTGTTATCAGTGGAATAAAAGGGACTCCCTTCTTTGGGTAACAAAGCAGCCTCCAGGCCAAGATAGGCATCAGCATGGGAAAGAGCTTTCACAAAAATATCTCTAAATATTTAGGTTTACTGCAAAGAAGTAAAGCACACAGAAACATACAGATGTGCCTCTCTCTCTCTCTCTCTGTCAAAACAAACTATTACTTGTTTTCTCCAAGAGCACAGGGTTTAGAAGTGATTGGAAATGCTCTGGGAAACATATTTCTGTGTGTTGGTTTCCTTGCTTTACTCAGATGTCTGATGAGAAGCATGTGCCATTTCAAACGAGTGAGCACAAACAGGAATCAGCTCAAAACTTTCTCCCTGGACAGAGCCAGGCAAAGCCTTCATCTGACATTTCTGAGCAGCAGACCCTCATCTTCCAGTGAAGCTCT
The DNA here is from genome assembly GCF_054177405.1 of Leptonychotes weddellii. NCBI lineage: Eukaryota > Metazoa > Chordata > Mammalia > Carnivora > Phocidae > Leptonychotes > Leptonychotes weddellii. Next base: position 44,218,389 of record NC_138372.1, read on the forward strand.
GCCGCAGCTGACTCAGGAACAAGTTTAAATAAATTGTGAGATGGGGTGGAGGTGGGGGGTGATGCATAACCTTCCAAAGCAGTTTATGTATAAAAAGTTAAGAATAAAACATACCATATGATTTGAGTCCAACATCTGCCTGGGTTCAAATCCCACCTTGGGTGGTTACTGTGTGACTGTGGATGTCTTATACAACAAGCTCACTGAGACTAATCTTTGAAACAGGGCTAAGAGTTCTGGAAGGGAAGGGGTGCAGGGCATGATAAGAGATGATTTGACTTTGGCATTTATCCATGTACCTGCCCAAACACTGGGTCCTAAGTGGTTGTGAACATGAGCTTTCTTATTCACCCCAAAGCCAGTCTGGGATGAGTAGTGTCTAGGCACGGCATGTGATAAATTTTCACGGGCAAAGACAAAGTGACGAAAACGAAGACCATTTAGTGTGTGCTCCTTCTGGTGGGAACCGTCTCCATTATCATACACACATGCACAAACACGCACTTACACACACTTACACATGTACTCACACAAATACCCTCACACCTACTGAGTGACTTCTGTGTGTAGTTTACATCTTAATTCAAATATTGCCTCCTGAAAAAAGCCTTCTGAGACCCCTAGACTAAATTAGGTACCTCACTTATTTGCCCTTGTAGTACCTTTTGATTTTCATTCATTTATTTATCACAGTTTATAATTACACATCTGTGCAGTGATCTAACTAATATCTATCTGAGGGTGCCCAGTGATTTGTCCCGTTTGCCCAGGACTGAATGGTTTTCTAGGACACAAGATCTTGACTGCTAAACCTAGGAGATTCCTGGCCAAACTTGAAGGATTAGCCACTCTCATCTGACCCCATCTCAAGACAGAATGCTTCATGAGGGCAGGGACCATGCTGTTTTATTTCACATTCATTGCCAGTGCCTGGCACAGGCTTATACCACATAAGGAATTCAGGAAACATCTGTTAAACCAATAAGGAAATGAGTGAATATGTCATTGTAAGCCAAACTGTCTTTTCTTGTAAAAGTCTTTCCTTTTTCCCTGACATTATTCCTATTTTAGGTGCTAAATGTCCCTTTTTATAGGTTATCTTTATTTCACAAAATTTAAAGTTGACAGTGTTGTGTAGTTCCCTCACTTTCTTCATATTTGAGGGTTGGAAATCCCACTGATTTGAGGACTCACTAGTTTAGTGAAAAGGGAACTGGAATAGTGGGGGTCAAGACATTTAAAGAAAGCTTGTTCCGGTGCTAAAATGCTGGGCTATAAATTTCATGGAGGTAGAAATCATGAATATTCAGTTCAATTCTATATCCCCAGGATGTGACATAGTACCAAGTATATAATAAGGGCTGAATAAATATTTGTAGGATAAATGAATAAATAGATTTCCTACCTGTCCAGAAGACATGTGGGACTAGACCTGGTATGCTTCACTCCCTTTTCCTCCCCACCCTCTAACTACACCTCTCCACAACCAGAAATATGACTTCAGCATGCATCCCTACTAGATGGATGAGAAGCATGTGCCATTCCAGATGAGTGAACACATGGTCCTTCCTTGTCTGTCCTGGTTCATGTTTTGGTATATTCTCCTAACACCTGAAAGGACTTCTGTGGAACATAGTGTCTTAAATCCTAAGAGCACCTCTCCCTCACCTACATGGCTTTGTTCAAGCCATTCCCTTGATCTATCATGCCTGGCTCAATCCTACATCTATGTCCTGTTCTCTCAGACCATTCACGCCTTGCCCCCTCTGTCCCTCCATAACATTCTATGTTTTCTCTTTATCATCCCGTGGGCCACACTGTATCCTATTTGTCTATTTACTTGTAAAGCGCCCCTCTAGATGAGTAGCTGCTTGAAGATAGGAACTCTGTCTGATTCATCTCTTTATCTCCAGCACCCAAGAGAGGGAGATGGCATGCTAATAGTTGTGACTAGTAAGTGTTTGTAGAAGGAAGGGAATGTATCAGTTATCTACCACAGAAATGCTAGGTGACAAACACACAATCTTAGTGACGTACAAGACATGAATTTTTGTTTACAGGTCTGCCAGTTAGCTGGGTGATTCTGTGATCTGGACTTGTTAGTGCTTGTTGACTAGGATGATTTGCTGATCTTGTTTGGTCTGTCTCTTATATGTCAGACGTCGCTTGCTACATTTGGGCTGACTCAGCTCTGTTGCTTGTCCTTCCATCCAGCAGGTTACTCTGGGCTCTTCTGGCAAAGGTGGAGAACCAAGGGAAAGAATAGAAGCACACAGTCCTCTTCAGGCCTAAGCCTGGAAAACTGACACAGTGTTACTTCCATCTCATTCTGTTGGCCAAAACAAGTCACAAGGCTGACCCAGATTCAAGGGGTGGGGACTCCACCTGTCAATGAGAGGAGTCGCAAAGTCTCCTTGCAAAGAGGTTGGATTCATGGAGGAAGGAGAATGGGGACCATTTTTGCAATGAGTCTACCACAGAGAGGGAGCCAGCAAGGAAATGTCTCATTAGTTTCTTTCCAAAATGATCTCTTTTGCTACCCTGACATCTAAATGAATTTATCAAGAAGGCCTCCAAAGATGAAGCCATGCCCTTCCTTTGGAAGGAATGACTTTCTTACCAAAGAAGGTATTTAATGAGAAGTTGAATTTCACGGTCATAGAAACCGGATGGGAGGAGGTTAAGGCTTCTTCTAGCCCTGAGCATCACTTATTTTCATCTATTTTGCCTCTTTCTTTTCAGATCAGCAAAGACCCAATTTTTGTACCAGGTGTCTGGGGCCCTTATTTCTCAGCCATGGTCCCTGGGTTCTGGCTGAATGAAGGTGGTCAGAGCGTTACTGGAAAACTAGTAAGTTGACACTTTCTTAATATGGGTCTAAATTTTTTTTTAAAGTTTATTTTATTATGTTATGTTAGTCACCATACAATACATCATTAGTTTTCGATATAGTGATCCACAATTCATTGTTTTCATATAACACCCAGTGCTCCATGCAGTACGTGCCCTCCTTAATACCCACCACTGGGCTAACCCATCTCCCCACCCTCCTCCCCTCTAAAACCCTCAGTTTGTTTCTCAGAGTCCATAGTCTCTTATGATTCATCTCCCCCTCCGATTTCCCCCCTTCATTTTTCCTTTCCTTCTCCTAATGTCCTCCATACTATTCTTTATGTTCCACAAATAAGTGAAACCATATGATAATTGACTTTCTCTGCTTGACTTATTTCACTTAGCATACTCTCCTCCAGTCCCATCCATGTTGTTGGAGAAGTTGGGTATTCATCCTTTCTGATGGCTGAGTAATATTCCATTGTATATATGGACCACATCTTCTTTATCCATTCGTCCATTGAAGGGTATCTCGGCTCTTTCCACAGTTTGGCTATTGTGGACATTGCTGCTATGAACATTGGGGTGCATATGGCCCTCCTTTTCACTACGTCTATGTCTTTGGGGTAAATACCCAGTAGTGCAATTGCTGGGTCATAGGGTAGCTCTATTTTTATCTGAGGCACCTCCACACTGTTTTCCAAATGTTTTTATAACCTTGACCAGCCTATTTTGTCGCACTACCCATATACCCAGGATCTGGAAGATTTGCAGGTTCCTATATCAGAAAACTTAGCTTTGTCAACATATGGTGCATAGTCAGCATGCATTTGCCAAAGGAATAAATGTTGGTCCAGGCAATGATGACTAACCCATCTTGTCGCCTTTCACACAAAAATCCTTTTTTTTTCCATGGCAGTGAAAGTGATATTCTACTTTGTAAAAAGGACCACGTAAGTCACCAGCTGAAATCCTTTAGTGGTTCTCCATAGCCTTGAGGACATCATTCAGATAGTTTTCTGGGCACGTCATACCTCTCATGGTCCATCCCCTCAATCCCACACATGTACTTGTCACTGAGGCTAGATTACCCTACCCACAGCTTCCCCATGACTTATGTTATTCTACTCTTCTGCCTTTGGATGTGTTTCTTTCCCTGCTCAGAGAGCTCTTTACCACTTAGATAATTTTACTTGTCCTTTAAGACACAACTCTACTTATAATATTCTATGTTCTTATTGGTTTACTAACTTGCTATTTCCAGAAATCTGTGAGCTCCTTAAAGGTAAGGGCCATATCCTACTTTTCTTTGCATCCAGCTCAGTGCCTGGTTCATAGAAGGTAGTTGATAAAAATTTGATGAATTCATGGGGTTGTCTAATAGGGAAGATAGAAGACCCATAAAAGTGAGATGAGTACTGTACCAGGGGGACAAAGCACAGAGCTGGCGTACAGCTAGGTTAAAAAAAACTTTTTGCAGGGGAGAAAGCAGTTATGTTGAGTCTTAAAAGGTAAATAGAGACCAACCAGGCAAAGAAGGGTAGAGATACTCCTCTAGGCAGGAGAACTGGCGTAGGAACAAAGATATGGGAGTGACAAATAACAAGGCTTATTTGAGATGATGGCACATAGTCCAGCATCTCAGCTGTGGCATAAACTGTTCTTAGAAGAAAGACTGACAATAAAAGTTAGAGAGCTGGGGTAGGGACCACATCATAAGAAGTCCCTGGAGGGGCGCCTGGGTGGCTCAGTTGGTTAAGCGACTGCCTTCGGCTCAGGTCATGATCCTGGAGTCCCAGGATCGAGTCCCGCATCGGGCTCCCTGCTCGGCAGGGAGTCTGCTTCCCCCTCTGACCCTCCTCCCTCTCATGCTCTCTGTATCTCATTCTCTCTGTCTCAAATAAATAAATAAAATCTTTAAAAAAAAAAAAAAAAGAAGAAGTCCCTGGAGAACAGGCTAAGGAACTGATCTCTGTCTGGTAGACCAAGGGGAAGCAGTGCATGTTCAGATCTCAGTTGTACAAACTCTGGCTAGCAGCCGTGAGGAAGAAGGCCTGAGGGCACACGGCTGAAGGTGGGGAGACCGGTTTTAGTCGGTTAGTCCACAGACAGAAAGCCATGGGGGCTTGAATGAGGAGGACAGGGGCAGTGATAACTGAGAACTGAGGTCAGGAGATCGACAAGCCTTGGAAGGATTGCATGTGGAAGGCAAGAGAAAAGGAGACCTAGGCTCAGTTAGCCAATCTCACATCGTCTGTTTGTGGTCTCGTTCCCATACCAGCTCTTCCAAATGTTCAACCGAATGATAACCGATCAGATCCAAAGCTGGCTCTGGATGCAAATCCCCATTGTTTCCGTTTCTTAGTATGTGGCTGTTTTATACCTAGCTGCCTCAAGTTCTCTTTCAAAGTTGGTGGAAGCATAGGTGGCTGGCTGGCTTTGAAGCCCATGTTCTGTGCGCTTGCTTTTGTGCCAGGCTGCAGAGATGCATTCAATGAGCAAGACCTCCATCGGGCCCTGGTTTTGAGGAGCTCGTTGTCTAGTAGACAGTGCCTGTAAAAGAAAGAATATCTGGTTGGTCTGTAAGAACCCAATGCTAGAGAAGCTAAGAAGACGACACGGCTGTATGAAGGTGCCAGGGGACTCAGGCTTTGCATTCTCCTACTGAAATGAGTGTTGTGTGTATACACGTTTCACTTAACTATCCATTCCCTTTCTGTGATGTATTGAAAGCCCATTACTGAAATATAGCCTGTTTCAACCCTGCATCGTGGTATAATCACCCTTTGCAGACCCGGAACTCATAGAGGACACAATCCAGAGGCTTTTTTTTTTTAAAACAAGGATAATGATCCAGTAAACCAACTCTTTGTGCAGAATGCATTGTCCACAAAGCTGCCCATCAACAGGTTTTCAGAGCCTTGGTATGCAAATTGAACATCTGTGTCAGTCTGGAAATACTTTTCCAAGTATTTGGCTCAAAGTTCGCTCTGTTGCTATGGATATAAGCCATCTTTACCCAAACATTATGACATATCTTTATGGATAAGAATTGGTTATGCCTGTTTCAGGATCCTGAATTTAAATAAAAAATGTGACCTCTTTTTGGCCATTAATAAAATCTTCATAATAGTCTACTATGACTTTCAACAGGAGTCATGGGAATTATTAGCCTTTCTCTAGTTAGTGATTTTGCACTGTCACCAACCAAGCTGCACTTGGAGCCCGACTTTGGGCTATTCTACTTATATTTCATTGTCCATACAAGTGGGGCATGATTGACCTGTGCATTATAGAGAACAAAATCTTAGGAAATCCAAAAGCTAGCATGATGGGGCAAAATCTGAATCAAGAACAGAAGAGACTGCCCAGTAAAGCAACAGTCCAGTCCGGAGGAGGCAAGCAAAGAGACAGAAACAACCTATAAAAGAAAGAAATGAAATAAAAATAATAATGATGTCATATGATCTCACGGATATGAGGAATTCTTAATCTCAGGAAACAAACTGAGGGTTACTGGAGTGGTGGGGGGTGGGAGGGATAGGGTGGCTGGGTGATAGACACTGGGGAGGGTATGTGATAGGGTGAGCGCTGTGAATTGTGTAAGACTGTTGAATCATAGACCTGTACCTTTGAAACAATACATTATATGTTAAAAGAAAGAAGAAGATAGTAAGAAGGGAAAAATGAAGGGGGGGAATCGGAGGGGGAGATGAACCATGAGAGACTATGGTCTCTGAGAAACAAACTGAGGGTTCTAGAGGGGAGGGGGGTGGGGGGATGGGTTAGCCTGGTGATGGGTATTAAAGAGGGCATGTACTGAACGGAGCACTGGGTGTTATACGCAAACAATGAATCATGGAACACTACATCAAAAACTAATGATGTACTGTATGGTGACTAACATAACATAATAAAAGAAAAAAATAATGATAATAATAATCCTACTTTATTGAGAATGTTTTTCTGTGAAAAGGATTTATATACATAATCTTATTAATCCTTGAATGATATTCATGATAATCACAATGCCTCACATTTATTTTGAAGGCTTATTTCCCAGTCTCGATGCCAAGAGCTTGGCATATACTATCTCCTTTAATTCTGTCAAAATCCCTGTGAAATAGGTACAGTGGTTATCCAAATACACAGATGAAGAGTGCACACTCAGGGTAGTAAACACAGCCCAGAGAGATTCCTGATGCACCATCAGTGGCCTTTTTATGTGGCTCCTTTGCCGTTCATCATTCCTTTCCATTTACTTATTCTCGTTTATTCTGTTGTGAAATTCGGGTCTCTGGTTTTACAACACATTGTTTTCATGTAGGACTCTGTGAGAGGAAGTTGCATGTTTTATGTTCTTTGTTTCAAATACACATCTCTGATATGCTGTGTGTGAAACTGCTGCATTATTACGTTGTCCAGAGTATATTCTAAACACGGTCACAAACATACCATCTGAAGCAGAAGAGAAGAGAAAGGAGAAGAGGGAAGGGAAGGAGGAGAAAGAAGGGAAGAAAAAAAGAAAAAAATTACCTAAACACTAGATTTGGGGGGGGGGAAGCTATTTTGTCTCATTTTTACAATTAAAAAAAAAAAATCTTCCATCCCAAAGCAAATCATTCCAAGTGTGTGAATAGCTTGGTACTGGGGGGAAAAAAAAAAAAAGTCTCCATCTGGTTAACTTCAGGATGAAGGAAAAAAAAAATAGAATAGGATCTTTTCTGGTTCTGGACCTCTTACAGTTTCATTTGACTGAGATTTGGATTCATTTTTCACTCGTTTCAAGCTTGTGCCACTGATACTCATTTCCTTTTAGAAGGGCACATGCCTCCAGCCCGTGGATGATTGATTTTAGTTGCATCAATCGGGCACGCAGCAGGGCTTGCCTCGTGCTTGTCAATACTCTCTCCAGAATAGCTGTGCAAACAACATTGCTTTTTTGCCCAGACCTTTTCCATAGAACACCAGCCCATGCAGTCACTGCATCCAGATGCTGAAGCTGGTTTCCAGCTGGCCCTTGGCCATCCCTTTCTCCAAGCACTCTTGTCTGTCTTAAGTTGGAGTCATTTTCATTGGGGGAGGTGTGGAGTAAGGGAGGCTAAGTCAAATTCCTAAGCTGCCTCTCTGGTGGCTTTGGCTTTCTGGGATAATTGGCCTTGGGTGGGGATTACCTTTGAATTGTTTTTGTTTTTGTTTTTTAAGATTTTATTTATTTATTTGACAGAGAGAGAGCACAAGCTGGGGGTAGTGGGCAGAGGGAGAGGGAGAAGCAGGCTCCCCGCTGAGCAGGGAGCCCGATGCAAGACTCGATCCCAGGACCCTGGGATCATGACCTGAGCCGAAGGCAGATGCTTTAACCTACTGAGCCACCCAGGCGCCCCACCTTTGAATTGTTTGAACCCAGAATTTAAATTTATGAACTTGAGCCCCAGGGTCACCATGTAGCAAGATGCTGTGTGCTCAGAATTTTAGCATTTGTGCATTGGGGGGCCTCTCTCCCGGACCTCTATCCCCAGTGCCACTCAGCCTGGGGCTAGCCTCAGGAAGTCCATCAGTGCTCCACAAGTGGGTGTATGAAGAGCTCGGGTTGTACACATGCTGTGCGTGGATGGAGATAGTGATTTCACCCCTTTATTCGTTCATTCTTTCCATCATGTGACAGAGATGACTCTGGGCCAGGCAAGAATACAGTCACATGATTCCTGTCCTCCAGTAGCTTATCATCTAATGGGAGGGTTAGATATAGGCCTGATAATTATAAGTTAGGGTAGCACATAAAGTAGATTGCATGACCCCTGAAGCCTACTTAGAGTATCTGTTATGGGACAGACACTTTCAGGCCCTTTTTAAGATTTAGTATTCTGTCTGATCTGCACAGCATGTCTGTATGGTCAGTGTTGTTACATTAGTTTTACTAGTGAATAAATAGGTTCAGAACAATGAGGTAGCTTCATCAAGATCTTAATAGTTATAAGTGGGAAAGCCTTGATTCAAACCCAAGTCTACTACCGGAAGACCCAGATCTCTCCAGAACTGGACCCGACTTTGGTGGAGCTACATTTTTGAGTTTTTCTTATACTTGTCTTGTACAGTCCCTGGAGAAGCAATTATTGGGAATTAGTGTGACTTTCTTTTCAAGTACATCGAAGCAAATTCAGTTGGCAGGCTTTGTAAGGCCATGAGAAAAAAAAAATGTATGTGTATAGTATTGACAGAATCTGTGTATAGACTTAAGTGTGTCCCCAGCATTTCTCATTGGCTAATTGGAATGACTTCATGGATACAGAGACCAACTCTGCATAAACAAATGGTCCTGTGTTCCCTCCCACCCAGGCTTGCACTGTATTTTTTGTATACCCACCCAGGTCCCTGCACAGCTCCCTAATTACCTTCTTTTTTCTAATCCTTCCCTCTCTAACCTCTCTGTCTTAGTTTGGCCACTCTAACAAACTACCATAGACTGGGGGTGGGGGGGGCAGGGGCGTCTGTACAACAGAACTTTATTTCTCACAGCTCTAGAGGCTGGAGTCGAGATCAAGGTAGCAGCATGGTTGGTTTCTGGTGAGGTTTCTTTCCGGGTTGCAGAGGGCTGACTTTTCCTTGTAGTTTCACATGGTGGAAGGGGAGAACTCTGGTCTCTTCAGACCCTTAGAAGGGTGTTAATCCTGTTCATGAGGGCTCCACCCTCAGACTTACTCACCTCCCAAGGGTCCCACTTCCCAACACCATTACCCTGGTGGTTAGGATTTCAACATATGAATTTTGAAGGAACGCAAACGTTCCACAACATCCTCTTTAAAGATTGTGGTGAAAGCACATAGACATGACCCTGTCACTCTTGATACCTCTCCAGTTACCTATTTAATAAAAGTTTAAACTCTTTAGAGTGATGGTTATTTACACTACGTTCATGGTACTGTTCTGAGTGAGAAATAGGCAGAGAATAAAACAGCCCCTCCTCTACCTCACTCCAAAAATCTGCCCCCTTGTCAAGCTTACATTCTAACAAGAGGAGATAGAACCTACAAAATAAATAAAATGAGAAAGCAGTAAAGTTTCTTTTATGGTATAAGTCGTTAAAAATAAAAGAGGAAGTAAGTTTATGGGTTCAGGTGAGCAGTTTGCAATTTTAAATAAGGTGGTTACACTAGGCCTTTTTGATGTGACGTACATACATAACAAGGAAGGGAAGGAAGTTAGCCATTTGGAAACCTAGGGGAAGAACATACCAGGCCAAGGGAAAAACCAGTGCACAGGTCCTGAGGGAGGATGGCCTGCCTGCAGTAGTACAGGAATAGCAAAGAAGGCCACAAAGATGGAGCCGAGTGAACCAAAATGAGAGTTGTAGTGAATCAGTTCACGAGGTAATTTGGGGCTATATTATTGGCCACTGTTAGAATTTTGGCTTTTACTCTGAGTGAAATGGAAAGCTACTGGAGAATAAGGAGCCCAGGACAGATAGGACTTAGTTCTTAAGGGATCATTCAGACTGCTGCCTGCTACACTGGGAATAAACGATGGGGTGGGTGTAGGAGTGGGGGAGATGGAAGTAGGGGCCCCAGAAAGAGGCCACTGCAGTAAACCAGCTGAGACGTGAGGATGGTGGCAGTGGAGCTGGGAAAAAGTGGTCGTGTTTTGGGATATATTTTGAAGGTAGAGCTGATGCAGTTTCTTGATGGATTGGATGTGAAGTGTGCAAAAGAGAGAGAGGTCAAGGTTTTTGAAGGATAGCATTGCTATGAATGGAGAGAAGATGGATTCAATGTCAGGGAGACAGGGGGAGGAAGGATTCCAGAATTAGTTTTCTGACTCTAGTAACTGATACATTCTCTAGGTTGATCCTCAATTATTTGTCTTCATTTGAGTAAAGACCACCATCATTTATATTTTTATTAAAGCCAGAAAATTAGGATTAATTCTTTACCCCTCCTTTCCCTTCTCTGCCCACATCCAGTCAGAAAGCCCCATGGATTCTAACTCTAAAATGTATATGACCACTCCATCTGTTTTTTTTTAACCTTCACTCCCAGCACCATCAGTCAAAGCACCGTCATCTCTGTCCCAGTCTATGTAAAGTGCATCTTTTATACATAGTATATAGTTGGGTCTTGCTTTTCTGCAGTCTTGTAATCTTTGATGTTTACTGAGAGTGTTGAAACTATCCACAATTCAGTGTGAAGATGCATATTGTTGCATAGGTCTTCCATTTTGCTATTTGTTTTCTGTGGTGATTCTGTTTTTTGTTTCTCTGTCTCTCCTTTTCTTCCATCTTTTGGATTACTCAAATATCTTTCAGTTTTCAGAATTCCATTTTAATTCTCCTGTTTGCTTTTTAGGCATGATTTTTTGAATTCCTTTTTTTAAATGATTTCTTTAGGAATTACATACAATAAACGTCCTAAAATTTTCAGCCTACTTAGACTGTATGTTATATAACTTCATGTAAAATATAAAAACCATTCAACTCTATAGTTCCCTTTGCCACCCCCCCCAACTCTTTATGCTGTAGTCATAGTATGTGTGATGCCTACATATGCTCTACGTCCAAGAATATAGTAGTTGCCATGTTGTTTGCTTTAAATAACGTAGTAGTCTGTCCAGCGTGCCATAACGAAATACCGTCAACTGGGTGGCTTAAACAATAAACACTCATTTTCTTACAGTTTGGAGGCTAGAAGTCCATGATCAAAGTGCTAGAAAGTTCAGTTTCTCATGAGAGCTCTCTTCTTGGCTTGTAGGCAGCAGCCTTTTCACTGTGTCTTCACATGGCCTTTTCCAGGTGCATGCACGTAGCGAGAGAGCTTTGGTGATCCTGGCTCTTCTTATAAAGACAGCAATTCTATTGGATTAGGGCCCAACCCTTACGACCTCATAGAACCTTATTTCCTTCATCACGTCCGCACTTCCAAAAACAGTCACAGGGAGGGTCGGGGCTTCACACTGGAATTGTGGTAGGATACAATTCCATCTGTAAGAGTTCTACATATTTCAAAGAGATTCTGAGAAATGAACATTATCTTTTGTATTTACCTACATATTTACCATTTCCATTTCCATTTTTTTTTTTAATTTCTTTCTGAAAATTTAAATTTCTGTCAGGTATTTCCCCTCAGCCTGACGAACTTCCTTCAGCATTTATTCATCTCTTATAGCTATTGGCAAAAAGAAAAAAAAATTCTTAGTTTTTTTTTTTAATGAATTTATTTTATCTTCTATCCTGAAAGATATTTTTGCTCAATCTAGAATTCTTGGTTGACAGTTTTTTTTGTTTGTTTGTTTTCCTTCAGCGCTTAAAGATGTTACTGTTTTGTATTCTGGCACCATTGTTTCTTATGAGAAGTCAACCATCATTTGTATTGTTTTTCCCATGTCTACAGTATATGATTTTTCTTCTACTACTTTCTTGATTGTCTCTTAATCTTTGATTTTTATTGTGGTATGCCCACATGTGGTGTTCTTTGGATTTACCCTCCTTTTCCCAGGTTTGCTAAACTTCTTGAATTTATAAATTTCTGTCTTTCACCAAGTTTGGGAAATTGTCAGTATTTATTTATTTAAATATAAATAAATATTGCATCCATATGCCACAGTAGCAATATAAACAGCAACACAAGATTAATATACCCATAAGACAAAAGAAAGTACTTACAAATATGGTTCCCCAGTTACCCAGGAAGAGGTCCTTTCCATAGACCCACCACCTTCAGCATAGGTGGTGGCCCATGACAAGAATACATTCCCTGATACAGTAGTAAGAAACATCAGCTTTGTAAAGCTAAGAGCAATAAGACAAATGTTTTACAGGCAGGATATGGCAGATCTTCATGTATCAAATACAGTAGAGTTTGGTCCTCATGAGCCAGTACCACCCTGGCTTAGGTATTTTCCCTGGGGGATGATACCATATATTTGCCCCTTAATATCATCAGAGGGTGTGTCTATATTATACATGGGCCTGTGAGGGATTTTTTTTTTTCATTCTCTCTACTTCTCCCACATCTCTCTCTGTCTCGCTCTCTCCCCCTCCGTCCACCAGCCCCTCCCTCCCTTCTTTCCTCTCTCCCTTCCCCCCCTTCTCTCTCACAATTAGATACTGTGTCTATTGGTCTATTTTCAAGTTCATTGCCTCTTTTGTCTATGATCTTCAATTAGCTGTGAGGCCTGTCCACTAAATATTTCAGATATTACCTTTTTCAATACTAGGATTTCCATTTTTAATAGTTTTTGTTTCTTATCTATTGATTGATTATGAGACTATTATCCTTTATATCCGAAAGCATTATTAAACTACTGAATTCATTTTTTAAATTTATTATTTATTTAAGTGTTTATTTTTTAAGGTGAGCAATGATATTTAAGCAGTATTTATTGACATTCAACAATGTCAAAACATACCAGTGCTCAGATCAAGGAACAATTTTATAGAGTTCTTCTCACCTCCCCCCCTTTTTCAGATATATGATGATTTTATTTTTTTATTTTCAATATAATTAACATACAGTGTTATATTAGTTTCAGGTGTACAATACAGTGATTCAACAATTCTGTATATTACTCAGTGCTCATCACGATAAGTGTACTCGTAATCCCCTTCACCTGTTTCACCCATCCTCCCTCCCACCCACTCACCTTCTTTCTGGTAACCATCAGTTTGTTCTCTATAGTTAAAAGTCTGTTTTTTGTTTGTCTCTTTTTTTCTTTGTTTTGTTTCTTAAATTCTGCATATGACTAAAATCATATGATATTTGCCTTTTTCTGACTGACATTTCCCTGACATTATATGTATATGTTCTTTATTTTATTTTAATTTCAGTGTAGTTAACGTAGTTAACTATTAGTTTCAGGTATACAGTATAGTGATTCAACAATTCATATATTACTCAGTGCTCATCAAGATAAATGTACTCTCAATCCCCTTCACCTATTTATATAAGTTCTTTATATATTTTGGATACTAATCCCTTATCAGATATGTCTTTTGCAAATATCTTCTCCTGTTCAGTAGGTTGTCTTTCAGTTTTGTTGATCGTTTCTTCTGCTATGCAGAAACTTTTTATTTTGATGTAGTCCCAAGAGTTTATTTTTGCTTTTGTTTCCCTTGCCACAGGAGACAAATCTAGAGTAAACTACTGAATTTTTGTCTTCTCATTCCATCATCTGTGTCATCTCAGGGTCATTGGCCATTAAATGGCTTTTCTTTTAAGTATGGATTACATTTTCCTTCTCTCTTATATGGCTAGCAATTTGGGATCATATCTTGAACATTATGATTGATATATTGTAGAGAGACTGGGTTATTCTTATTCCTCTGAAGAGTATTTTTTTTAACAGGTGGTTAATTTGGTTGAACTCAAACTCTCAAGTTTTGTCTTTCCTATGATGAGCACCTACTGAAATCTCTGTTGAGTTCTTTCAGCTTTAGCTGGGCTACTTATAATGTAACTCAGAGATCATCCAGAAGTTGGAGTAGCATTTGGATGAAGTCTTGAGCTCCCTTTCTATGGCTACTGACTCCCCTGTGCTTACTCTGACTAGAGCAGAGGAAATGTTCAGTAAACATTAGTGAAATCTATAAAGAACTTCGTCAGTCGAGACCATATTTGAATATTGGTATGCTCATTTTCCACTGACAGGCAGGGCTTTGTGAGAGCAATGACTTTTGTTTATCTTTGTATCTTCAATTATTAGAGTGATGCCTAACACAGGGTAGCCATATATCATCTTAGTTTCCTGAATAAGTGAATTAATTAACAAACTATAAAAAGACACAAAGCTATTAACTTTGATGTTGAATGATGTTGAATGAAACTGACTAAACTAGCTCTGGATTAAATCAGCATTTGTCCACTTGTAAGAGAAGTTGTTCTATCTTAAGCTAATATTAAAGTTGTGGGAGAAAAAAAAAACAGTTTACGTTTTCTTTCAGGAATGTTTGTCGTTCTTAGGAACGTTTCAGTATTGAAACCCACAGTTCTTTCCAGCAACATAAAAGAAATTGTCTAGGCTGGGCTTTCTTCTTTCATTAGATTTTTATGAGAATTTCAACGCTGGGAAAAATTAGACAAAATGTTTTCGCTTTAAGATAAGAAGATGAAGTTAAGAGTTGGAAGAACTGAGATGAAAAAAGTGACTTTGCAGGTAAATACAAATGGCAAAAAGGGAGTTGTGACAAGCAATAAACATATCCTTGAGCCTAATGATTTCATTATCTGCAAAGCAAGGTGAACGCCTCAAGACTAATACATAAAATTGGTTTTAATAGAGAAAAGCCCATCATGACATAAAATAGCTTTGTCTCAGCAAAATGATCATAGAACCTAAAATTCTGGGATTCTGAATTTGGCTTTGTCGTGTGTTTTTCTTGCCTATGGACTCTGTGCGCACAGTTTTGAGATCTCAGGCAATTGCAGTCCTCTGTCTAATTTTCCAAACACTTGGCTATTTGTCATGTTAATTTATTAAATGTTGTAGAGAGAGAACTAAATCTCTTAGGAAAAATAAAGAATAAATCTAACAAAAAAAAAAAACAAAGAAAGAAATGGTCTTGTTTAAGGTCATTCCCTGAGCCAGAACTGACTCAGGTCTCAGGACTGCCTGTCTGTGTTCTCTCTGTCATTTCAAGAGTCAGAAACTCAAATGCCTAAAGGAGTCAGACAGATAGCATAAACAGATTAGGCAAACAAATTTTTTTTTTTTTTTACTTTGATAGAGAAGTTTTTCTTTCAACTCATGGCACTCTAGGGAATGATTTTATGTTCCTTCCTTTCATAGAGAGATGGGCATAGAGAAATAGATCTCTCCTACAAGTAAAACATTCGTGCAGTCATGATGAGAAATTGGTGAAATCTGGTGTCTGTTGTTGGGGCTGGAGGGGTGGGGAGCGGTGGTGTCTTCTACATACTGAAGGGTGCAGTCCTGTCTGAAGGGATTAGTCATCACTCGGCTCCAGCTGACTCTTGCCATGAGGGAATATGGGTGGCCCAGTGTCCTGCATATGCTGGTTCTTTGGGAGAAACCAAAATCTGGATTTTAAGTGGAATCTCCTAATTTAAAAATATTGGCTGATTTTTTTAAACATTATATAACCCAAATAAAATACATCTGTGGGCCAGATGTCCCCTCATACTACCCGTTTATGATCTCTGTGTTACACTGTGTTGTGTTTCTGTTTCTCCCGTGTTGCAAATGCAGATGCCACCTTTATAAGGAAGGACCTAAAAATCCAACCCTAGGTGTATATCATAAGACGGCTTTTCCCTCTTGATTTAGAAAGCCATCCTGAAGAAGATCTGACTCCATCCAGCTCAGGCTTCCTACCTATCTATATCATTTGTAGACTTTTCTGCTTGCTCTCAGAGCTGAAATCTGAGAAGATGGAGGAAATAAGAAAGTAATCATAAAGTTAGACGAGCTCTGTCTATATATTTCTAAGGCAACTAGTTGGCAAATATGGTCATTGTGGTTAAACTGGTTATTTCACTGGGAAACAAATAACCACTAATAGGACACTGTGTTCTATACCATGCTAAATGCATTTGAGAATAGAACATAAATAGAGAGATCAACCCTAGGATCAGGCATTCCAGGTTTTTGAAATGAGTGCTCGATTATTTGAAAAACTGGCTTGGTCTTTGCTAACCAAAGTGGGCCTTTACTACCAGATGCTGTTGGGGGGAAGAAAAAGGCACAGCTGACCGGTTGAGATTCTGTTCTCCCAACCATTTTTGCTCTTTTGGTCGCATGACCTTCTTTTTAATAATAGATGTTATGAACTGAGAGCCACCTATATACCAGGCACCCCTGCAATGCGAATTTTATTATCACCATTTTACAGTTGTAGGAGATGAGTCTCTGAGAGGTCAAGTAGCTTTTCCTTGGTACCACCGAAGATGAGTGTAGACCATGAATTTGAACCTGAGTCTGTCTGTTTCCAAACCCTGTGTTCTTTTCACTAAGCCACTGTTGTAAAATGTAGATTTTTTTATTATTCCCATATGATGAGGCCAACAGATTAGGGGATGATTGCCACTGAAAAGATAGTTTGTTGCTCACAGTTCTCAAGAGGAGGGGGCACGCCATACCATCATGCAGGGCCACATGGGAAGCCCCAGAGTTGTCCCTAGCTCTCTGATACCCAGCCCTGGGGTGCTTAGAGCAGGGAAGCAGTAGTCCATAGAGGAGGTGGGGGTAGGTAGGCTCTGGAGTAGTTAGCTTGCACATGAAAGGCATGCTAACAGATAAGTTGAGTCCTTTGCTATCTCTAGGAATTGCCAGCCCTGCCAGGCGCAGTCTCTCCAGGGGCAGTAAGACCACAGACTCAAAGCATCAGAGATACCAAAAATAACAAGATGTGATTCATACGGCCACATTGCCTTGTCTTAGACCCCAAACATCTTTCTCGACTGATTTTCTTACATTCTCTAGTTAGCCACTAAATTTGTTTTGTTTTCTTCCAAATATATCTCATTTATTCATTCAAGGTGCCAGGCCCTAATGTAGACACTGAGGATTGGGAACGAATGGGGCTCTTGATTTAAAAGAGCTCAGAGTGTAGGGTAAAGACAGACATAGAAGCTAATGATTATTAAAAAAAAAAAAAACTTGCTAAGTGCTACAATGGAGCAAGAACAGGAAATATTTTTGCCTCGTGTTCTCACAGTCAGCCTCTGAGCCCTGTCTACATTTCCTGCCCTCTACGCCTAGCTATCTCTCCGTCCTGCATACCCTACCGGGCTCATTTTCCTTAACTTCTCATCATCCTGCTCCCCAGATCAAAATAATTTCATGGCTTCTAATCCAATAAAACTATAAACACTTACCTGGCTTTCATGACCCGCTATCTGCCCCCACCCTCCCCATTCATCCACTATCTTCACTACTCTATTTATTCTCTAATTTAACAGTTAGATGTGACCGAAGTGTGCCCCACACAAATAGACACAAATGTCAAGTGTGTGATCACGTCCAAGAAGTACCTGGTCCTGTGTGAGCCTGTGGTTTGCCTCCATTATGCTTGGTGCATCCCACAATCATCCCAGAAATATTTACTGAGCAGCTCTGATATGCCAGGCACAGGGCTTGGCCAATCTCCTTACTGTCTGCACCCATATATGTCTTTCCATCTCAGCCTCCTCTCTGGCATGCCTTGGCTGTAGCTTCCTGCTCCTCCAAGCTACCTGTTCTCAGCCTCTAAACTGAAGCCTCACCTGCCCCAAATTATTGACCTCTTACTTTATATAACTATGTATTATACGTCTTGTATTTCTTACTTTCCACTGTATTCCCAGAGCCTAGACACAGTGAATGCATTAGGCATTTAGTAAATACAGAAAACTACATTCATGCACGCACCGCACAGGCTAGGTTCTGAGCTTCCCGCTGGATGCTCATGTAAATCTCCCTGCTCTGAACTCTGAAAGTGCATCCCACAGAAATCAGCATCAAATCGAGGAATGCCTTTAATTATCCACTACTGATGCAAACTCTTTATGGTCCAGACTTGCCTCATCACAGTCACCTAAAACTGAATCTGTAGGAAGTTAACATTTCAAACCTGCATAGCTTTTTCTCCTCGAAATGACCAGTGGCTTTGGTATCCTTTTGAGCATTTCTGCATAACTGTACCAATGGCATTCAGCAGCTTTACCTACAAGTTCAGTACACATTATGGCATAGTAGTGAAGAACCAAGGACTTTAGGCACAGAGAGACCGCAGCTGGAAACCTAGACCGCAGCTGGAAAACTTACCCCTGTGACCGACCTTGGACAAGTTGCTTACTCTCTTTTGGTCCCAGTTTTCTCATCTCTATAGTAGAGAATAGTATCCTTTTCTTAGGAATCGTGTAAGGAATAAATGGGATCATGTATGTAAAATGCTTAGCTCAGTGTTGATATATGGTAAATGAGTCAGGAAATTTTAGGTGATAGTATTTATACTGTTGTTGGCATTATGGCCGACACCTTCTACAGCCCAGCAATCCTGTTTTAAAGGGAACCTGGGGGAGGGCTAAGGAGACTATTGAGGCTCAGAGTAAGTAGTTAAGTGATTTACACAGTCACACAGCATGTTAGTATCAGAGCCAGAACCCAGACCTGACCTCTGTGGCTCCAGAAAAAAATTCTCTTCCCCTTTACACAGCCCCGGCTGTCAGGAAACACGCTTAGAGAGACTATCTCCAGGAGGCCCAAATAACCAATTGGTTCATAGTCTGAATGAAAAATGGCTTTGGAGTCCTAGAGACTCATGTGAACATTGGGAAGACAACCAGATTAGGTTCAGGAACACAAGCGGTGTGTTGGGTGTATTTTAGCAAGCAGGGGAGCATCATGGGGAAACATTTCCCTTCCTGATACTATTACATATTATTTTGTTTAGAGCTACCAAGTAGATTTAGAAATAAAATCCTAGACACGGGATTTCAAATGAGAAGAAGATAGTTATCCACAGAGCTTAGACATTTCTGTCCTAGGAGAGTGATGCCCCAGTTTCTCCTGTGATAACTTGTCAATCAGGAGAGGTCCTCTGAACAGCTCTAGGGCAACTTTTTGTTGGTGGTGGTTTTTGAACTGGTAATCCCTCCTCCTCGTCTCTTTCACTCTGCTTCTCCATTAGTAAGACAGGGTGAGTAATTCAAGGTCTGACATTGCCCTGGGGTAACAGCCTGGATCAGGAGGCTGACATGGTGTGATCCAGAGCTTGGTGCTTTAACACCCAGGCCCTTCACCACATACCTGGAGTTACTCCTTCTCACTCCTGTCCTCACGCCTCCGTTTTGGACCTGTTGCTACCAGTTTAGCCTTGAGAGTTTCATTTCCTGCACCTTTTTCTTTAGACTGCTGTGTTTTGTGGATCAAGAGGCCAGCACTAGGTGAAGCAAAGCTAAATTTCTCAAAGAGCTCAGACACTCTAGTGGAGTTAGCACTTTAACATTCCTAGATCCTCTGTGGACAGAGTTGAAAGAAACCGACATTTTAATATATCTTTTTCTGGCTTAAACATAAATCAGAGAAACTGTAAGACTGACCCATCTCTCTTGTTTTTCAGATAGACCACATGGTGCAGGGCCATGCTGCCTTCCCTGAACTACAAGCCGAGGCCACAGCCAGGTACCTGCTGCCCCCCGCCCCCCCTACAACCTCACCTGCGTTCCTCCATGAGGGCATTCACCTTAGGCAGCTAGGTGATTTTCAGTTCCTTTGGGCAATGAGAATGCCCGGCAATGTTGGGTTATAAGACAGTCATCCAGATGATCCAGGACATACATGTATTAATTTTCAAACAGAGAACTCAAAGAAACTAGAGGTCCCAAAGAATATGCCAGGAACCGTGGATGAAGGACTCCAATGTAGTGGAAGGAATGTGGATTTTGGAGTCAACTCTTCTTGGGCTCAAATCCAGCTTTGCTCCTTACAAGGGGTGTGACCTTGAGCAAGTTATCCAACCTCTATACACCCATCTCTTCATCTGTACAACAGAGGATAATAAGTGATATGAAGTGATTTCTAGGATATAGTGTTAAGTTAAGAACGTAAAGGCGTTTTTACAGTATGCTCCCTTTCATGGAGAAAGAAGGTGACAAGAAACTATATGTGTATTTACTCATTTGTGCAAAAGAAATAGAGGAAGGTCAAACCAGAAACTGGTGAGACTCGTTACCTAGAGGTGGTGGATAGGAATGGGATGGAAAAAAAGGGGAGTGAGAACAGGGTAAGAGGTGGAAATAGTACTTTTCTGAGTAGATCTTTTTATATAACTGTAATTCTTAGAACCATGGTGATGTTTCACGTGCCCCTTGAAAATA
The DNA here is from genome assembly GCF_054177405.1 of Leptonychotes weddellii. Lineage (NCBI taxonomy): Eukaryota > Metazoa > Chordata > Mammalia > Carnivora > Phocidae > Leptonychotes > Leptonychotes weddellii. The sequence continues at coordinate 44,239,025 of NC_138372.1, forward strand.
TACAGAAGGTAGGTTGGTAAGTAGGTTAGATAGTAAGTAGGTAGGTTGGTAAGTATGTTAGATAATAAGTAGGTAGGTAGGTAGGTAGATAAGTAGATAGGTAGGTAGGTAAGTAGGTAGATAGATAGATAGACAGATACCAGGATGTATGTATGGTGGGAGTGGGCAAAATGAAATACAATTAGCAAAATCTAAACCTATTGTATTAATAATGAATAACATAACCACAGTAAGAAAGATTTGGGAAAGAAAAAAACTAGCCTAGTAACTTTGGGAAAGAATATTTTGATAGTATAATGTCTGGCTGAAGATAAAATAACTGTATATGAGTATTATACTCTGGGGCCCCTGGGTGGCTCAGTCAGTTAAGCATCTGCCTTCAGGGCATGATCTCGGGGTCCTGGGATCGAGCCCTGCTTCGGGCTCCATGCTCAGCAGGGAGTCTGCTTCTCCTTCTCCCTCTGCCCCTCCCCCTCCTTCTGCCCCTCCCCTTCCTTGTGCTCTCTCTCTCTCTGTCGCTCTTTCTCTCTCTCTCCCCTTCTCCCCCCTCTCCCTCTCCCTTTCTCTCTACCTCTCTCTCTCAAATAAATAAATAAAATCTTAAAAAATTTTTTAAGTATTATACTCTAATTCCTAAATTTGTTTTTCATAAATGTCTGCATTAGCTATTCTGGAAATCCTTTATGTGTATACTACAGCTAACCAAATAAATAAATATGTTGTAGATAATGAGAGCCAGGTTTCTCTTAAATAGGGAAAGGGGAAGGTTACAATGAACCCTATGGTAGTGGGTGGAAGTAGGAGGTATTAGAATCAACTTGTGATTTTGTATGTATGTGTGTAGGGATAGCTGTATACAGATAGAGCTGTAGCCACAGAGAGAAACAAATAGTGTGTATATCTGTATGTGAGTACACATACATACACTCCCTGTGCTCTCTGCTGAGATGGTCTGGAAACAGTGACCCCTCGTAGCAGTGTGCACACCTAGCACCAGATCTGGTTTTTAAATACTCTCCTCTACTGAAAAGGAATTAGGACTTCTTGGGAACATGGCTGATTCCAGGGCGTGGGCAGGGAACATACGTGAACATTTTGTGAAAAGGTGAAAGTAAGAAACTACTCGAAGAGGAATTGCCAAAGTGCATGGGAGCCTGCTTTAAGAATCTTTCTGTGGCCTTTGGGGACAAAAAAACTTAGATCAACAGAATAAGTAATGATGGAATAAAGTGACTCCCCAAGGCCATTCTGATAGAAGTAAATTAATGAAGAAATAAATGGGAAGAAAGGGCAGATCTTCCTATCTACTGCAAGGACCATATACTTGAAATTAATAAATGTGGAGCAAATAATGGAACTAGAATATTATCATTAGGCAAACACCACAGTAATACTTGTTGCAAAGGAGAATCACCAGTGGATGCTGAAATTAGTGAAAGTATGATGCAAAGCGGGATATGTGCATAGTCTCAGAGTATCTTGCTGTAAGATACCCATTATTATCAAAGGAAAAATAGTAACTTCCCAGTGGAGAGATCTGGCAGAGAACACCTCCCCCACATGATCAAAGTCAACAGTACCAGCAATGAGATCTCTCTCACCTCTTTTCATGAGGTACCAAGAAGGACACGACATCATTTCTATAAGGCTCTTGCCAAAAATGGATCACCTCAGTGTAAACATGAGAACACATCAGCCAACCCCCAACCAAGGCGCATTCTACAAAATTATTAGCCAGTATGCTTCAAAAGATGATGCAACTTCAGGAATTACTAAAGAACTGTCCCAGATTGGAGGAGACAAAAACAATGTGTGATCATGGTTTAGATCCTGGACTAAAAGAAGGACATGAGTCAGGGAAAACTGTCAACATTCAAATAAGTCAAGGAAAACTGTCAACATTCAAATAAGCTATTTATAATATTGTATTTAGATGATGAGTATAAGGGAAGTCTGTATACTCTTTGTAACTTCTGTAAATCTAAAATTATTTCAAAATGAAATCTATTATTTTTCAGACTCTTTATGATAATTATGCTTCATTGCTGGGCTTTTTAGAAAAGTAAGGTATTTTATAATATTAACAGAGAAACCCCACACAGCCAGTACACGGAAAATGAGAGATAGTCTAAGGTGGAGGTTAATATCCTAGACTCTGGGGCCAAACTGCTGGTGTCTCAGCTTCACCCCTTAGTAACTAGGGGACCCTAGGCAATTTACTTAACCTCTTTGTGCCTTAGTCCCTCACTGTAAAGGGAAATAATAATAGTAAACACCGCATAAAGTTGTTGAGAAAATTAAATGAATTTGAATAGTGGGTGGCACATGGTGACAATTAAGTGTCAAGCTGTTATAAGTGTTTAATGAGCGTAGTCATGATAAAAGTTATTGTTATGGTTGCTGTACTTACTTATGTTAGACATTTCCATCCTAATAGAGGAGGCACCTGCACAGAGCAGAATGAGATGCATACTGTACTAGAATATAAGCTGTTTATTACTGGGGTGTAGAGAGGACATGATCCTGACCAGGAGTTTGAGAAAAGCTTCATAAGCTTTCCCTTCCAGGAATCTCTAGTTAAAACACCATTACCGCTGAGAGGGATCACACATGGAATTTCAACAACTAACACTTTATTTGGCTTAGAGACCACATAACCTACATAGAGCAGGGGTTCCTACATCTAGATCATCCATGAACCCCTTAATTGTGTGCAGAGTTTTGTTGATTGTATACTGATGCATAATTTTCTGTGAAGAGAGGCCATAACTTTCATCAGATTCTTGAAGGGATCCAGCATTTATAAACCATAAACACGAACACTGGATTCAGAGTTCAGAGATCTGGTTTCAAATCTCAGCTCCAACATGCATCATTGTATGAACTTGTGTCCTCATCAGAACATGGAGTAGCAGCTCTGAGAGAGCCAGCCCCGGGTACCTCTGAGAATTTGTATTGATTTTAATGAGGTAATATATTTGGCAAGGCTTTGTAAACTCTACTGTGACAATTACAACAGGCACCACTGCTCTTTCTGCCACTATTACTAATGGTTTTATTAAAGAGGAGAACATTTTGGTGGTGGTGGTTCTAGGGGTGAGACCTTCTTGTGCAAAGTGTGGTAAAGTAGCAAGAACCCTGGACTGTGAATTAGAGGTCTTGGATTCCTGTGCCAGTTCTGCCATAAATGTCTTAGTGACTCAGTTCCCTCACCCATAAGACCACAATAAGACCCACCTTGCTTAACTCATTTTACAGGTATTCTGTGGAGGAAAGTAGATTGTGGAAGTGCCGGTCTCTGGAGATCTTAGAGCCCAACACAAACCCAAGGGATAGTTAGATTTTGCATTGAAATACTCAAAATTTCCAGAACTTTCTTCTATAGATGAGCCTCATGTGAGTAGTTTTTATTGAGAAGAGGAAAGAGAGATTTATGGATTACCAGTGTAGACTCAGAGAAACAACAGCAGGGGTGGTCCAGAAGCAGCGATTATTAGGACTCAGATGCGGAGTCAGAACTGGATTTAAATCCCAACTCTTTCCACATACTAGTTGACTTCATACCGCCTTCAAACTATCTCCCTGTATTTCTCCCCTTTAGAGCTGAGTTTCTCAAAGGATGGCCTACATTCTTGGTCACTACTTCCTCATTTTGCACTCATCCCTTGCCCACTTGAATATGAATTCTGTCCTCACTGGCCCCTGAAACAGTTAATGATAAGGTCCTCAGCAGCCTCTGTTGATGAGTCTTTCCAGTCCCCATCCTTGGGCTCTCAGCAAGATGTGGCAGCAATGAGCACACCTTCCTCTTCTTTGTAACACTCTCTTTCCTTGGCTTTCTTGCTGTAATGTTGCCTCCTCCCAGTTTTCCTCCTATATCTCTGGCTTGTCCTTCTGAGTCTCCTTTTCAAGCTCAAGATTTCTTTCTTTCTGTTTCTTTCTTTCCTTTTTCTTTTCTTTCTTTCTTTTTTCTTTCTTTCTTCCTTTTCTTTTTTTCTTTTCTTTCTTTTCTTCCTTCCTTCCTTCCTTTCTTTCTTTTTTTCTTTCTCTTCCTTCCTTCCTTCCTTCCTTCCTTCCTTCTTTCCTTCCTTCCTTCCTTCCTTCCTTCCTTCCTTCCTTCCTTCCTTCCTCTCTCTCTCCCTCTCTCTCCACACTGGGTGTGGAGCCCAACGTGGGGCTTGAACTCATGATCCTGAGATCCAGACCTGAGCTGAGCTGAGATCAAGAGTCGGACACTTAACCAACTGAGCCACCCAGATATCCCTCAAGATCTTTTTCTTGACTATCACATTAAAGTGCATTACAGCTAGGGTCCTGGCCCTCTTCACTTCTCTCTTTGCCATCTCTTCCAAGATGGTCCCATCTTGGCTTCATTTCTTTCTGTATCTCAAATTTTACATCCAGCTCATATATTTAGTAGGTATTCAATAAATGTGGATTCTCTTTCCTTTCACTTTCTTTCTATTGTCTTGTAAAAGAAAGTACATCTCTGTCTTATCAGATGTATGAATAGAATATTCCAAGACTATAGTCCCCATTATGCATTAGGTCTTAGGAAGAAATAGGCATACCTGTTATTAAAGTGAATTTGGCTGATTGGAAAGGACAACAAATCCCTTGGAATCAGAACTGCATGCCTCTTTTGGTGTGGCTTGAGGCTCTCTGAAAAAAGAATGCAAGTCACCCTGCCTCAGAGCTTAGCATCGGCAAATCCTATTTAAAACTGTAGGAATCTTTTCAGACCCATCCCTGAAGAATAATGTTTTGTGAGCTTATAAATTAAGTAAGCAATAAGTAGATGTGCTCATGCATGTCACTGGCAAGCAGAGTCTCTCTCTATGTGAGGCCAAATATCCAGAGATTTCACTACTTAGATAGAGATTGCCTGACATTGATCATAACTTTGGCCCTTTTCCTCTAAACTTCCTATTATTGTCTTAATTCTCTTATTGGGAACTGTATTGGGAACCTTATTGGGAACCTTAATTCTCCTATTGGGAACCTTAATTCCCAGTGTCTCAGGATGATGTTCTAGCGACAGCTGGGTTTGGTGGGAAGGTGTTGGCATAAATCACAAGTGTTCAAGGTTGATAGCAGAGGATTCATCACCAAGGTGATGAATCTTATGCGCATTTATGATCGTAAACAAAGTAAAAAAAAAAAGATCCCTGCTTTCATGTAAATTTCATACACACATGTATACATACATACAAATGTGTGTGTGTGTGTGTGTGTGTGTGTGTGTAGAGAGAGAAAGAGCACACATTTGCCCGCCAGGAATTGGTAAGCTTTCTAAAGAAAAACAGATGAGTAAAGAGACGGATGAGGGGTGTTGGGGTGATGGATGGGAATTCTTTCAGGTGAGGAAGCCATCCTTGTTAAGGTGACATTTAAGCAGGACTGTGAATACAAAGAGTGGGAGCAAGCCATGATTATATGGGTTATATCCAAATGAAGAGTATAAAATACTAAATCTGTTCATCAGTACTTGTTTCTGCAGTTTGAAATAGGATGTGCGATGCTAAGCTCTGAGACAGGAGTGTTCTGTTTTTGGAGAGCCCCATGCCACACCGGAAAGCCTAAGAAACAGCAAGTCCCCAGGCCTTGAGGCAGCAGCCAGCTTGGCAGGCTGCAGGATGCTCTAAAGGCCCCTGCGGCCAGACTAGAGTGGGGGCGAGCTGCGAACAGGTGAGGACTTGAAAGTTAGCCAAGGTCAAACCATGGAGGTCAGTGTAGATAACAGTAAAGCCACCAGAATTTATTCAGGGTTTTAGTTTCTGAGCAAGGGAAAGGCACCATCAGATTTACCTTAGAAGGATTACTTTGGCTGCTCTGTGGAGAGTAAACTAGACCATTAATGGGGGGGAGACAGAGTAGAAGACAGGGCCCCTGATCTCAGCGAGTTCACAGTCTACTGGAAGGAGAGGACTATAACCAGAGAAGCCCAGCCTGTTCCGAGTTACTTTTGCAGAAGTCACTGCAAGCAGTGATCATTTCTCGTTGTAATGCTGCTGGCTTCAGGTCCTAATTTAGGATTATCAGAATGAACTTTTCCTAATTCACATTTTCTCTCCCAACCTTTCTTTTATCCCACTTGCTCTGGATTTTTCTATCATTTCTGTAAGGACAATCAGTGTTTCTTGATCTGATTTATTCCTCAGGCCTTTTTTGTTTTGTTTTGTTTTGCCTTTGTGATTCTCTTAATCCCACTGAGGATCAATTTCTTCAAATGCACTGGCCCCCATATGCCAAATCCCAGTTATATTTAAAATTAAAACTCCCCATTAAAGGCTGTATATGGGGCGCCTGGGTGGCTCAGTTGGTTAAGCGACTGCCTTCGGCTCAGGTCCCGATCCTGGAGTCCCGGGATCGAGTCCCGCATCGGGCTCCCTGCTCAGCAGGGAGTCTGCTTCTCCCTCTGACCCTCCCCCCTCTCATGCTCTCTCTCTCTATCTCATTCTCTCTCTCAAATAAATAAATAAAATCTTTAAAAAAAAAAAAATAAAGGCTGTATATGTTCCCTTGTGGCAAGGGAAGGAAAAAGAAAAGACAAGAACATTTAGAGAGAACTTGCAGTGTTCCTGGCACTGCACTTGCTGATGGTTGTGTGCATATTATCTCATTTAATTCTAGATGAAGAAATGAGGATTATAGGGAACTCAGACTCCACTTCCAAAGATGATTCTCACTTTCCATTCTGCTCTGGCGTTCTCAGATTGCTTCCTTGGCCTTTATGGTTTCTTCAGTCTCGGTCCCTCAGTCTGACAACTGGGGCCATCAGTCTATCAGCAAGTATTTATTTAGGCTTTCCTGAGCTAGAACAGTCATAGAACGAGGGTGATAATATTAACACCTTTCCTCCCCTAGGGTGTGCCAGGATAACCACTGGATTCTTGATGGCTCTTGGATGAGAAATGTTTACTAAACAGAAATAAGATAGAAATTCTAATGCCTTTTTTTGGCTTCTATTTGGCATGCAAGGATAAGAAAGTGCTCAGCGCATTGGGGTCCCCTCAAGAAAACTGAGGACTATGCTGACTTTAGGAGATAAGTTCGCCATTTCAAGAGTGGACATCCAAGAGGAAGCATTTGATGGGTTGTTGGCTATCTGACCTAGAACTCATAAGAGAAATAGGCAGGAGATAAGAGTGTATATTTGAAAGTCCTCAGCCCTAGATGGTACCTGAAGCCACGAGAGGAAGATGGGATCACACAAGGGTATAGAAAGAGTGACAAGAGGGACAAGGACAGATCTCTGGGAGACTTAAAATATTTAAGGGACAGAGGCTCCTGGGTGGCTCATTTGGTTAAGCGTCTATCTTCGGCTCAGGTCATGATCCCGGATTTCTGGGATCGAGTCCCACATCAGGCTCCCTGCTCAGTGGGGAGTCTGCTTCTCCCTCTGCCCCTCACCTCACTTGTGTTCTCTTTCTCTCGCTCCCTTGCTCTCTCAAATAAAATCTTTAAAAATATATATTTAAGGGACAAGTAACGGAAGACAGCCAGCTGGGGAGGAGGCAGGAAAACTAAAAGAGTGTAGTGTCTGGAATCAAGGGAAAGAGAACAAATGAGTAAGAAGTGGTCAAGTGGTGCAGAATGTGAGAGAGAATTCAAGGAAAATAAAGGCAGAAGATGGTCCATTGGAGTTGGCGGCAAAGGGTATTGTTCCTCACTGTGGGACCAGTTTCAGTAGACTCCATATTGTGGAGGGTCAAGAAGTGAAGGAACTAGAGACAGACTTTCTCAACTCCTGGAAAGGGCACAGATGTCTTCTGGTTAGACTATGTGTTCTGATTTTTGGTTTCAAAATATGGTCACTACATTTCTGGACAGCCCAAGAATCCCAAGAAGTAAATGACTTATAGAGAGGCAGGAGAGAGTAGAGATTCTAGGGGTTCTGTCTTCGTTTAAGATTGTGAGCAATAAAATCTGAAAAAAATCATCCCTGACTCTTGGATTTTTTAAAGTTAGAAATGAATTTCCTACGATGGGAAGGGAGGGAGAGCTCTTTATTGATTACCTATCATTTTATCGTGCTCAGGCTCGATATTTAATCTTCATAGCAGCCTATAAGGTGAGAAAATTAGCCCCAAGTACAGAAAAGTAAACTAGACTTGGGGAGGTTTAGTGTACCTGACCACCCAGCTGCAACATGGTGAAGTCACTGTGTGGTTGTTGAAACTGTATTTTTTTCATCATATGCAGCAGGGACCAGGGCAGCAGGAATTCCTCCCTCTGAGAGAAGATATATGAGCCCAGAGTTTGTGAGAGGGAGGGAGAACCACCCACTTGAAACAGCTAACATGTGATCCCCGAGCTGGAAGAGGGCAGACCGCCATTTGAGAAGGAATTGGTAAAAAATACAAAATGAAACAAAGAACCAAAAAAGGCATCATGTAAGGTTAAAATTATGTGAATAATGATGTGCATTTGTTATTATAATGTTTTCCAAGTGCATTTCATTTTGAATGATATACTCAGATAGCGCGCATGGTAAGGTATAATTGAAAAAACATGCAGGAGAATGGCTGCATTCAAAGAATAAACACACAGCTGTGAGGAGGTTAGGAGTCAAAGGGGTAAGCATATGCCCCGTCCCCCAGGGATCTCATTAGTGCATGAGTGACCATATATGTAAGAGGCTAAACGAATCTCAGTGTTTGCAAAGACCCACGGTAAATGAGACAATGACGAATCAATAGTAATTAGGCCTATAGATTCTTATTGACCCAGATGTCTGAAACCAAATGCCCTGCCCTGAGATTCCTTGAGAGGGAAATGAAATGATTTATAGACATGTGCTTTAAAAAAAAAAAAAAAAAATCCCTTTAAGTGCAGTGATGGTATTCTGAAGTGGGATATTGCTAGAATCGGTGCAGACTCTTGATTCCTGGCTCAGGAGGACGTTCTCATGGCTTTTGTTGTCACTGTGGTTCCTGTTGGACCATGAGCAGAGGGAGCTGGGCAATAGACAAGCAGAATGTGATCAGATTCTCCCAGGTGCAAGGCTCTGGCCCTGCCTTCTATGGAGGCCTCCGGGACCCTTTCCTCACACTGTCCTGGAATCATGCGAAAACAGAGTTTGAATGTGGGCTTCAATGAGTTATCTCTGACCTGGGTTACAGAAAGCACATGCATCAGAATCACACAGAGGAGGGTTTATTTAAATCCGGCCTTGCTCTCCTGTCTTCACTTCTTTGAGCGTCCTTCTGGAAAGGGGTGTTACCGGTACTGGGCTCCTGAGCCTGGGGTTGAAGGCCTGTGTGCTGTCAGGCAGGTGGTGGAGCTGATGATGCTGTGGCAGGTAAGCCTTTTTCCAACAGTGTCATTATCCTCCTAGGAGGATCCAAGGCAGAAGATGTTTACAGATGGAAATGAGGTGTCACAGCGAGAAGCAAAGAGATTGCCTCCACCCAGCATACCTTGCACACACACGCAGGCATGCTCACACACACACTTGCACTCACTCCTGAGCTTACAGAGACCTGATTTGTTTTGCTATCTTTTCTGTCTCGGAGTTCCACGTGAAATTTTTATTTAAGAAAAGAATTTGAAAACCACCATTCTACTTGTTTGTTTCTTCCTTTAAGCTTAATTTAGGAGACTTTCGGGAACTTCTTGGGCTCCATGGGAACATTCAGTGTCACAAAACGAACTAGAAGTCTCCGAGCTGCACTCCTAAAGCATTTTTAAATGCAAATAATATCATGTTGGGTATCTCAGATACTAACCTCCCTTGGACATTGATTTCCTATACTTTTTCTCCAGCCATTATTCAAGCCATGCTTTTAACCTTTAAAACTATTTTTCCACGGTCACCAGTGAGAAGCGGCTTGGATGCCACCCTCTGATAAACCCACTTTCCTCTAGAATCATTGGTTCGAGACTTGGAGAAGGAAGCACGTTTAAAGAGGGGAAGGGTGACCCACTTCAATCTTGGTGCCATGCAGTAAGATTTAGCTCACTAAGATAGGTATTATGATGCCCATTTTATGTATGGGATAACTGAAGTTCAGAGAGGGTGACTCACTGGCCCGTGTCACCCAGCTAGGATGGGTGGAACCCAGATTTGAGCCCAGGACTACCTTGGCTCCCAGTCCGCTCATCTCTGTCTCCCTCTCACACAAACATGTGAAGACTGAGAGGTGGTGTGACTCCCTCATTCTGCACCCAAGGAACCTGAGCCTTAGAAAGGAGAAAGAATAAACGCCATGCCATTTGGTGCATTTGAGTTGGAAATCAAGTCTCCTAATTCCTGATCTAATTGCACTTCTCTGTCCTGTCACTTTCTTTAGCCAACTCCCATCCTGAGTCCCGGAACTTGCCTTTATATTTGTCACCTCATCATTATTGTTACAGTTAGGAATATGATTTTAAAAAATCCTTCACATATGTACAGTATTGTACAGTTTGCAAAATACACTATCTTCACATACAGAGTCTCCTTTGATCTTCACAATAACCCTATGAGGTAAGTTGGACAGGAATTATAATATCTGTTTTTACAGATGCTAAGAAAGTGGTTCAGAACGTTTGAATAACTTTCTCATGATTACACACCTACTGGGGGTAAAGCCCCTCCCAGACCTGGTGCTCTGATTCCAAGCCTTTCCACTTTGCACCAGGACATGCTACCTGTTCTTGGTGATGGCCCAGTATGATCAGAGAGAGCAGTATGCTGGTTCCAGTGGGCTTTGGTAGTTTCTCTGCTGAAGGTTTGGGACCCTGCTTTCTTTCTGGATCTGATATGGAAGTACAAATCGTTTCTTTCTGCAGAACAGTTTGCTTCCCAATCCTGCCCCCCCTTTTAAAAACAAAATCAACTTCTCTTCCAGATGCCAGAGTGTATATGCATATTTGAACAGTCACCTGGATCTGATTAAGAAGGCTCGGCCTGTGGGTTTTCTCACTGTTGATTTACATGTTTGGCCAGATTTCCATGGCAACCGGTCTCCCTTAGCAGATCTGACACTGAAGGGCATGGTAAGTAACAGCCAGTCCTTGCACTAAGGTGAAGGCAGGCCAAAGGGCTACAAAGTTTGGAAGAAGCAAAGTGAGGAGAAAGGAAAAGAAGAAAAATAAACAGGACAGGCCAAGGGCGCACAGGCTTTTTGCAGATGCACCACTGTTTCGAAGGCTCTTGCAGCTCCCCAGGATGAGCTGCTGAAAGTTCTCATTGTTTCTGAGCCAACCTTGAAAGCGTTAAAAGCACTATTTCTTATATTTAGCTACTGCTGCCTCTTTGTCCTGTGGAGCGGCTGGAAGTCGTGAGCCCCTGCCTGTGTGATTTTTTTATTTACATCACTCTGCAGAGTCATGTTTTCTCCCCCCCCTCCCCGCCCTCCACAGGCCACCCGGTAAATAAGTGGTAAATATTACCACCCATGGTCTTAATTGCCACAACCACATGTCTGTTCAGGCTCTGAGTCAGAGCTGTTCAGAGTGCATGTTAACATTATTAGGATTTCAGATTCAACTTGGCTAAAAGTAAAATAAAATTCATAGCTTGGATAGATGGAGCTGCTGGTGACCTTTGGGGTCATGGGTGGTGCAGAAGATTCTGGGCCCTCCTGGAGGGGCCAGGATGAACTTAGGGCAGCGTTTGTAGCCCCCCTAAGCTAAGATAGGGCACCCTGGTGGCCAGGCGAGATTAGTTGGCCAAAAGTAGGATAGCCATTGAGAATCGTATTTGAGGTTTGAGGAAGCATGTTCAAGCTGGAGAAATAGAACTAAGCTTCAGAGGCCAGAAGGGACCACAAATAAGAAAATAAGCCAGGAATTCAGAATCCAGGAAGATGTCAAAAAGTTGAGAAGCAGAGTGTGCAGTGAACGGAGGCAGGGAGTTCAGAGTGGAGGCCGTGAGCAACGCAGGGTTTACACGGCGTGACGGTGGTGCAGGCTGCTAGCTTAAAGAGCTTCAAGACTCAAACTTCTATAGTTTTGTGATTCATTTTATTGAGATTGTTTTCAGTGTTTTTATGATGCCAACAGGAAGACCTGATCTTTATTTTCATTACCTAGTTGACATAATCAACTTCTGCTAATAAAAAGGAATCACGGGGAAAGAAAAGAAAATTGGACATAGCATAGGTTATGTCTGTCTGGAGTCCATGAAGTGTGCCCACACAACAGATAATGAGCTTGGCCTCCTTACTTGGCCTGTGGAAGCAGAAGAGGAATGTCGGGAGAGGGCCATGTGGCCACAGGCTGCAGCCAGAACGCTGTACTTGCAGATAACTGACTCTCTGGGTACAAACAGAGGTTGGGGAAGAGCACATTTTGTGTGGATACAAAAGTGAGTGTCTTAATTGAAAACAAATATCTGAAACCAAATATAATGGACCTTTAAAATGTTAAAGATGTTAAGAAGCATGGCCAGTTCATAAAATGACCCAAAACAAAGCATGGCTAGTAGTGAAATGATCGTGGGTCTGGAGTCCATGGACTTGGACCTGGAGTCCTTCCCTGAGGCCCTCTCTTGCCAACTTCTGTCATTCCCAGCGTGGCAGGACCCATGGCTTCCAGTGGTTTTTGTCTGTTTCTTAAAACCAAGCCTGACATCTGAAGACTTAAGAGTTACCATCATAAGGATATTCTTATAAAGGTAACCCAAATCCAGAATGTAATCCCCAAGGAGTCAGTGGAGGGTTTTGAAGAATGCCTGCCTCATTATAATGAGTACAGCTAAGTACATACTCACCAAAGAAGACTACTTGTATGAGGACGTCTCCCAGTTGTATCAGGAAATCCTAGTATGTTTACTTTTTTAAAAAAATTTTATTGTTTTATATTTTTTATTTTTATTTTTTTAAGATTATTTATTTATTTGTTTATTTATTTAAAGAGAGAGCACAAGCAGGGGGGAGCGGCAGGCAGATGGAGAGGCAGAGGGAGAAGCAGGCTTTCCACCGAGCAAGGAGTCTGATGCGGGTCTTGATCCCAGGAACGTGGAATCATTACCTGAGCCAAAGGCAGACACCTAACCAACTAAGCCACCCAGGTGCCCCCCCAAAAAGTTGTGTTGTTTTATAAGCAAACTACATATATTGCTAGGTATTTCTGAGCATTGACTTCCTTTTGTAACTGCTTGGATTGGGTTTACATTGGAATAGCTGCCACTCTGTGAGCTTACATCACCACACTGGAAGGAGAAGGTGACCTCAATAAGGAAGGAAATTCTGGGCTAAAAATTTCTCCCAATATTTCTCTCCCTAAGTTTTACTTTTTTTTTTTAAAGATTTTATTTATTTATTTGACAGAGAAACACAGCGAGAGAGGGAACACAAGGAGGGGGAATGGGAGAGGGAGAAGCAGGCTTCCCGCGGAGCAGGGAGCCCGATGTGGGGCTCAATCCCAGGACCTTGGGATCATGACCTGAGCCGAAGGCAGACGCTTAGTGACTGAGCCACTCAGGCTCCCCTCCCTCAGTTAGTTTTAGATATCATACTAATCACCCTGAAATCTCTATTGTCCTGTTCTCCTTTGTCACAACCTGTAATGACTACTGTCTCCAGCACCCATTCAGTAAATACTTACTTGGTACCTAGACCCCAGAACAAAGTATGGCTATGTAGACACAGTAAGGTACAACAAAGCCGATGTTCCTGGAGCATGATTCAAGGGAGGAGAGGGATAAAATGTATACATAGCAAGTAGAATTGTCAGGATATTCCTAGTAGGGAAAGAAACATACATGATTTCTTCTTTTGGTTCCTGAAACATTTCTCTGATTATATACTACGTAGCTAATATGTACTTAATTGATAGTCAGCATGGAGATAAGAAAGAAATCATGTATTGCTTTAAAAACATACATATGAACAATTTGCTAATATGAGATGGATTAGTTGCTACTCTTACTATCCATATAAGTATTTAATATCAATATTAATGCAGCCATCCTCTACTTCATTTGAAAATAATGTGAAGATGCAAAAAAAAAAAAAAAGCATAAACTCATGCTGACTTTGAAAATTCACATCACATGTCATTCAGCTAGCGACACTAGAATTGACAGTCTCAGAATCTGGGAAGATTTTCCAGAATCTAAAAGACTAACTGGAACTTGTTGGTTAAATCTATGACATATGAACAAAGTGAACCTCCAGGCTTGCAGGAGCTCGGACCTCTCCATCTTCTGCTCCTTAGCTGAATGGTACAAGTTCCCTTTAAGCCTCAGAACAGGGCAGTCCTCCCTCTTCTCTGCTGCCAATGGTTTTAGGGTGTATTGGTTTTCTGGAAGCAGCCAGTGAGTTTAACTTTCCAGAACTCTCCCACAACCCAGACCTTATCGTCCCTTTTAGTTCAATCCATCAGAAAACTGCCAACAGGAAGCCAACTGGGCACGAAGTCCGATTTGGAATGATGGGTGATGCCCTGCATTCTAAGGATCCTGAGTAACACTTTGTTACTGGGACATAGATAGGAGTTTGGAGGAGGGGTGTAGGTTTGCATGTCTGCTGTTTGTTCTAGGGTTAGAAAACTGGGCCGTTGTAAGGCCGCCAAAGCTACTCAAAACAAAAACTGCTGGACTCGGAACTGGCAACTAGCTATAGATCTGAAGAGGCAAACCCACGTTGCAGTGAGTGGGGCTGAGAGTAAATCATGTGTACGGTCTGCTGTGAAACACTGAATATGTATAGCTCTCTAGTTAAAATGAATAAAAAAATAAGAAAGTGAGTCTAGGGGCGCCTGGGTGGCTCAGTCGTTAAGCATCTGCCTTCAGCTCAGGTCATGATCTCAGGGTACTGGGACGGAGCCCCACATCGGGCTCCCTGCTCCTTGGGAAGCCTGCTTCTCCCTCTCCCACTCCTCCTGCTTGTTCCCTCTCGCTGTCTCTCTCTCTCTCTGTCAATTAAATAAATAAATAAAATCTTTAAAAAAAAAAAGAAAGTGAGTCTATTAGGAAAAACATGTTGCATGCAAAGCAAAAAGAGTACCATTGGAACACTTAGGGAAAGGCCTCAAAGAATTATATACTATTCAAAGCAAAAGGAAATATTAAAACCTCTTTGGCATATTCAGTAGGATTTTTCTTAAGGGCACATCTCTATGAAATAGGGCAGAAACTTAGTGGGAAAAAATGAGCTCAGATGGAAAAGCAGTGGAATGAGAAGAAAAAGGAAATGATAAAAAAGACAATTAAAAACACAGGAGCAGAATTAAAACATGCATTGAAGGCAATGAAAAATAATTTTTACGGAAGAAAATAAGATCAGAGCTGCCATATGACATAGCCTGTGTTTTACATTTATTAGAAAAACATTTTGAGGGTAGAGGCTTCCTATGGCATGTTTGCTTTTAAATTTTCAACAGTGTTTAGGTCAAAGACGGGCATCGAATAATTGCCCTATGGCTAAGCGATTATTTCAGTCTTTACTTGTCAAGGGAGGAATAAACGGTGACCTACCCAAGGTCACCATGACAAGAAATGGGGAGCTTAAATAAAAACATGAATCCTGACGTCCAGCATGCACATCCCCACAAGGCTGCCTTAACTCACACCTCTGGACCTCGCTCGATGTGCTGAAGACTCTAAGAAAGGAGTCCTACCAACCATCCTGTGCATGATTTAATACCGAACCACACTTCTCAGCCTAGTCCTCGGTTCCCTGCTGCGAAAACCAGCCTTCTCACTCCTTCTCCCATGTTTGTCCCTACCCTGGGCCTTGGATTTAAGCTCTGACCTCTCTCTCCTCAGTCATGGTTCTCATTTCCTTCACACCCTCACTGACTCAGATTCCAGGAGCAATCACCACTCCTGGTTTGACCTGGCTCTAAACCCTTCTGCTTCAGGTGCCTACCCTCGGAAGTAGGAACAGGGCATGACCCAGGACTCTTGCCATTATGCATGAGAGCATCATTTTCTTCTGTTCTGGTAACAGTTGGCTCCCTGTCATGTGCCTCGCTGCTTCATTTTTCCTTTGGTGATGCAGTACTGACCCGTGACACTGGGCGAGAAAGAGGTGGAAGTTCGGGGGTGGGCAACTTACTAGTGTGCCTGGACCAAGTAGCCGCCCATGCAAATATTTCTCCTTTCCGCTTGATACATTAGGATACAGGACCAACACGTGGATTCCTTGAAGGGTCATTGTCAGAATCAAATGGGGAGACTGTCACATCGTGGACAGACAGCAACAGCAAATACTTTTGAACCTGTAGCTTCTGCTCAGTGGCCCTTATTTGCACTTTGGAGGTGACTAGCAGGCTTCTAAGTGTGGCCTTGGAATGCTGAGCGGCCAGTGATAAGCCATCCACCTTAGCCCGAGGACCAGCTGGACTCACCAGCCATGGAGGTCATCCACCGCGAACAGCCAGCTGGTGTAGCTCAGCAATCACCTGGTCCATCATAGACCACATCTCACATAGGTACAGAGATTAGTCTTTCTCTGTATGTAAGTCCTTGGCCCTCAAGTCCCTCAACACAGCAGGAAACCCACATTTGATACACAAAACAGCTAGTGCGGTAGGAATTTTGAAAGAGTCCTTGCCTCCTTGTGTATATGACCGGTTTCCATTCTCAAATTAATACTACTTCTTTGTCTTGGGGGGTGTGTGTGTTTATTTTCCTGAAATATCCAAGAAGTAAATTAATCAAATTTAATCGCAGGTGCAAGGCACCTCAGGCGTATCAGGCCATGAAAACACCCTATTCACCAGTGGTTGAAACGTGTTTTTTCTGCTTCATTTTGCAAGTACAGCCCTACCCAGAACACAAAGTTATTTTCTGGCTCTTAGAAGAGCTGTGATTTCTAACATAAGGCCATATGCTGCTCAAACTGCTGGAGAGGTTGAGTGCTGCTCCAAGGGCTCTTCAAAGCAAGCACAGAGCAAGTGTGCATATGAAAAACTAGGAGGGAAGCAGGAAAGAATCATGGCAAGATCTTAGCCCGTTCCCAGAGGACTGAATCCCAGCTAGAGATGGGCAATACTAAACAGAGTCAGATGTGGATGGAGTCAGCAACTCGGATGAGTATTTGCAAGAGCTCGGTAGAAGCCAGAGGTTGTATCCCAGTGGCTTCCTCTGATGGGGAGATGGATGACATAGCTGGAAGCTCATGAACTAATTCAAGCGGCTTTGGACTGATCTATTTATCAGGCTTGCAAAGACATGGACTCTTTGACGTGAGTTTGTTGATGATTTCGTTACAATGTAATGCTGTTTCATCTCACCATTTTTTACATATTTTTGCCTATGACAAATTGAGTCCTATAACAAAGCTTGATATCCTAAGTATCATTTAGCTGGGTTTCCCATAATTTGTTTTCTTATTGAAGCAACTAATTTAGCAGCTGGTATTTTGTTTTGTAATAGGGATCGTTTTTTTTGTTTTGTTTTCTGGAAGTGCATTGTATCAGGTCCCATGATAAATGCTTTACATACATCATTACCAACTCTTAGAGGAACCCTGCCTGACAATGTTGTTGCCCCATTTAAAAGGGTGAAGAAACTAAGGCTCAGAGAGTCAAAGTTATTTGCCCAGAGCAGCGGAAAAAACATTAGAACCTAGTCAGTTCAAACTGAGGTCATTGACATCCTTTGGGGGGAAAAAAAATTTAAGTAAAAAAAAACTAGGTTTTTGTGTTTTCATATTTTCCCCTCATTTTAGTGACTTTTTAAAATTATGTCAGATTCAGATACCGTTTTCTTAGTGCTTTCTATCTTCCCTAAATATACCAAACAAGTAAAACCCAAGGGAGACAGGCAGTGGCAATATAATTATAGACAGGTGTCCTTCCCAAGGTAGTATGGCATGGTAAAAGACTGAGGGATGAATCAGGTAGAAATCTGCTGGGAGGTCCCAACAGATAAATAATGGGAAAGCTCTAAGGCCAGGGGACCAAAGATGGGATTCAAGTTTGTGTAAATCAAGACAGGTTGGATGATACCAACTAGGGGCCGGGATAGTTGACCAGAACAGCTTTGGCATACTGGAGCACTGACTACATTAAAATGACTTAGATTTAGAGCATCAGAAGGGGAACAAAGATGTGAAGTGCCTGTTCCATCTGGGGAATAGCAAACGACTAGCATATTGTGTACTGTTCGCCAATAGAAAAAGGTTGCGAGGGAGAATGTCAGTCTGGTCATTGTGAGATTATTGATTATTGCTGCTTTAATAAATTATCACAAATTTAGAGGCTTAAATTTATCATCTCACAGTTCTTTAGGTCAGCCCTGGCTGGCTCAGCTGGTTTCTCTGCTCCAGTTTTCATAAGACCAGAACCAAGGGCTCTTATCTGGAGACTTTGGGAATAATCAACCAAATTCATCCAAATTGTTGGCCAAGTTGAGCTCCTTGCAGTTGTAGGACTGAGGTTACAATTCCCCGCTGACTGTCAGCCAGGGGTCCTCAGCTTCTGGAGGCCACCTGTATGCATTTCATGACTCATTGCCCCCTTCTTCCATCTTCAAAGCCCCCAGTGGCAGATCATGTCCATCTCATGCTTTGAATCTCTCTGGTTTCCATTTCTGCCTCATTCCTCCTGCCTTTTACTGGATCACTTGATTAACTCTTCTGCCTTCCTCTTCGGCTCCTAAGGGCTCATGTGTTAACATTGGGTTTCTACTGGATAATCCAGGATAATCTCTGTATTTTAAGGTCACCTGGCTAGGAACTAGCTCCCTCTGCAAAGTCCCTTTACAGGAGTGCCTCGATTGGTGGTTGATTGAGTAACTGGGGGACCCAAATCTTGGGGGAATATCTTTAGAGTTCCACTCACCACACTGTGTTAACACATTGATCTGCCTTTCCCAAATCTGGGTGAATTTTAGGCAATGCCAAGTGGCAGCCTTGATTCCTGGTAGTTACTGAAACCTAAGGGAGAGTTTTTTCCCTTTGTCTTCCAGGCTGCTGATCATTTCAGACCTGTTCTTCAATCTCTGTTCTCTCTCCAGAGGTTTCCTATCAATTTTTCTCTGATCCTTCTCATTTCCTTGCTGTCTGTCCATGAGCTCTACCTGTATTATTGACTGAACAAACAGCATTTTGCTGTGCCTTTGTGTTCTGAAAAGCTTTCAACCAATTCCCCTGAGCCTTGGATACCCCACCAAGCTCTGATGACCCTAGAAAATCTCAGGACTGGGGATCCTGTTTTCTTGTCTTTTGTAATCTTTAGAGACCCCTTGAGAATTTATTTCTAAGCTTTTTTTTTCTTACTAACAAATATAACTAATTCATTTAACAATTAAGAAGGAAAAAAAATTAGCTAACTAAATTACTACTACATTTTTTAAATAATTTCAATATTTTAGGACCTACCAACCCATAATTCACAATGCCAAGGTTAAGGACAATTATTTCCACGGTTTATTGTGCATTAGGACTTGCTAAAATGCAAATTGCTGGGCCCACACCAAAGAGTCAGTAAATCTGGAGTTGGAGCTCAGAAAATCTCCATTCAGCTAGGATCCTGGGAAAGGGCTAGAAACATGCCCAAGCTCTCACAGCTACTAAGTGGCAGCAAGATTTGAGGTGAAGTCCAGGGTGAAATTCATCTGTCCTTCCTATTTACAGAGTGAATGGAAGTGTGTAGGTTGATAAGGACTAAGGCTCCTCTAAGGAGTCCTTGCAAGTGTGTCCCCCATCATCCTATCCCTGGGCACTGATCAGGGGCATACTGCTTCTCCACACTTTTGATGTTCTTATCTTTAATATTATGATCCTGATGCTGATCGTCAACATGCCTTTTGCCCTATCTTCCCCATGCCGTATATGCACTAGTCTTCAGTGCCCCTCGTTAATACCCTGGGGGTACCCATACCATGTTGAAGGAGATGCTTTATTGCCACATTCCAATTAATAAATGGAATTGAACCCTTCATGCATTTAAGAGAAAGAGAATGCACATTTATTAAGAGAAAGGGAAAGAAAATCAACATTAATTGCCACCTACGCTCACAGAGTTGTCACTATAAGGGTTTAGCTCTTGTAGACTCAGTCTAGCTTCCTGAAAAAGTAAGACACTTTGCAAATGATATTTAATCTTCACAAAAGTGCCTTGAGGCATCATTATCCCTATTTCATAAATGAAAGAAAAATTGAGGCTCAGAAAGGTCACAAAACACACCATTGTGCAGCCAGTTGGGAGAATGTCAAGATCTGAACCTTGGTGTCTTCATTGCTTGTCATCTTTCCATTCCCCCACACATCTCTTCCAAGCTCAAAAATCCCAAGATTTACGTATTTTATAACCATTATCTAGGATGTTGGCGTCATCAATCGTAGTTCGCATTTCTTTGGCCACCATATAGATCACATGTCTCTAAATATTAATTATAAGTGTTTTCTCTTGCAGTTCTCCTCGTTACACAATAGCAAAATAAATAAAATGTGCTTACCAGCACAACTCTCCCATGGGGCTTCCCCACACATTTCACTGTCTTACCCAAACATTCAAAATAGGCATGCACATCTTCTATAAACACGCTGCTTCCATCTATGCTTTCTTCCCACTTCCTCTTATGGATGGAACCATCCAGCCCTCAGATGGGGTATCTGCTCATCTGTCACATCCTGGCTTTCTCCCTGGTTACAAAGCTGCACGTCCCCCAGCACATCCCTGGCATTCCCGGGGTGCGGCTGTCACTTCCCTGCCAAGATGGCTCCCCAAAGGGTCTCTGTAGCCTCCTGAGTGGTCCACATGGCAGGCACTCCTAAGAAAGTTCTTATCTTGGGCCAACAGCCATTTGACTTTTGCCAAGGCAGGGCTGAGGTCCCTAGTATTGGAGAGAAAGCTCAGATGGAATTAACGATTACCTGCCCTTCCAGAGTCTCCACCTGCATATCAGATGAGATATCAAGCAAGAGGGCCCCGAACCATAGTAACTTTAGAGAGAAATGTCTTTCACTGGGTCACATTTCAACTCCATGGCCCTGGTGTTTATGGTGAGGAGATGTTAGAGGTGGCTATGGGAGGGCTGTGCTTACTTATTGCCTTTTATTGCTGAGTACCTTCTTCCCTAGAGTAACATTTTCTTCCATAAAGGCGAGGTATGTTCTATTTATCAGAAAAAGAAAAGCGATGTCACCCATCCTATGTCCCTTTTGCTGGAGCTACTAGCAAGCTCAGGAGTTAAATTTAGTGCTCATTTACATGATCTCATTCTCAGTTTCTGGCGAAAAGTAACTATCTTCTCTTTTCTCCTCTGTGATTTTTGAGCTCTAGAGGCACTAGACATTTAGAGAAGGGGCGATGATATTTTTTTTGCTTGAATACCAATACTTTGGGGAAGTTCTCATGAATGAAGAAATGGGGATGAAGAAAATGAAATCTGGTGATATTGTACTCCTTCTGCCTTATGGGTTCTTACGAATCAAGGAGGATATCTTTATCCTCCTTTATCAATGTTACTTGATCAATATTATACACAGCACTGGGGTTCCTAGTCAATTAATCTCATACACAAAGTCAAATTTCTTCCCCATTCCATCACAGTTTACCCAGATCTGGTCTTCAGGACCCACCTATAGGAGATGTGAGTCTGCTAAGCAGACACATACGCAGTCCACAAAGGATCATGGCTTGATTCACATCGCAGGCATGACCAGAGAGGAGCCAGAGGTAGCCTGCCTCCCTCGCTGGCTCTAGATGAGAGGTCTAGGCCTGGGCCCACTTAGCTTTCCTAGTAGATAAGCAGCAGAGACGCTGTTGAGGCCAGGCCAGTACAGAAGAGAGAGACCATTCATGATGAGTGATCTTTATCCAGGACCATTGCATGCCATGGAGCTGGTTGATCACACATTCACATGAAGGGACATACAACAGGGCTGGGATCCTGTCCACTCTGCTTCTTTTCATAGTTCATTCTCCCAGATGGGATGCCTTCTGCATTAGTCTGCCTGGAGGGAGAACTTTTATCTAATTCACACAAAGGTTCCATATGAGCTACAGGGACACTCCTTTTACCCCAATCCCGTATAAGCCACTGTGATGAGGAAAGCTAAGTGTAGAGAGGAGGGGGCATGGAAAGCCTGGAATAAGCAACTAGAAGTAATCTTCCAGTGTTCTCTCTTGGGGCATGGAGCAAATGACCCTCCCCTCTGCAAATATATGAAGAGCCAAGGTGGTACACATGATCGTCCCATAATCATGGAATTGGACACAAAAGGCTAGGATGTTAGGAAAAACAGTGGTATACAAAAGGAAAAAAGACCATTGTCACTAATTCACACATTCAACAGATAGTTACTTCATGCCTACTGTGTGCCAGATACAGTGCTAGGCATTGCAGATGATGCGTGAGTATCCCAGGTAGTCTGTCGGAACAGCTAGGGTCCGGTTTCCATCCTCTGTGTTCCCTGGGGCACGTTATTTCCTTACGCATGTTATGAAGTGAACTTCTATAATGTCAGCAGTGTTCATGTTCTCCCTTCCTTCCAGCATTTTTACTGTATGTTGAGGTCTCTGGGGAACTTAACAAAGGATGTTCCTTCATGGAGTTATTGCCTTGGGAGGATGCCTACCCAGAATTCCCCTCTGGTCTCTCACCCAGACCTTCCGTGTTCCTGTGTGTTAAAATCAAAGGCGTAGTTCTCATCTGATTACCCAATTATTTGCCAAGAGAAATTATCAGCAGGTAGCTCTACCAAATTCAGGAGTCCCTGCATGAACAGACTTCCATGAGTAATCAGAATGGCTTGCAGCAAAGGATACTAAGTGAGGAAGGGTTTGTACAGATGCTGGAGAAGTAAGCAGGGGCAAGCCTGGGAGGAAGTACCTAAAACAGCATGGGCATTTATGTCTCGAGATGAAGGCAACAGGGAATTTTTAACAGAGTAACATGATCAGATTTGCTTGTGAGAACAATTACTAGCTCCATGTGGAGAGGAGGACCATTAGAAAAGGGGCCCTTTCAGCACACACGAAGGAATAATGGTGGCCTGGATTGAGGAAGTGAGTGACAGCACGAAGAGAAGGAATGGATTCACAAAAGATTTGGGGGAGCAAATGGGCAAAACTTGGAGACTGCATAAATACGGGAAGAAGGGAAAAGTCGGGGAAGAGTGCTGACATGTCTCTGGTCTGGGCCATGGAATGGTGTCTGTGCCCAGCAGTAGGTCAACACTGGCCCCTTCATTGTGGCTCGGGGTGCGGTCTAGAAAGGGTAATTAAATGGGACTGGAGAGACGAAGGAAAGGGACCTGGGTAGACCACTCAGCTCCCCCTCTTTGAACACAGGCTGCCTGTCGCCACCTCATTGCACTCAGGATCATACCCACCGCAGGCCCTGAGTAAGCATAGGTTATGTTAATTAATTTTGTAATGTGAAAATACAAAGTGAGCTCTGGTATTGATGCCCATGAAATTCCTAGTAGGCTTGAAGAACCCAGCAGTTCTTCGCCGTCTAGAAATGTCCCAAGAGAAGACGTTCGTAAATGGGAGATGTGAAGGAGGGACTGTGAACAGGTCTTGAAGGCATCCAAATCCAGCATCCTGTTCAGTTCTGAAATCTCTCAGAAATTGACACACTCCATAGAAGCATGTGGTTCCGATTGACTTTACTGGGATTCCCTTGCAAACCACAGATTGTAAATTATCCCTTAGTAGGTATAACATTTATAGGAGACATATTATCTTACCCTGAATCCCCCCTGGATGCTGTTACACTGAATTCTGACAACGGCAGAACTCGGAGTAAGATCATCTTTTACTAGAAGCCACTGCTCCATGTCGATCTCTGTAAGCCAAAGAAAATGGGTGTTTGTCCTAAAAGAACATTTTCTTTAAAGGGGAAGAAAGACATTTAATTCCATGCTAAGGAATATCAAACACGATCTCAGTAAAGTATTTGTTTTGTTTTGTTAATACAAGGCAGGGCACTTTCTCTTGGAGAAGAAATGATCGTTTTTCCCAGGTCTGGAGATTAAACAATTTGGTAGTCATTTCACGTTCAGCTCACAAAAAGGGGATTTGCATATGAACTTGTTTGGGCAAGAAAACACATCTGAACGTGTTTCATGGGAACTATCTCTATCCATGGCAGCTCCTTTTGGCCATCTCTTTCTTTTCTTTTCTTCATCCCTACAGGTCACCGGGTTGAAGCTGTCTCAGGACCTCGATGATCTTGCCATTCTGTACCTGGCCACAGTTCAAGCCATTGCTGTAAGACACTTTAATGCCATTTTTAAAGAGACTTAGGGCTATCAATAAACCTTAGGCCGCATGCTCCTCCAAGATACATCATGTGCTTGTGTGACAGAGATTGTTAATTAAAAGGGAGCTTGCCAAAAAGAGATGTGTCTTTTCGGAAGGAAATCTTGATGAAGGTCTTCACCTGCTTTACTAATCACCTCACATCGCTGAAAGCTGAAAGGAGTTCGAGTCTTTGAACATCATACTTGTCATTTATTTAATTTGTCTTCCAAGTTCAATTAAGTAGAAGCAGATGCCATTTATGCTTGTATTAAGAAAGGCAATGTTAAGAACGCGCAAACTTACAAAACACACGATATTGTTCACTTCGCAAAAGGATTCATTATAGGGTTCCTTTAAATAGTAAGCATCCTTAGTGTTTGTTTTTAGATTTAGCTGCTTCAATGAGAGGTTTGGATGGTTAGGGAGAGGAGGGGAGAATTTAACGCATTAGGAAGTCCTACACTGAAGATCAATCCAAAATGAAAACAAAATCCTAGAAGCTTAAACATCTCGATCTAAGGAATCTCCCGAGGTGATCCAAAAATGGGGTACATGCACAGAAGACTGTATGTGTGCATATGTTAGGAAGTACCTTTTGGAGGAATGGGTCGTGGCTTTCCAGGTTTCAGAGCTGGGAGGAATCCCAAAATTACAATTAATTGAGGCTTAGTCACTCTGGTAAGAGAACGTGGACCAACAGAAAGGAAAAATCAGTTCACTGAATTCTGATTCAAATTTATTTTTCAGAGACACACAGAAAGTTTTTTTGTTAATGTTTTGTGGACATACTTATATGCCATTCAGTTATTTTGTTTCTTTATATACCACTTCCTTCAAAGCCTTATTCCTTCAAATAACGGAACTACATACATTTTTCCTGTACATCCGTATCACTAACAGAAGTGATTTTCTTATGTTCACATTTGTCCAGGTACTGTGTAGATGGGATAAGAGAACAGAGCTTCCCAACCACGAAGGGAACATACAGTCTTACATGGAATAGGCCAACTTGATGAGATGAAACAGTCCTTGCAGTTTATATACCAGTTTGACTGTATCTTCCTGAAGCAACTGTCATTGATTTAATAGCTTGGCCAGTTCAGTGAAATCAATCAGCCGGCACTATTTATGGGAACTTGGTCAAAACCAGATAATTCTGGCATCTATCAGAATGGAGGGAGTGAAGAGTAAAATGAATATGGAGGAGATTAATGTGCATCAGTAGTAAAGACAGTTATTTAGTCATCCTGTTTTATGGTAATAATGATGATAATGATAAATAATATAGTTTTGCGGTATTATGTGCCAGGCACTGTGCTAAATATTTACAAGTGAGGTAGGTATTAGCATCCCCATTCCACACATTAAAAACGTACGCCTTAGTTAGGTTCATTAACCTGCCCAATTTCCTATAGCTAGTAAGTGGCAGAGCTGGGATGGGAAGCCATGGCTTTCTGAAATAAAGTAGGTATATGAAGTATTGAGAAACTTTCATTTTCTGGTAGTCAGTGCTATTGTATGAAAAGTCTTAGAGTGGAATGAAATGACTGCATGGAAATGGAAAATCAGAGCTGTGTGATGCTCATCCTCTGAGTACACGCTAAGAGGCAGACCAAGGGGCACCGTCCCATGATGATAAGGGCTGTCCCCTTTCACTGACGCCCACCTGCTGTACCAGGCACCAGAGTACCTACCCACAGTGGTAGGTGGGATTGTCCTCATCTTCGAGACAGAGGGAAAACCACCTTGCCGGGTCAGATAGTGGGCGCATGGTGGAGTCGGAACGTGAGCCTGTCCGAGAACCACCTTTCTCACTCCCATTCTTCTGCTCTTTCCCCTCTACCAACCTGCATTTTTCTTTGAAATGTTTGTAAAAGCTACACGGGCAAAATCAGCTTTCAGGCATTTCCAAGACCAGTTTTTCTTGTACGCATCTTAGCAAACGTTGTTATTTTGGCCGGGATTGCCTCTCAGAGGCCCCCTTCCTGGTAAGAACACGGCAGCAGAAGTCCAAGAATATATAAATGAGGTTAAATGGGGCGCGAGCTGGGTGGAGCCAGCTCCATTTTCCCAAATACCACACACTCAGAAAATC
This sequence comes from Leptonychotes weddellii, assembly GCF_054177405.1. Lineage (NCBI taxonomy): Eukaryota > Metazoa > Chordata > Mammalia > Carnivora > Phocidae > Leptonychotes > Leptonychotes weddellii. The sequence goes on from NC_138372.1 coordinate 44,265,258, forward strand.
AATCTTGTATTTAAGGGGTCGTACATGTATTAATAGCTATCATATTTATTCTGTCCATTGTCTTAATGACCTTTATAATACCACAAAGGGAAGGAAATTTAAGACCGATCATTTGATAAGGCTTTATTGTGGGGCCAGTTGAATTGTGAGTGGTTCAAACCGTTTTTGCAAAGGTACGAGGCTGTGCTGATCTTTCAAGCAAAAATGTGCATTTTAATGAAGTAGTCTGATCACAGATATTTTCCCATGATGATCAACTTGAAAAAAAAAAATTTTTTTTTTGTTTCACTGGCTCTGAATATTGCCCTAGCATCTACTTGCTGTGAATAGGTTAAAGTTAAACAAATTGCTCTCTATAGTGATATCTGTGGTTGGTATTTTGTAGGAATAGAATGAAAGAGATATTGTAATGAAGTTAACTTGGGACTGTGCGAAAACGCTCCATGAAGTAAAATTCTCTCTTGATCACACTTAATTGAAAGACTTGTCAAACAACGAGTTTATCCATAGCCTGTTCATCTATAGCTTTCCTTCCAGAATAGACCCTTTTTGCATTTGAAGTCTCTCGATTTGCATTTGGTTCTGTACATTCCCAGTGGAATAGCCTAATTTTAATTTAAATTTCTCTGTGAAAACATTTTTTCCAGAAAGGTGAGCACAAAATCATTTTAGCACAAAGCCCTGTGGCAGGGCATTTAAGGAGGGTGGAACGTTTCACAGAGTGGAGCCTGGGACACCCGAAGGGAAGGCCCTGTTGCTAGCTGCCAGCCTGAGTGGGAAATTCCAGCCAACAATGCCACACGGGGGAGTCGCAGGCTGTCACAGCCCCTCCCAAGGGAGTGCCTCTTGTTCTGACACTTTTTTGCCTTTTCCCAAGGGAATGTGCTTTGTGTTACCCTCCGCTCTGGCCTGCTAATCACGTGAGCCACAGGTCTGTGGTTTTGGAAGTATCAGAAATACCAACTTTGCATGGTATTTCCATGCATATCGGGGTGGGGGGTGCAGCTATCCTCTCCCAAGGCAGACCCTACTGCCTCAGGCAAATCCCATAACTCCTACATGGGGAAAACAAGGTGCAATTTTTGAGTTTGTCCTAAGATTAGCGAGGATAGCGCATAGCAGAGTGCCTAGACTACAGCTAGTAACCAGGATAGCGCTCATTTCCACACCCCTTCCATGTACTCGGCACTCCTGTGTGTCTTGTACATACACTGTCTCCAGCAACAGCCGTGCAAGGCAGATACTAATATTTCGCCAAATGTAAGACCACATTAAAATTGTTTCTGCATGTTAACATTTCTGACAATTCATAGAGTTCTCAAACCCATGAATATAATATTACTATTACTTTTTTAAAAAAATGAGGATTGAGTCTTAGAAAGGTTGGATACAGGTTGGATTCCCAGAAGTAGGTGAAATGTCTTAATGCCATCCTAGGTTTCTTGAATTCAAAAGCCATGCTCTTGGCTACTACGGACTCCTGCCCCTCGAGCTGACTAGGCTGTCCTGCAATGCACAGACACCGAATGATCCATGGTAGATGTAAGGGCATCTGTAGGCCTCCCGAAATCATTTATAGTGCTATTTTGTAAGTGACTTTCTTCTGGAAAGGTCAGTAGGTTTTATCATATTCTCAAGAGGGTTCATGACCCCCCAAAAGCTTATGAAAGAACATCTGGGGGTAATCAGCCGCATGCAATAAGCAGGATCTGGCCTTATACGGTACAACATGTTTTAATTTTTTTTAACACACTACATCTGTGGATTATTTTTGGAGGCCCAAGTTTTACCTAATCCATATTCTTACCAGATTCGCTAATAGCTGAAGGCCTTTGGGCTGGAACTGCTGTGCTTTTGCTCCCGAACTGCCACTCATCTCTCATAATTTCCTCCACAGCATTCAGGATTTCATGACCCATGGTCCCCAGAACACCTTCTAGCCACTCCCTCTCCCAGAGGCACCCTCAGGCATGGGGGAGACAGCCCTCCAAGCTGCCTGGTCAAAAGAGGCTTCACTTGCCCTACATCTTACCCCCTGGGGACAGTGGTCAGGGGGACATCCTGACCACTTCCCAAACCCTCTTCCTTCACTTTGGTTAAGCCTCTGATACAGCCTATCCTCATGCTAAACTACCTCCTGCCCCTTCTCTGCACACTTGGGTACCACCTTCCCAGCAACACCGTCACACTGTCACTAAATCCATGACATTGACTCGAATCCTCTCTCCAGCCCCAACCCAGCCTTCTTGGTGGCTGCCCCATCTGTGGCCTCCCAGATCCTTGACCTTCTCCTCCCTCCGCTTCATCAACTCACCCCCTTGTCCACACCTGGCACTGTGTCATCCCTCAGAATTAATCACTCTCTAAACATCTCAAGGGCTCTCTCTCCATGAAAAAAAAAAAAAAAAACACAAAAAAACAGGTCTCTCTCATTTCTCTCCAGAGCCCCTTTCTCAACCATTGCCATGTGGCTGCCTCCTAAAGTCATGTCACCGTTCATCTTTTTGGTTTTAATCCTTGACCCCAAGTAAATTAGACTCGTGAGCTTCTCGTTTTTGAACTTGCAAATAAACTAGGATTTTTAGCTGTTTGCATATCCTAGTTAAACCTAAAGAATTATACATTAACATTCACCCCGGCGACCCTACGGTGGTGTCATTTTCCCAGGCATCCATGATTTTTACTGAGTTGAGTAAACTGAGCAAGTCAAGGATGAGTATAGCACATTTTAGGGAGTTCCTAGCACATGAGGACTGAAATGAAAATATGGCAGAACACTGAGCAAGCCAGAGGGTGTGATTTCCACATCATCCCAGACCACGAAGGACTGACTAGAATGGGCTCTGGCTCCCGAAGCATCCCTGAAGAACCACCACCTGGTTCCAGGTGATAATAAAGGTCAGGTTAGCCCTTTGTCAGTCTGAAGTCTTACTCTCACTTCATGCGATTAGAGCTCTCTTCTCATTTCTGCTGCTGATGTTATTGGATGCCCTTTTCCAAAGAAGAAACCTCTTTAGTTCCTATCTCCTGAATGAAGACTGACTCAGAGACCCCCCCCCGCCCCCGGCCACTTCCTCCATCCCCGGTCCCTGCTGGAGGATCAGGCCCACAGTGGGCACTCCGCAAATATTTGCTTCGGTGAACTCTGTTAATATGAACTGTGTGAACATTGTCAGTTGTTTTTGTCAATGTTGTGTAACTACTGATGGAAGCAAATGGTAGAGTAATTAAGAGGGTTTGGGAGTCAGACAGGCCCAGGTTGGAATTCCTGCTCTGTGACTTCATGAACAGTGATCAGAGGCAACCTGATCTCTCGGAGCTTCAGCTCTCCGAGACTGGGTGTGCGAAGCTCTCGGTGTGGTGTCCGGGGCTGGGCAAACACTTAGTAAATGTTCCAGAGCTTTTTCCTTGTGCTGCTATACTGATGCTTTCCTCCGCTTTTCCCTTTCAGTTTGGCACCCGCCTCATTATAGAGGCCATGGAGGCAGCCGGGCACTCTATCAGCACGCTTTTCCTGTGCGGAGGCCTGAGCAAGAATCCCCTTTTTGTGCAGATGCATGCGGACGTTACAGGTGAGTCTGAGGAGGAAGAGAATAGGTCGTTTGGGGCCTGGCAGTAAATGTGCCTGGCTGACAGCCGGACACGGTTGGAAATAGCAGAGTGTAGGGGTATGTGCCAGATTATTTTGAATCTTTAGGTTAAAATGTATGTTTTTTTCCTTATGATAACTGAAGTATTTGTAGTCATGTTGGAGAAAGTGACTTCTCTGTGAATCCAACTATTGAATGATCCTGAGAAATGAGATGAGAAAGGTCAGCAAGGGCTAGGTCGTAACTTAAGTATTTATGGAACCGTCTGAGCACCTCTTCTAATGCACGCTCGTGGGGAATATTGAAGAGACAGAGATGAGTAAGACAGGACTCCTGCCCCCAAAGATCTCAAAGTCTATTGACAAGGACAAACGGATGTGCAAATGTAGTGTGGCAAGAGCTCAGAGTAAGAAATGCACGGAGTTTTATGGAAACATAGTGGGGTACCTCCACCCTGGTTTGGACCTGCGACAGGGCAGGGCAAGTGGTCTGGAGGAAAGGACAAGGAAGCTGTCTTGAAGAAAGAAGTCAGAGCCCAACTGCTGTGGGAGCAGGGGTCTGGCTGCAGATGGGAATTTGAGCCCTGAGATCCCAAGATCCTGTGATTCTTTCATAGCTCCTGACACAGAGAGAGAAAATCCAGAGTCGTGGGCTGATCCCTTTGTGATATGAGCACAGCAGAGCAGGATCCCTGGTGCAGATCCCTGGGCCTTAAGAAGGGGACCCCATTGGCCAGAGGCTTGCTGGTATTACAGAGCCGAGCCTGCACTTCCGTTCCTCTGGAACTCATGGCCTCATGTCTCTTGCTCCTTTCTCCCCTGGTGTCTCCTGGAGCCTGGCATCCTCCCCACCCCACCCTGGGACCCACCCACCATGGCCAGGCACCAGAGTGGGACAAGGGAAAGGAAACAGAAGGGAATGGACCCTGCCCACAGCCCCAGCTCAAACGTGACATGAGCCCATCCTTCAATGGCGTCCCTTCGTCATGGTCTCTTACTGTCTCCCATCCTGTGGATTCCTTCCTCTGACAGCTGGGTGAGTCTTGATGCTGCCTCATCCTATCACCTATGCCCCCTCACACCCTGCCAATCCCTGCAGAGGAGAGCTATACCAAATGTCAGGCGCATAGTTAACCCTTGCACTTTGTGAGATCCAACTAATTAAATTACTTAGCCCCATTTTAGATAGAGGTAAGTAGACTGAGGCACAAGCCAGAGGACAGTACAGAAAAAAAAAGCACCTAGTCTAAGGGTAAATATATCAGGATGTTGAGTACAGAAATTACTACCATTAACCAAGTTCCCACTGTGTGTTGCTGGAGCCATTCTGTATACATTTAACCTCATGAACTGCTGAGAGGTAGAAATTGGTGCCTCATCTTAGAGACACAGAAACTGAGGCTCAGGGAGATCAATGAAATTGCCTCTCCAGAGTCAGACAAGAGGGGACGGGCGGTACCAGGACCATGACCTGGGAGTGTCTAGGCCCAGCAACCCCTACTCTGCACTGCCCATCCAGGTTTCTTAGCTTTTCTGAGCAATTCGTAATCATGTGATGATTACTCTCCTTTACCAAAGAGTCCACAGCCTATGGATGTGGGCCATTCTGAGGCAGAAAGAAGAAAGACCTAAAAAAAGGAGCCCAAATTACCTTGTAATTTTCCCCAAGAGAAAACTGATAACCACATTTTATCTAAAAGTCGGCCAGTCGGACAAGATTCACATTTAAAATGTGATCTGTAAGTGACTTCCCAATTTCTAGCCTTCTGATAGCCACGAAGCCTTCCTACCGGGATGCAGGAGGGGAGAGAAGATCTGCCTTGGCTAACACATCACCTGCGGGAAATGGGAAACAGGGCCCTGGGAGCAGGGCAGTGTGAGTGACCCTGGGTCCTGACCGGGCACCATGGCTCCGGCCTTAATGAAAGTGGGTCCTCTTCCAGGCCTCACGTCCCTGCGCTGACTCACAGCAGCTTTACAGAAAGCTCTGCTTTGGAAACCGTTCTTCAGGCTGTTGAATGAAAAGGCTGTTCATCGTTATTTGGATTCCGATTGAAACTGGACCCTTTGTCTCTGGCTGTGGACCAGTTACAGTTCCAGACAAAGGGACCTTTTCTTTGGCTGGAATTCCTCTGCTTTGGGAAGCTGTGACTGACAAGTGATGGCAAAGTGCATCTGCCTTTAAATGCTTTGGGTTCTGCTAAACTCATTAATGCATCAGATAAAATAGTTCACATTCCAGGCAGAGCTGCCTTCTTCCTCTCCTTCACCCAGCCGCTCGGAGAAAAGAACACATTTGCATTTGTTCCTGTAAAAGGCACGTACACTGCAGTGGGTGTATAGGTAGAGTCTTTGATGCCTTTAAATACTGTAATTGCTCTGGTTTTCCTGCAAAGAAAGGCTTAGAGAGGACCATGGACCTACATGAGTCTTAGGAATACCTGTCAAAAACACAATGGAATTTAGAAGGTTCTTTGGAGACTATGGAGTCGTGGAAAGAGCAGGGGATCCCCTCTGTGACTTTGGGCAAGTTGGTTCACCTCTCCCCAAGCCTCGCTTTCCTCTTCTGAAAGAAAGAATATTATTTCCCTCTAATAGATCATGCTGAGGAGTACCTGCTCATGAGTTTGTGAGCACCAAGCTCTGTGCCTGGCTCAAAGTCAGTGTTTAATACATGTCCGTTCACTTCTTCCCTTAAAGCAGCCCCATGCAAAAAAAAAAAAAAGAGGTGTGTTTGAGGGGAAAAAAAAAGAAAAGCAGTTTAATATTTTGTAAGCAAATCTTTGCCATTTGGGGAGCAGGCTTCTCCGTGCAAGCAGGGAGAATGGGGCTTTGCCAACTTGGGAAAATGTCTTCTACGTGAGGAGGAAGAATCTCCCTGTACCTCTGGCAGTTAGTTTAACTGTGGTTTCAAGAAATACTTGGTGTGTGCTAAGTAATTGTAGGTTTCCCCCATTGACTTGGGACTCAATGTTCCTCTGTCTGAATTTTGTTTTTTTCAGCTCTGGCAGTTACAGCAAGGGTTCTCCCCTTTCTGTCTTATTCATTGTTTTCATCATTTGTCCCTCCATTTATTCACTCAGAAGCCGTCTCTGAGCACACCAGTGTACCAAGCATGAGCTTGGCAGGGGGATACAAAGAAGAACAATAATGTCCTGCCAAAAGTGTCATTGCAAAGAGAAAAAGTGCTCTTGGTACTCTGCCCAGTGTCCAGACAGTAGAGTGGGGACCCAGGGGATGCTGGTGTCCGTATGAGTCAGGTCCAGGCAGGGAACAGATGACACACTCGAAGTTTGGAGAAAAGTCAAACAAAGGGTCTGTTTGCAGAGGTGTGGGCTGGTTGTAGGGAAACCCCGATGACCAGGCAGCCCCCTGGGGCCACCCACAGTCTTACCACCCCTAGGTTTGCAGGGGCCCAGCAGGAACCTAACCAACCCAACCTAACCAGCTGCATGAAGAGGCTGCCGGACTAGAGCTTGGTCAAGGATGCAACCATGAGGACAAGCAAGCCCTGGGTGAGGTCTACCCACGCCAGTGTCCTGGGACCTACAGCAGGCTGGGGGTGGGCAGGGAAGAGGGGGGACTGACCTCAAGGAGAAGCAGAAGCAGTGAGTTGGTCCCCCCTCCCCCCTCCCCCTGCCATGGCAGGGATGAGGAGAGGTTTTAGAGATCAGGTCAATATTAAGAATCCTAATAGCTAATGCTAATTTAGTGCTTTCTCTAAGCCAAGCACTGTTCTAAGTTCCTTACTTACAATTGCACTTTTAATCCTCTGAGCAGCCCTAGAGGGAGGTGGAATTTTAGCCCCATTTTGCAGATGGGGAAACTGAGACACAGAGAGGTGCAGTAACTTGCCTAGGATCACACAGCTAAGTCAGCAAGGAAGCCGGAATTCAAACTCTTCCAGTCTGGCTCCAGAGCACTTAGGGTGCAACTAGAGAGCTGGTGGGGGATTCATCGGGCTCACTCTGGTTTCCGGTTCTCAAGGGGAGGGGACTGACTGTAGGTCACTCCTCCCTGCTCAGAACTAGTTAGGCTTTTGACAGGGTCAGGAGGGGCTGGGAGGTGTTTGGAGGTGCTTGTGATCTTCTAACAAGTGCCAGGTCCGCGGGGGCGGCTGTAGTCACACTCCTGTCCGCATCATCCCTGGATTCTGCAAAGGCATGCAGTGCTCTCCTGATTTGGCCAACACAGCCCTTCCATGTGGCCCGGTGTCTGTCCTTCCCCTGTAGATGGTAGATGGGCACCTGCCCTGTCCCTTCCCCACCATTGCAGTTTCCAGCCCAGTGAAGTATGTGTAGAGGGCCTTCACTCACCATCAGTCTTCATTCTGACGGTAGTAGCCACCATTCCCAAAGGCTTGACGGAGGCTAGAGATGTGCTGAGCCCCCTGTGTGCCTTCTTTCATGAATCCTTACCGCAAACGGTGCAGCAAGTCTTACTATCATCCCCATTTTACACACTGGGAAACCGAGGTTAAATGAGTAACTTGCTGAAGGACCCAGGGCTAGTGGGACTGGCTCTGAGCTTTTTACAGAGACCCCACCCCTGTACTTTCCAGGAGAGACTCGGGTGCCGGCCCTGCGGTCTGGGGGCTGGTATTCATGAGCCCTCTGGCTGCGTGCGGGAGTTCTGTTCCCTGACCCTTTGTCTGGGTGGCCCGGGCTGCTGACCCAGCCTGGGAGTAGCAGGAGGAGTCAGGAGGTAGTGGGACCCCAGGGGTAGATGTGTCAGGGAGGTCTTCCCAGAAAAGATAGGAAGACAAATCCAGTGTTTGGAAAAGTCAGTCTCCTGTCTTGAGTAGAGGAAGACTTTTAGGTCTGGCTACAGAGCTTACCTCTGTGGAGTCTGCTGCCATCTCCTGATTGGCAAATGCATTTATATTTTGTATGTATTTTATTTATATTATACATATATACACATATACACATATAAAATCCTGAGAATTCTAAATTCTTTATATTCACCTTAAACCCACTGTGAGCCCCGGCATGCGGAGGGCTTTCTTGCTGCCTGGTGGACCACTGTTCGTCCTTCAGATACCCCCGTAACGCTCATCTCCATTGTGATGAACCTCCATTCCCTCTCCGGGAAATTTGTTCTTTGACCATTTAACCCCTACCATGTGCTAGATCCTGGTTAACTAATCTCCATTCCAGGGATTCAGCCGTGGCTGAGACCCAGTGCTTGGCCTCATGGAGTTTCTGTTCTAGCAGGGGAGACAGATGGTAAACAAGAGAAGTAATCATGCTGGGTGGGAAGATGCTGAGGAAACAGGGGGGGCATGAGGAGTATCGTGGGTAAGTTGTCCCTTTAAACCCAATGGTCAGGAAAGCCGCAGCGGGAAGGGGGTGTTTGCGCAAATACACGAAGGACGCAGAGGGAGTTGCTGTGTGGGCATCTGGGAGGAAGTGACACAGACAGAAGGAACAGCATGGGTGAGGGCCCCAAAGCTGATTCAAGAAAACATGGAGGCCAGGCCAGCGTGGCCAGGAGGGGAGGCGACAGTCGGGGTGGGCACCAGCTCTGGAGGGCCTTGGCGGCCATCGTAAGGGCTTTGGCTTGTACGCAGAGAAATAAGAAGCTGCCAGAGGGATTAATCACACCCCCTTACTACTTCCCTGTTCTTAGTGCATCTCAGTTAGAGAACCAACCCCCTGCACCATCGTCATCTCTTTCTCATCCACCTCCCCTTTGAGACCCAAAGAGCAAGACCGAGTCAGATTCATCTCTGCATTCGCTGGGCCCCTCGAAGCACTCCAGAAGTGTTTGTTGAAACAAACTTGAACCAAATGGCAGGTAGCAGCTAGCAGAAGCCTGGGAGATCTGGGCAAAGAGGTCTCATGAGTTGATGTACGGGGTGGCAGGTCCCTTGGGGCTCCTGGCTGCCTTACCAGCAGGTACAGGCTGTGAAATCCTTTAGAATCAGGTCATGCCAAGGACCGGAGCACTGTGGGGACCGGGGAGCGGGTGTCCACTGCTGCCTTCACGCCACATCATGTCAGGTGTTTCTGGTGCTGGGGCTGCTGGCCGGCTCCCTAACCAAGGTGTGGCCTTGTCCTGTGCAGGCATGCCTGTGGTCCTGTCGCAAGAGGTGGAGTCTGTTCTTGTGGGCGCTGCTATTCTGGGTGCCTGTGCCTCGGGGGATTTCGCTTCTGTACAGGTATGTGAGGACCAAGGGGTGGGTCGTGGCTCCTCCCCTGTCTGAGGCTGTCCTTCCTCTTGACAGCAGCTCCCATCTTGCAAAACACACATAGGATATAATTAAGAAATGATAGGTTCCAGCCAGGGAAAGCACAAACACTTCTAGCCTCAGACATATTTATTGTGGTTTTCATTTGACTTGGCCTCTCTTGGTGTTGGTCATTCTGTTCTGTTAGTTTTCTTTTTTCTCCTTTAAAATAGCTCTTAAGTGATTTCTTTTAATTTCCTGTTGACCTTTTTATTTTTTAATTTTTATAGCAAATGAAACAGGTAAGTTTCGAAACTTAAGGTTTTCATGTAAATTTCAGATCTCTGTTTGCTTATTTCATTTCCACCTGCCACTTTCCAAATAATTTTGAGGGCTCTATCAATGAGGGACACAAATGAAAATGTTAGTTTAAACAAAAAGAATTAAAAGGGAAAATAAGGAACAAAGATATAGGAAGAAGGAAATAACTTGGTGGTGGAGATAGAGCACACAGTTTGATTCTGAGCTTCCTGGCAGCCAAGACAAAAATGAACACATGATAAGTTGCATAATTCTTGTTTCCAAAAAAGAGGAAACATTAGTATCTTGTGGGAGAGGAGGCTTTTCCTGCAACCAAGTTGCAAAAGACATCTCACACCTAGGTTTTACGGAGAGACTCTGAGTGGTAAAATAACAATATTAACAACAGGTTTATGAAAAGGTAGAGAAGCATCAGCGGAGGAGTCTTGAGAGCGCAGGCTTTGGACTCCGGCTGCCTGGGCTCAGATCCTACCTTGACTACCTCCTAGCTCTGTGAGCTGACTATTCTGCTCTTTGCTCCATTTCTTTATCTGTAATAATCATCAGGAGCACATTATGAGTTCTTTCCCTAGATCAGGAATGCACACGTAGGCCCATTATTCCCGTTTTATAGTTGAAGAAGCTGAGGCATAAAGAAATGATAGAAGTTGGCCTCCACTGGGACAGCTAGTAAATGCCAGAACCAAGGAGTCTGGCTACCCAGCCTCAATGGAGAATTCAAGAAATATTTGATCAGAGAGCTTAAATGACTTGTCCAGGGTCTCCAGGCCAGGATGAGAAGCTGGGTTTTCCACCAGTAACCCAGTCACGAGAGTACTATTTATGTACCAAGAACTGTGCTGGGTGCTCTCCCTGTGATCTTCCTGACACCGTAACCTACACGGGCAGCAGAGGTTAGACAACAGAGATCCAAAAAGGTAACAGAACCAAAGGGGACACTATTAGAAACACAGGTGCAAAAGTCTGATTCCGCTATCTGTGCACTTTGTACACATTTTGAGAAGTATGGTATCCTGCACACTGTCCAAGCACTGGGAACTCATGTCTGTGAAATATCTTTCCCAAGGAATTGAGTCCAATCGTGAATGCTAAGTGGCTTTTAAATGAAGTTGGTAATCAAAGATGGTGCAGTTGAATTCTCAGCGATTTCTGGATTTTCTGGTACTCTCTCAAAAACATTGTGTGAGCTTCTTTATTGTTGAAATGTCAATGATTTGTCAATTGTTATTTTGATGTATCCGTTTATGAAGATGTTCTCACCACTAGATGCCCTGCCTGGGACAAATAGTAGCTAAACCAAAACAGTAGAGATGCTCTGAGAGGCCCTGCATAGGATTGCATCATATTGTAAAATGAACACGTCCCCTCATGTGTCCTGTGTTGAAGCCCTAACTCCCAGTGTGATGGTATTTGGAAATGGGTCTTTGGGGAGCTGACTGGGGTCAGATGAAACCATGAGGGTGGGGTCCCCATGACGGGCTTAGTGCCCTTCTAAAAAGAGACACCAGAGAGCTGGTGCTTTCTCTCTCTCCCATGTGAGGACCCAGCCTAATGGTGGCCCTCTGCAAATCAGGAAGAGGGCCCTCACCAGAACCTGACCCCTCTGGCACCTTAATCTTGGACTTCCAGCCTCGAGAACTGTGAGAAAATAAATTTCTGTTATTTAAATGCCCAATCTGTGGTACTCTGTTATGGCGGCATGAGCAGACTAAGGCACCTCATTTGATCTTGACAACCTCCCTGCCTGAAGCGTAGATGTTTTCATCCTTGTGTTCTATATGGAAGAAACCAAAGCTCAGAAGGGTGTTCAGTAATTTTCCCAAGACTACAGGTAATATGGGGCAGAAGCAGAATTGAAACTAAAGCTCTCTGGATCTATATCCCATCCTGATTTTTCATTCCTTTTATACTTGGTTCGATTTTCTTTCTCCTTTTTGTGTTAAAAATAGTTTTTGGCTTCGTAAATGTTTAAAGCTGTATTTTCTGAAAAGAAATGCCATCGGTCACAAATCAGGAGCTAGTCTGCAGCTTGAACAAAGAGTAGCGTGGGATGGGGCTGCTTCATCAGATAGATACGTAATACCATGACTTTAGGTACCTCAGTGGTATCTTGGTCAAATCTGGAGTTTCTAGCTCCAAGACGATTCCTCTCACGATCTTTCCCTAAGTGGAAACTGAACTTAATTCCTCACTGACATCATCGTCACTACATGAGATTTTCCGTGAGTCTTCTGGAACAGAATCTTAGATAGGGTACGTCGAGTATTGGGATTGGTGATTCAAGTAGCAGCTGCAAGTCTCACAACATTTTAAAGACAAGCTCCTCTCTCTTATTAAACCCAAGGAAGTACGAGCCCCTTGTGACTGGAATTTCTAGGAGACACTATAATCTAGTAAAGAGAGCCCCCAGCTGAGAGAGCCCTGGAAGCTCCTCTGTCATTGTATCCCCAAGAGAATCCCGTCATCCTGACCCCTGTGCTTGCTTGTTGTCTATCTTCAGGCAGTGTCACCTGGCCTCTCCAGGTACTTGCTTTATTTCCTTACTTCCTGTTTAAAAAAGTGTTTGAAGAAGAATTGCCACTCACATGGGACTGTTGAGATAAAGAGCCTTGAAAACTCTAATGACCTGCACTCTAATGCCCCTGCTATAATTATGAACATTGCTATAGTCATTACGTTCAGAACCGCTTTGGAAATGTAAATGCACATAGGCCTGTCTTCATTCACCCCTCTCCAAAGAAGAGGCACCAACCCGTGTGCCCCAGGCCTGGGGACGAGCTCAGGATTCTGGCAAGTTGATGTGAAACAGAATTGCTTTCTCCCTGTGATTCATATTTTTCAACCAGAACTTCAATACAGTTTGTTCTTTGAACTTCAGAGATCCTACTTGGTCTTCAAGGTGCCTGCTACTCCTTCCTTTAAGAAAGTTGAGTGATTCCTGCCAGCAACTCAATGTTGCTTTCTCTTCTCATAGGCCACACAGCCGGTGGTTAGGGGGAGGATTTCAGTTTACGCTACCATAGTGTGCAGACTTTGGTAGACCCAGCCAGAGTCATCTCCTCCAGATGAACGAAAGACTAGGAAGAGTTTAGAGGACCCAGGCTACAGACCAAGGAAAGAAGTCCTAGGGGAGACAGGTTTTTCCGATTTTCTGGGCCCATGAGTGGGTGTCTTTAGCGAGGGGTAGAGCCCTGTGCTTTCCTATAGTGATACCAATAGGTCAGAAGGATTCAGAGTTGCAGTTTTTACTTATAATAATTGCAAACCTGTCTATATATTGCAATTCTGGGGAAATTTTATCAGATGGCGAGGGATCGTGGATAGAATGTTCGGGTGGGATATTAAGGGGAGAGATTAGTCAGCATGACGTCCATTACTATTTCAAGTTTTGAAGCCTGCCGACAATGCCTGGCCTCCACTTTTTGTTCTTTTATTCGTTCATGTGGCCATCCTCATAGTCTCTCTCTCTTTCACTCTTCCCTGCTTCCTTCCTGCCCTCCCGTCCCTTAGACATCGAAAGCTTCCTGCTAGTCCCACTTTCAAATGAGGATTTCACAGAGGGTACTGATGCAGCCATCCATCTGTATTAAAGAACAGAATGACTAATAGTATCTTAAAGAGTTGTCTCTCTCTCGAAATGGTGTTCTCCATTTAGTAGTTTTCAAAACTCTACCTCCAATAGATAGTGTGGTGAGTATCATGGCATGGTTATCTTCACGGATGTCTCAGATCCGCAGCTTAATCAGTAAAATGGAATCAAACCACAGAGATGTCACCTCATGGTAAAAGTTCAACTATTGAGTAAGTGGGAGGGGACGCAAGGGGGTGTCTTCCTTCCTCCTTTTATTCATGGGAATATGGAATCCATGCAGTCTTGACCTCTGTGACCTTTCCATCTGACCACTCCTGATCTCCCAGAAGTCACCCCTCCTTCACTCCCTTGGCTGTCCATGCACTACAAAATGATTCTCTAATTCTGAATGTCCTAGAAAGCAAATAATTGTGATTAGAAAGTTGGGAGCATCCCATAACCCTTCTGCAGGCTCCCAGGCCCTGGAAAAGGAACAAACTAGAAAGAAATACGTCCATGAAATACCAATGTGCTCACATTCTCTAAGCACAGGCAGTAGTGAAGTTCGAAGAAATGCCAAGGATACATGAAACAAGAAACCAGTTTCAAGATGCTGTGAAAGAAACTCAGTCAAAGGGCAAAGAGGCAGAAATACAAAATGACTTTCCACTTTCTGCTTCCTGCAGGCTCCTGCAGATGTCATTTAGCTTTCTGTAATTTCTTATCTTAAAAGACAGGGCTTTCTTCTTGTTGTTGTTCCCAATCTATTTATATGAAAAAAGCTTTAATTCTAACAGTGCTATTTATGTGGACACTCGCTCCTCCCACCCGCCCAAAAAAAAGCAGCAGAGGAAGCCTCTGAAGCAAAAGTCAGCAAAAGGGGACTATGACAAGAGATGAAGGAGAATTCCCCAATCAATGTAAGGCACATACCAGTATAAAGAAAATAAGCCCTTGGAATCAAGCAATTAATCAAAATCTTTCTTCCTCCCATGGTGTGAGAGTTGCCGCCTCTGTAAGCCATTGACTCCATGTGTTCCCACCATCAGCTTTCCTTGTCACGTCCCAGACAGACTCCTGTGTCTTGCAGACCAGTATGTGTAAGTGGCCTGTTGAGAGCCGTGATTACTCACCCTTTCTGTGATGTGCGCCCACAAGAGAAATCATCTGCACTGACCACAGTGGTCTGCCCTCGAGGTCAGGCCTTGCAAACATCCTCATCGCTTTGCTGAAGCCTCTCCTTCTATTCTTTTTTTAAAAAGTTTACTTCCTTCAGAGCCAGTTATATTCATCACCTATTCTGTGCTTCAAAGCCTGTGATTTCATATATGACACAGTACGTCTTCATTCTGTTTTATTCTGTGGGATTCCGCTCTCTGTGAGTTTGAGATTCATTTGGCTTTCTGTCACCAGCTACTTGCCCGTTTTACATTCTGCAAAGTAAAGCTGATGATTGTGATTTTAGTTGCTGGAGGTTTGGAGAGACTGACAGATCATGGATGTTCAGAAATTGGAAACCGTCCCGTTTCTTGGCACGTTCAATCTTGATTTGCTTTTTTTTTTTCCTTTTCCTGGGCTACAAGTCATTAGTCATGTTCAATGGGAAAAAAATAAGAAAATTCAGTGAAGCTGAAAGAAAAATCCAAACACACTGATCTTACTACCCTAAAATCACCAGTATGGAAGATTCTGGTTTCTATACCTTTAGTATTTTTATACATACTTTGAAACTGCTTTACACTTTTTTAAATTTCAAAAATGTGTTCATACAATGCATCGTGTTCTGTAGTTTGTCTCTCCACCCAGAAATATGTAGTAAACATTCTTATTTGTCATTTTTATGGATTGCATAATTGTATATCCCATGGAATATATCAGTGCTTATTTCACCAGTCCCCTCGTTTTGAATATTTATGTTGTCTCTGTTGGTTATAAAGAATGCTGCAGCTGACATCTCCATAGCTGAACTTTTGCAGATACCCTAAGTTATTTCCATAAAATAAATTAGGCAAATATAACTGTTTGGCCAAAAAGTTTCCCAACTTTTAGAATTTGGATACATACGTTATTAACACCTTATCCTCCCACCAACGGTGGATGAAAATCCAGGGCTCCCATTTCTGGTGTACGAGGAGTCTGTTGTTGTGAATTTTAGCTCCATCTAGCTTTCTTCCTCAGGCCCTTTATAATCCTATTCATTTCACATATGGTCCTGATATTATCAACTTTCTTTAGTAGCCTTTTGCCCTTTGCTGCTTAAGCATGTGTTTCTGGAGATAGGAGACTCTGGTTTCTAATTAAATAGATTCAGATTTCTGATTGAATTTTCCGAGTGTCCTGTCCCATATGTCAATGCCTCATAGAAAGTCAACAGAAAATCCTGGAATGAGAATTAGTAGTTTAAAGAAAGATTAAATTAAGAATGTGATGCTGGCCCTAACATTCATTATACTTATTACCACACCTGGTTAACAGTACATTCTTATCTTTTCAAGAATCACTCCCTCTCTCCCCCAAAAAAGGGGGGGGCAACACATTCAGGTTCTAATTAATTGTAAATCTCCTGTTTCAATCTACTTTGCAGAATGGAATCATGGATATAAAAGTCAAAATATTAGCTCAAAATTAGAATTCTATTTTTAGGCAATTATTTCAATAGATGATATATAACATTTGACTCTCCTGCTCCTTACAGGGTGATCTAGGAAGAGGGCCTGTCACTTTCCATCCCTTACCATTCATACAATCTTTGTGGCAATGAGTGGGTGTGTAACAGTCCCTAGTGTGCACATGAGACTCTGAAACATGGAGACATAATCAAGCCGTACTCGATGCAAAATCCATGTTTTTTTTATTCCATCAAACCATATCCCAGTAAATATATACACTTTGCCCAGGAAAAGCGTAGATTCCAACATGGCAGTGCAGCCGACCTTCACCGGGTGGTATGGTTTATAGAAATTCTCAGCAGCACACATTTGTCATCACTGTTTGGGTATCAAATACAGAAATAAAAATAAGTATGCCCTCTTTGGTTTGGAAATTTTCTGATTCCTTTGCCTGGAGAAGACTTCATACCATGCCCACCAGGATTGTTTTGTTTTGTTTTATTTTATTTTATTTTATTACTTATTTTGCTTTTAATCATAATCCACTCATTTACTTTTTATAGAGGTAGATACAGAAAAGCACTTTGAT
The DNA here is from genome assembly GCF_054177405.1 of Leptonychotes weddellii. Classification (NCBI taxonomy): domain Eukaryota; kingdom Metazoa; phylum Chordata; class Mammalia; order Carnivora; family Phocidae; genus Leptonychotes; species Leptonychotes weddellii. The sequence continues at coordinate 44,282,109 of NC_138372.1, forward strand.
TCAGAGCTTTAATCAAGAGACACTTTTTATACTATTGTTATTAACACAAAAATTTAAGCTAACATTTTTTTTCCCCCAAATATGTCCCTCCCCTTTTTTTAGTTAGGAACTTAAGAATTGGACTTTTTATAAAAGCAAACAATGGCCAAACCTCTCCTGAGCCCTTTAGAAACCCAGAAGGATTACAGAACTGTATTTCTAAAATAGAGTTTACCAAACTCTTTAACTTGTTTTGTTCAAGACGACATTTCATACTGGTTCAAGTCTGAAAAGATATATAAGATCTTTCTATGGAAACAAATACTTGCAAGTAATTGTCTTCCCATTGTAATGATCATTCATAATAAAATTCCCTTTTGGAATAAACTGGAAATGAATAGGTTGGATATAATTTTTTTTTCCATCACACTGTGGTAACTAATGAAGAGCAGATCCATGCTCTGTAAGTTTAATGTTCAGAACAATAAATTGGGCTATGGACCCAAATAGGAGACCAGGAAAGACAAGACCTTTAGTTAAGTTAGGAATTTTCCATAATTGGGGAAAAGGCCCTAAAAGATGACACACACGATACTCACATACATACACATGTATATACATATCTGCATACCACATGATGTTGGACAAAGTTTGATTCCAAGTCATGGGATGTACAGAGGTTGTACTGAAGTCAGTAAAAGAGTTTTGGTTGCAGCATTGAGGCAAGTGATCAAGAAATATTCAAAAACTTAAAAAAAAATTTGCGCTTGTTTATCGGAGGTATCTGGGACTCTTCAGTGAGCCATAGGAAAGGACCTCGTGTTCAGAAAGTTGAGTGGCATGTCTTTCATAATATGCATATCCAAGAAATTCGAACATTTAGAAATTTGATACCACGTTAAAAGTCGTATATGAGGACATTTCCTATCCTGTTAGAATAATTTTACAAATGAGGCAGCAAAGGGGAAATGACTTACCAAAGCCAATGGCTAGAAAGGGATCGAGCCAGAATCCAAGGCTTAGCTTAGGATTTCAAAGCTAAGGGTTATTCAGCTTTGTCACAAATGGAAATGGATTCTTCTGGGGCTGAGTGTGATTGCTATTGTTTAAAAAACTAGTACCAGTTCAAAAAACTAGTTGTTGACAGGGCACCTGAGTGGCTCACTCCGTTAAGCGTCTGCCTTCAGCTCAGGTCATGCATGATCTCAGAATCCCGGGATCAAGCCCTGCATCGGGCTCCCTGCTCACTGGAGAATCAGCTTCTCTCAGGCTCTCTCCCTCTCAAATAAATAAAATCTTTTAAAAAATTAAAATTAAAAAACTAGTTGTTTAAAAAATAGACAACTAGAATTTGGATGTACCTTAAAATGTCACTGTGTTAGTCCACACCACCACAGAGGGCACTCTCAAATTAGAATAATTTTAGAGAATTTAGTAGAGGGACTGTTTACAGGACTGTAGACCAGGGCATGGAGAAGTCACAAGGGAGGATGTGGTACCCTGGGGTTTGTAACAGTTGGACCTTAAGAGGTGAAGAGCACAGTTGCTGGAACCCCAGAACAGAGGCCTCTGTGGAAACTACTGAGTCAGCCTGCTTGTCAGTGACTGTGGAAGGAAAGAGCTGAGTTACTGACCTCCTTTTCCTCCCACTTTCTGATTTACGGCTGGATTCCCCATTGGCTGGACTCAGAGTCAGAGGGAACTCGTTGATATAGTTGGTACAAGTGAGCCTGGCAAGGCCCGGAAAAGGGTGGGGAGGGGGTCTCTGGGAGCACATGCAAATGACCAACACAGTCATCTAGGCTGGGCTGTTAGGTTGGTCTCTGGACCAGAGGCCAATCTGTGAAAGGTTTGTTACTGATTTGCGATGAGATAAGGGACTTGCATCAGAACGCTCATACTAAAATGTTCCTGATGAAAGAGTCAGTGTGTCCACATTCTGGGGCAAGCTCCTTCTGGCATTATGGCCGGGCTGTTCGAATGCCACTGATGGAGACTCCATAGCAGACAAGGACAGACATCCTAGGATCCTCAAAAGGTGCTCCTTGATCCTGCTTTCAATTTCCTGCCTTACCTCTGCTAAAAAAAAGAACAACTAATACTGTCCTGCACATCTTCTGAGTGGGGCACTTGCTAAGGCGCTTTAGATGATACTTAATTCTTGCAAGTTAGGTTCTTTACAGATAGAAAACTGAGTCTCAGGAAGTTTAAGTCATGTGCCCGTGGTCTGACAGCGAGCAAGTGGCAGAGCTGTCAATCAAGTCCAGATCTGATGCCAATCTCTTTACTCTTCTTATGTCGAGACTGTCCCGGGGCTGTTCTTAAAATTACCTAATGCTCACACCCAGGAAATAATGCAGGATTATAGGGGGATTGCCTTGTTTGGACACCCATGGCTGTGTTCTCTGTTGTCCATAACAACCAAGTCATGGTTTCTGGGAATAGATGCACCCAATGCCCAAAGAATCAGATGGCACCATTTTAAGTCCCATGTTTCTACATTTCACAAGGCCTTTCCTGACCCAGACAGCCAGATCAGAAGGTGAAGTCGGTTTATTTCTAAGTGGCTATTGTCTGTTTCCATCTCTTTTTAAACCTGGGAGGTCGAGAAGATGATGGGGAGAAAGAATTCATGAGAGGGATGCATTTCCTTAGAAATGTTATTAATTGGCTGGGCAAAACAAGAGAAGGAAATAAAATAGCTCTCCTTACTAAGTAAAGGCATCTCCTTCCCTTAGCTCATTAAAAATTAAAAGCACTCTTGGTTTAAGTAGGGCAAATTAGTAATTAAGTGCTATATAATCAACTTGTGTAAACATAATATTGAAGGGGAGGCCGAATTAATCACTCCACTGGCTTGTTTTTGCCCGTATTAATGTACCTTTTACTCTGGTCCTTCCTGTGATGTCAGGATGCATTTTCTGCTCTCCTCCACTGCTGGAGTTTGGGTGGGCTCTGCGAGCTCAGCTGACAGATGCCAACGGACTAGATGGGGAAAAGGCATGCATGTGGGCCTTGATTCAAGTAGGTGATGAGTCTCCCTGTTTAATTCTTTTTTTTTTTTTAAGATTTTATTTATTTATTTGAGATAGAGAGTGAGAGAGAGAGAATGAGCCACGGGGGGGCAGGGGGCAGAGGGAGAGGGAGAAGCAGACTCCCCGATTAGCAGGGAGCCCAACGCAGGGCTACGTCCCAGGACCCTGAGTTCATGACCTGAGCCGAAGGCAGACACCCAACTGACTGAGCCACCCAGGCGCCACATCCCTATTTAATGCTTTAAGCCAGGGTTCAGCAGCAGGAGTCTACCATGCGACAAGGATGGTCCTAGAAGGCCATATGACAAAGATGAATGAAATGTATCTCAGTACCCTCGTGGTTCCAATCTAGTGGGGAGGAAATGGACATAGACAGATACCATTATGAAAAAGTCTATGCTAAGTGAATGGCAAAGACCTTGGGGCCTTGCTTGGGCTCAAATCATGGCTCTGCCACTTACCTTGGGTGAGTTACTTAATTTATCTGTGCCTCAGATCCTTCATCTGTAGAAGATAACCATAATATCTGCATCATAGGTATATCATCTCACAATTTGTGTTGTAAGAAGTAAACACGTTAGAACATGTAAGGTGAAATAGTGTTCAGTTAATGTTGGCTATTATTCGTTTAAACTACAGTTGCTATACAATGGGATGATGGACCACCAATGAAAGAGTGCCTTCCACTGTCTTGAGGGCTGGGTAAGTCCTTAAAAGGCAACATTTGAACTGGGCCATGGAGGATTAGCTAGTGATGGAGGTGGAACTTAGGGGAGGGGCCCGTATGACCCCAGGTCTGCTCTTAACCTTTGCAGTGGAGGGGCTTCTAGAAAGCAGAGAAAGGAACCTGTGCTTCAGTCCTACACAAATCTCTCTCCTTTTCAGCTCAACACAATAAATACTAGTAATTGCTGGAGCATCAGTTGTGTGGTGTTCTGTTAGCTGCCTGCCAGGGATCAGGGGTGGAAGAGGGTAAGTGAGCTGAATCCATTGTGGACCAGATGAGAGGAAATAATGGGGTGGAAGAGAAAAAGTAGCCCTCTAAGTGATTTGCTACACTCCAGGGTGTGGCTTCTTCTCGGCCTGCTAGCTGTGTGAACTAACCCGGCTGGGCAAGCTACTTAATTTCTCTGAGCCTCACTTTCATGTTAACTGACCCACTGAGTTACTGCAAAGTTGCCTGGCGCACAGGAAAACACTAATGTCACTTCCTGTATTAATTTCATCCTCGTAACAAACCTGTGAAGTAGGCGGTATCGTTGTTCCACTTTATAAAGAAGGAAATTGAGGCATCAAAACATCAATACGCTGGCCTAAGGTCACATCGTTGGCTAGTGTGGAATGAAGGTTTCAACTCAGGCGGTCTTACGGCAGACCCACCCCGCCACCCCCCTGCAGCCCAGTGCTTCGGAGGGCACCTAGAGCTAGATTTACATAACATGTGCTAGAGATAGAACAGGCGCCACATGATTATGTCCAGGCCCCTCACTCACAAGTAAGGAAGAAATTCTCTCTTTCTTGTGCTTGAGGGAAAGGTACAGCTGAGCACATCTTAGTATGATAACCGTTTAGCCATGGTAACACTTTAGCAGGTGGGGCAGGCCAGAGGAATGACCAGCCATTGGATGCAGTGAGAATGCAGCTGCTTGCTCTGATCTTGGAAGTTCTGCTCAGTGAAGAAAACAATTTGTTTATTTATTATTTATACTCTATTTCCGTAAAGAATTTGAGGAAGCTTATAATATCTGAATAAGCGGAATAAAACTAAGCAAAATAAAACTCACAAATCAGAAACTATGCAGAAAGAAGAGAATACACCAACCACTTAGACTAGGGGATCCTCAAATTCATATGCCTTCAGGTGACAGGTAATCCATATAAACATGGGGAGATACCAGCAAAAGGCAAAATGATTTGATTCTTTGCCAAGTTGTAGAGTGTATACTCTGTCTGAGGACATTGAAACTCAAATTATTTTAACCCTGAATTTGGTGAGTGACAAACCAAACAGATTTATGGGACGGAGTGGCCTATAGGTCTCTGACCCATAAATAAGGGAATTACTCTGAGCTTCCAGGCAGCCAAGATGAAATTGGGAATGTGTCAAGTGCTGTGGTATCCACGGACTCAAGAAAGTATACCAGTTCCCCAAAAGAGACTACATTTTCCCTGGTACGAAATCCTAAAATTGCTATTGCTTTAAAAACCAACCTAAAAAATCCTTCCATGGAACTTTCACAGAAGCAGCAGAAGAATTCATCATATACTAGTTTGTGAAGAGCCCAGAGCATGATATTGAAACTTGACTTAAGTAAAGGATCGCCGGGGTTTATAACTTTCTGAAGGTGTCGCTTGACCCAGGGGTACAGCTGAGAACATGCAGCATGGTCGATGGATGGCATGGCCCTTCACCTCTCCTCCCTGAATATTTCTGCCTTCAGCCAGCTTTACAAGCAAAGCTGTATCGGTGACCCAGGAGTGTCTTAGGGGACCTCAGTACCAAAGCTTTTCACCAGCCTGGCATCGGGGAAGTGCTAAAATGAAGCACCCATCAATCGAGAAGGGCAACAGATGTTGAAGCATATCAAATATCAGTAAACAGCAAGCCTGCAGAAGCCACTGAACTTGGCATCCTCTTAGCAAAAATACCCTGTTGCCTTCAAGAGGGAACACCATGGACTTACATAAACTGCATTAAGTGATGCATTTTTTTTTTTAATCTCTACTTTTTTTTAAGGGCACATTTAATGCTCACAGTGTTCTAGGCTTTCAGCCCTAGAAATGTAGGTCTTCAAAGTATCCTCCCAGTAATTATGAGAAGTTTCCGCTTATCCGGTACCCTCCCTTTTTCTGTTAGCACTATGATTCATATTATAAATAATAGCTAGAACCAGAGTTAAGAGCACTGACTCTGGTATCCCCTAAATCTGTGTTCTAATCCTGTGTTCTAATGTTATAGCCCTGCCTTCGGTCAGCCCCTTCTCCGCTCTAAGCCGGTTTCTTCATTTGTGAAAATAAGACTGTTAAGAGTGTGTACTTCATAAGTTTGTTGTGAAGATTCAATGACATGATATGTATAAAGTATTTAGTGCAGTTACCGGTATGAATAAACTTTCAGTGTGAGTCGAACAAAATTATAGTGATATCTATGTCAATCCTATTATTAGCTGACTGTCTAAATCACACACTGTGCCATTGCTTTGGATGTGTTACTCAAAGATGGCTAGGATGGTCATTTGCCGGTTTGCTCTCAGATAGCTTTATTCTCCCCTTCCCCCATCCCCTGGCCACACTCTGCTCTGTATTACATTTCCCAGGCTCCCTTGCAGCTGGCCCCTGGGTAGGTTTGGCCAGTGGGGGATACCAGTGGAAGACCCGACGGTCAGGAAGAGGGGAGTCGATAGGTCAACTCTCCCTTTACTAGAAAAGCAGCTGCTGCAGCTCCCGTGTGATTCCAGCTCCCAGCCTCTTCCTTTCATCCTCCACTTCTGGCCACTCAGCCCTTCTTTGGTTTCAGTTCCAGCCTGGCATCCCCAGCTCCTGGCTCTAGCCACCCCACGGCCTCCCATCATCCCCCTGATCCCCAAAAGGGGTGGCAGCTTTCTGCTGTCACTGATCTCTTGAGTTGTGGCAACATTATCTTCTTGGCTTTTTGTTTTCTTCAGTCACCTATGAAACCAACTTCTTGTATTAAATTCTTCCTGTTGAAAGACCTTGAGTCATTTCGGTTCTCCTGCCTGGACTCTGCTATGGCTGCTTTTTAATTATGAAAAGAGAAGTCAGTCCTTACAGTGAATTCACTTCTGCTCTTCTCTCCCTATTGGAATGAGCTAGGCTACCTGGAGAAGGAGGGCTGGTTACCATGGAGAGCAGTTCACTTTCACTAAGTGATGCCCAAAAGACAGGGAACTGACCTAAGCATCTTTACTGAATACCTGACTTTGAATAACCCAACTCTAAGTTAGGCTTTGAGGCCAACAGCATCACGTAGCTTACCACCTCTCCAAGGAGACAAGGCTTGGTTACAAGTTAGAGTCAGGCACAATTCAGGGTAGTGCCCAGACTAGTGCTACTCTTGTTTGAGCCAGAGCTCAGGACCATTCACTATTCTAAGTGAGTCACTGTGTTAGGTATGTGATTATTCACACCCCCATGAATAAGAAAATGGAAGCTCAGAGAAGGCAAGTGATTTGCCAAGTCACACAGATACTAAGGAGTTGAACTTAAGTTTATAGGTCTCAGAGCCTGTTGGTTTATTAGAGAATTGTATCTGTTCCTCAGAGTCTTCCAAGCTTTCTTCCTGATTCAAAGCAGATAGTAAGGAAGCTGCATGCGTGACTCATATTGCTGTGGTCTTCTTGTAAAAATTTCCTTACGGGACAATATTTAACTGTTCTTACCTAATTCTCACAATATTTGGAAAGTATTGTTTCCGTTTTTACAAATGAGTAAACAGACTCACAAAACTGAAAGAACTCACCCAAATTCTACTGGGTGTTAATATTCAAGCTGGAAATTGAATGCAGGTTTTTCTGTCCCCAAGCACACACTCTTTCTACAGGTGATATCAGAGTGCTGGATTATGTGGTATAGGGCCAAGCATTTTTTACAAATAAAAAATACATTAAAATTAAAAAAAAAAAAAAAAAGGAAAAGCCACCTTCAAGTGGCTGATAGGCTAGATAAATAAAAATGAAGCAACCTAAAGCCAGAGCATGTCAGTACATCATCTACTCTCTGATAACTAACAGCCAGAAGCAGGAAAGAAAGAGAAGCATGGTTTGGGATAAGAAGTGGGGCTTGAAGTGGAAATGTTAACCTCCAGTGAGCAGAGAAACAGCAGGAAGAGGACTTTTCTGGAGGTGCTGGTGAGAGCAAAGGAATAAACACGGATGGAAGGAAGATCAGCTCAACCCCTGGGAAGAGCCCCAGGTCGGAATAGCAAGAGAGAAGGCTGTGTATAATGACTCGGTTGTTTGGAGGTGGGATTGTTAACTATAAACAGATCAATTAGGAATTTGATCAGGAGTCTTGGGAGAATCCTCTGCCCAACATCCCTTGACTCTCTTGTTAAAAACAAAAAAAGTTGTAGGTCAATAGTCTCATTTAAAAAAAAAAAAATCAACATTAGTGCTTCCTAGGTGATAACACTGCTTCCTGCTTAAGAAAAACAGCCTATACATTAATTTAGCCTGGGAGTAATAACAAAGCTTTATTATCTCTAGTTTTGAAGAGTCCCTGAAATAGAAGGGGAACACTCTTCAAATGCCCCCTAGAAACTGTCCCATTTCACTAGAGCACATCTATCTGTGTATAGGGGGTTTGAAACATACCACGTTTGAGGATTTCGGGATAGAGAAGGCACCTTTTGAGACAGTGCCACTGGGCTGTGGGAATCGAGCAAAACCCACCATGCACCAGCTCAGAATCTACCCCTCTCCCCTCCCCACCACCCTCCCTGTCAACTGACACCTGTGCCGGACGAGCCCGTGTGTTGGATGGAGTCAGTCAGAGTGAAATTCCTACCAAGTTGGCCATGTCTGTTTCACCTGTCAGCATCTCTGATGAGGGATCCTGGCAGACCAGACGGTTTGGGTAATTGGATTATAGCGGTTGTCTTCATCTCAGTAAGCTGACTAACCACTGCAGACGCCGGAGGAGAAATTCATAGACAACCCTGAAGTGGAGGTTCAAGCAAGTGCTTAGACTTACTAGGAAACAGCCGGCAGTAGTGGGTCCAGCATACTGTGGTGCGGTGGGGAGCTGGGACCCCTGTCTTCAGGGAGCTCCTGAAAATGATTCATGTAGTATGCACCGGCCCCTGTCCCTATCCTTTTTGTATATTAACTCACTAGAGTCCCATGAGGTCCTGACATGAGTTGTGCTTTGCATTCTAGGAGGGCTGAATTACAAAGAGGTTAAGTACTTTCCCAAGGTCACAAGGCTGGTGAGCTGTGAACCCAACTTGAATGTTCTGACCCTAGCGTCTGCTCACTGGGATAATACTGAAACCCATCTCTGTAAAGTTGCTTTGGGAAACTCCTCTTGGTAAGGTTCACCCCTGCCCTTCTCTGTCCCCCTGTGCTTACTGCTGATGCCGCCCTTAGATGTTTCAGTGTCCCCTTACCCCATTTGAGCGGGAGCTTCCAAGTAAGGGGCCGCGTCTTCCTCATCCTTAACCAGTAGTAGGTGCTGGATAAATGTATATTGTATTGAACTGGAGGTGAAATTTTATAGAGACTTGGCTGGTTACACAGAAAGCCAGCCACTTAAAGCTGTGGTGCCTTTGTGGATAGACTTGGATTTAAAGTCTTGAACAGATAAAATCCTATCCAAGACCACCTAGATTATAGCTGAAACAGCTTTCCCTCTTCACACCAACACCCGCTCCAGACTGCTCCTTATGATTCTCAGTTACCCTCATGTTTCAAAAATAAGCTCCCCCATCCTGAGTGGGTTCAGTTACGGAACAGCCCAATGTGTGAGCTGGGGCAACAGGTCTACCTCTTTGGGCCTCTGATTCCTCTTATTTAGACTGAAAGAATCAGGTCTAGTTTTCAAAAAATGTAAAGCAGTTGGACATTTGGGAGGCTGATATATAAAAAAGACAGAAGGTGAACCACGGCTCCTGCTTACCCCATCACTCCCTGTCTTTCCCCATGGTAAGCATGGCAGCCTTGAAGGGCTCTATAGAACATAAGCAGCAATGGACTAGATTTTTTCGAAGGAAATAACTCTAATATATTAAAGTAATTAATACTATTACTTAAAGATACATTAATAAAATTACTTCAAAATGAAAGATCCAGGCCATTAAGAAAGGTATGTTCAAGGGCTCTCACGACAGCCCTCTGTGCCTGCATGATGGTTGGATGCTGTGTGTTGCTAGCAGAGGGGTGTCAGTTTGGCTTGATTGTGTACAGTGGGTTAGGGAAGCTAAAGCCTCTGGGCCTCATCTTCCTTGGCTGGAAGCAGACTGCGTGTCGTGGCACTGGTGAATTAGAAATTCTATCCAGCGACTCCTGGAGATTGATTTTCCGTCTGGGGATCTGACCTCTTGCTTCACCAGCAGAGGGGATCAGACTGTTCTGGGAGGGGCCAGGGAGCCAGCCCTCTGAAAGGCCTTCCCTTTCTTTTTCTTTTTCTTTCTTTCTTTATAAACTCTATGTTTCAAAGAGAATTTCTAATTACTTTGGGGGGCTTAACACAACCAGTTTGAATCCTTCTTGGCACTTAGAGCTTTGAGATATCCATACCACCCACCACATTGATGCTTTGTGCTAGAAGATTACTGCAGATTTAATTCCATTTATGCCACGGGACTTATCAAAAACCCTTCTGGAGTTGGGATGAATGCCTCATTTCCTTTATTTCTGTCAATTTTCATAGATCCCTTATGTGAATGCCTTAAGGGTAAGAATTGTGCTTTAATTATTTCCATATCTCCAGTGCCTAACACAGAAACTGACATGGAATAGCTGCTTGGTAAATATTTGTTGCTTCATTCCACAAATATCCCCCTAGGTGCAATGATGAGCAAAATAACCATCGTACCAGTTCTCATCACATTTACAGCTGAGTGTTAAGAGACAGCTAAATAAATAAATACAAATAAATATACACTATGCCTGGGGTTAAGGGCTGTAAAGAAAAAGGACAGTTTCAGTGGAAGAACAAATTAGAATGATTGATGAATGACTGAAGGCAAAATGACCTCAGCCCCCAACCCTAAATGCCTGTTTCATCTCATCTCTTTGTAAATAATAATTATTGCTGTTATGTTAATGATCACTTCTGCTATCATGTTTTGAGTATCCACTACCTTCCAAGCCCTGTGTTAACATCTTCGGATTTGTTACATCAAATTCTCAAAATAAACTCGCCCGTTAGGCCTCCTTATCACTTATTCCAGATGAAAAAGTAAAGCCCAGAGAAGATAATTAACTTGTTCAGAGAGCTAATAAGTATGAGAAATGAAATGTGAATCAAAGTTGGCCTGACAGAGCCTCTGCATTGAGTGAAAGGGAAAAAAAAATTCCAAAGATTATCTCCAGGGAACCAACATCATGTTTCATGCTTTGTGGCAAAAGGTCAGTTATGTTTGTTAGGTGAGAGGAGAAAGAAAGCGAAAAATCTTTGCTGGAGAGTGAGAGGGAAAAGGAGAAAGATAGTATTCTTGAATTGGTCATCTTATCAGCCTAGCAATAATAAACCATCACCATGGCAACAGGAACTCTAATTAATGACAGATGTTGCGTTACTTTAAAAACCACACCAACCGAATGCCGAGCTGGTGCTGTAAACCTCTCTCCCCTGCCACAGCTGGGCTAATCTTGTTGGAGAGACCCGCCTTTCAAGGGTGGAGCAAACTCTGGACTTGGCATCAGAAGACTTGCATCTTAGCCCCAAATCTACCCTTTCTTTCTGAGCTCTTTTTGCCTTGAACACTAAGTTTGCCAAAAGTGGGAGGTGGCTATCATTAATATCATTGTTATTACAACTAGTGGTAGCTTTCTGAGATTCAATTTTAAGATCTATAAAATGATCATATTTGTCTAAATCATGGTGAGGAGATTTAAAAACAATGAAGGGTATGGAAGTGCTTAGGAAACATAAAATAACTCACAAAGATAAAGTATTATTAACAGCAGGAGGAAGCCTGATGTGGTAGACAGGGCTTGTTCAGACAGACGTGGATGTATACGGACTGCTTCACCTTGGAACAGTCACTGAAATGCA
>NC_138372.1:44294361-44331908 GCF_054177405.1 Leptonychotes weddellii
CAGAACATCATAAATGTTTTTCTTAAATGATTTACATTATCCTGAAAAGTACTTTTCCCAATCATTTGCTGTAGAAAGTCCTCTGCTTTTTTTTTTTTTTTAAATTACCTTGTAGGAGAAGGTTCTTGAGTTCTTCCTTGGCAAAATAAAAACTTGCTTATTGTATGTCAGTCTCCAAAGTAATTTTGGAAATGTTAATGTCCCTGAAATTGGAAAATTCTGGAAGTACTCTCTATTCTATTTTGTAGAACCCACTCATTCTAAAGACAAGAGGAATATGAACCAGCACATTGCTTTGTGTGTTCGTTCAAACTTGGATGGGTTACTAAACTCTGTGGCTCAAGTGTCCAGCAGCCGTAACTGGCAATAAAGTAGGATAATGTGGCATCTCCCAGATGCACACGTACACCACCAATGGTACCCAAGATGACTTTAGCTGGCAAGTGGACACTCTTTTTCTAATAGTTATATATTTATTTTAATGTGTATTAGAAAAAATATATAACCAGCATCATACTTGGGTTCTCATGGGCATTAGTGCGTAGAACACAGCAATTTAAAACAAAGAGAAAAAGGGATTTATTCAGAATTTAGAAAAAATATGATACATAATAAGTAACTACAGGTAGTACTTGGGTATGGAAATGGTTATGAAGATGGTGTGTGAATTGCCAAAATTGTAAAGTAATAATATGTATGGAAGTGCCTCATGCAGAGAAGACCCCGGTAAATGCTTCCTTCCTTTCTGATTCACACGGCTAGTAAGCGACAGAGTGCCCGACTGAACCTCATAGCCTCAGACTCCCAGTCCAGTGCTCCTTCCAGGACATTTTTAACTCTTCTGTTTCCTATTGGCCTACCTCCTCCTGCATCCTTCCTCCCTGCCTTTTAGCCCTTGGGAAAAATGCAATGAGTAGGTATTTCAGAAGCAACTAGTGGCTTGCAAAAATGTTCTCATGAACGTCAATAATAAATGAAGTATACTGAAGAGGTAGGCAGTGTTCGTATTTGGAAAAACAGGAATCAGAATCTGAGAATTGAAAGGGCCCTCAGAGATCATCTCACTAACACCCTCTTTTTATGGATGAGGAAGTTGGAAGCCAAGAGAAGGGAAGTGCTTTGTTCAGAGTCTTAGCTGGTCAAACCAAGATGAGAATTCATATAAAACACGCAGATATAAAATTTTACATGTTAAAAAAAAAAAGACCTGTTTCCTCCAGACTTCCTGCTTTCCAGAAAAGTAGCCGGGACGTACCATAAAAGGACTTTCACTTCCACAAATCTGAAAATTCAGAAGGTCATGTTTCATACCGTGCCAGGCAAGAGACCATTGTAAGTGACCCCTGGAGAACGTGTTCCTGGTTGTATTCTTTTGTTTGTTTGTTTTTTAATTGTAAAATACACATAAAACTTGTCACTTTTTTAACCATACAGCTCAGTAATGTTAAGTATTATTCACGTCATTATGCAACCAATATCCAGAACTCTTTTCATCTTGCAAAACTGAAACTTTGTACCCACTGAACAACAATTCCCCACCCCTCTTTCCCCCGGCCAGCCCCTGGCCACCACCATACTACTTTCTGTCTCTATGAATGTGACGACTCTAGGAACCTCGTGTAAGTAGAATCATACAGTCTCTGCCTTTTTGTGACGGGCTCCTTTCGCTTAGCATCATGGTCTCAAGTTTCATCCATGTGGTAGGGCATGCCCGAATTCCAGTCTTCCCTGGTCGTGTTCTTAATGCAGCACAGCCTGCTCCCTGTGGTTCCTGATTGTACCCATCATAGCTGTGAAGACTTCAGCATGCTCAACATGTCCATACATTCTGTCCACCGAGGGCCATAGACAACTCAGTTGTGGATGATGGTGGCAGGGGGAAGGAGTCTTTAAAAGAACTCCACCCTCTTCCTCCATTGTTTTGCAAGGAGGTGACAGGGAGATCAATGAGATTGTGCACCCTCACCCCCAATTTCCTTCACTGCTCCTGTCCCGAGGTCTTCAGTCATCCACAGAGAAACAGTGAGGCTGTGGGGACTAGGGGTTTAAAAAGTGGATTTCCGAGTAAAATGGCCTTGGGTTCCAGTGCCAACCTCTGTGCCTTGCTAAATGTATGATCTGGGGTAATGTGATAAACCTCTCAGGGCCTCCGTCTGGGCATCTGTAAATGGACAGAATGATATCTATATCCAAAAAGCTTGCTTTTTTCCTTGAGTCATAAGATATTTTCTGGACTTTTCTGGGCTTTAACTTAGTCTCTCAAATTAAATAATAATAATAATAATAATAATAATAATAATAATAATAATGTTACCCATTTCACTGGGTTGTTCAGAGATGTTATGTGGAGTCATCTGACATTTTAGCCATTCGTAGACGTCTTGTTCCAGACTAAGGATTTTAAGGAACCTCATGATATTGGAAAAGAGAGAATGCTCATTATTGTGCAGCTTTTGCATGTCAGATATATTATTTTTCCATCAGACACACTGAGTAGAACTTTGTTATGGTAGTTGGCTCTTTGCATTATTCCCATTATCTATCTCCCTGGTTGTTCTTAACCACCCCAGCCCCCTCCCCCAACTCTTACGCCTCAATCAGTGCCTAATGCAATGCCCCAAAAAACGACAGATGACCCCCCACCATTAAAAAATAAGTGTTTCTTTAATGAATTGGGAATCAGGCAGCATCTGCCTGCATTTATTTGGCCACTAACACATTCCCCCTGTCTTAAGATACTCTGTTCCCACTCCGATACCTCCATGGCCTCATGGTGAGAGGTACCATTCATTCGACCTCTCAACTCGGGCAAAGAAGGAAGCCTGGCTGTAGAAACTGATTTCAGCTCCTCTCTGAAGTTGGGCATCTCTCTTTCCTGCTTCTGACCCTCCACTCCTTTCTTCTGATGAACAGGACAGCTGTCCCCAAAGGGATGAATCCATTACCTTTCACCAGTTGAGTTCATTTTCCATTGCATGTTTCTGTTTAAAGAGAAAGCCTTTTAAAAGGCTTGAGCATACATTGAGTGTGTGTACTTAATTTTTAATATGTGTGTGCACACCGCCAAGAGAACGGAGAAACCTTAAGTAACAATAAAACCGAATTGTACATGTTGCGTGTTTTATGTGGCACTGATTCCCAAATAGACTCTTAGCAGCCAGGTATTATTTAATACATCCCATTAATCAAGCTGCCAAATCTAAATGAAAACCATGTTTAAATATATTTAATAAGATTACAGCTTTTGGTTGAATATCAAACTAACATAACTGTATTTTTATCCCAGCCAACCCTTGTTTGCTGTCTTATATTTTTACTCTGAGTGCTAGTTTTTTTGTTCTATCAAACCAATCTTGATTATAAAACAATTTATACTACAAACTTTTAGCCTAGCGTAGGGTTGCACTGAGCCCATCAGTGTAAATGTTTTAGAGTGAGAAAACAACCCTGAGATATTTTTTCTGGCTGAAAAATGAGATGTCTCTTTGTAGGGTGAGCACTTGAATTAAAAAGGAAATTAATAATTGTCTTAGAGATACTAAATCGTAGCTTCTGTAATAAATGTAGTCTGCCTTTGAGCTGTTATTGCTTTTAGTGTTTTGTACTAAATGTACTCGACTTTTTTTTTTTTCTTTTGACTATCCAGGCTTCTGTTAATTTTGTACTAGCGACACCTAGAGGCTGTAAGGAACATGACATGTGCTGCTGAAATGTTCTCAGTACCCTTTAAAAAAAGGAATCCCCTGTTCTTCCAGATGCAGTGACAAAAATGCTTGTGGGTCTTGGGGTTAAAGGAGAGAGAAGGCAAGGCCAGCCTGATGAGATAGGTTGAATTCCATTCTCCAGGCTTCCAGTCTGGCGACAAACCAAAAAGGGCTGTAGCTAGGAAGAACTGTTTTTATAAAGAACGAGCCAAACTTAGAGTAATACATTCTTTTTTGGCTGATTTTTTTAAGTTCTTAACAAATATCATTGGATTCATTTAATGTGTTTAACTCTTGTTCTTGTTTTCAGCAGTTTGTTTGCTGTTTTTATCTTTGTTAACAGGGATTTCCCGTAGTGATTTCATTAAAATTACTGGCGGTGGTGCTTCGATTCACTGTCTTGTGCTGATTTCTTGTGTCTCATATATCTAAATGTCCTTCTCTTTTCTTTCTTCACTGTTCTCTGTATTAGTCCTTAGAAAGTTCTTTTTCAGCGTGTCAGCCTATGTATCCTCTCCACTGATGATTCATTCCCACTTCTTCCAGCTTCTCAGAGTTCCTACGTGGTTATTCACGTTTCCATGTCTTAGAGCTTTTGCATCTTTGATTAATACAATCATAAATGTGTTTACTAAAAACAGTAAGATCCTTTGATGATGAATACTGATGAATAATTCTTTTTTTTTTTAAAGATTTTGTTTATTTGAGAGAGAGAGAATGAGAGAGAGCATGAGAGGGAGGAGGGTCAGAGGGAGAAGCAGACTCCCTGCCGAGCAGGGAGCCCGATGTGGGACTCGATCCCGGGACTCCAGGATCATGACCTGAGCCGAAGGCAGTCGCTTAACCAACTGAGCCACCCAGGCGCCCTGATGAATAATTCTTATAAAACTGTTTTTGTACTGTATTCAATTCAAAATAGGGGACATAGGTTTAACTGTGTGTATTGTAGAAATTCTGTGCTTCATTTTAAAATGAAAAAGTAAATAGAGTGCATAGCAATACATAAAATTCTTATCAATAGATACTACCTATATGTCATGTCTCTTTATAGATGGTGATGATGATGATAGGCAACATTTATTGATGCTTTCTCTATGCCGGGTACTGTTCAAGTCACTTTACGTGAATGAACTCATTTAGTCACCACAAAAATATCATAGGGTGGGAACTGAAATCGTCCCCATTTTACATATGTTCACAGAAAGCTTATGCATTCCCAAAAATTCAACAATGTCCTGCGTGAGCCTGCCATATTAGTGTGCAATAAAAGAGTTAATATTATTAATTCTTGAACTTTCAGAGTCAGTTTGGTTCACTTTTCTTTGTCCCATTAACTGCCTTTCCCTTTGGGAGCTTGTGCATCTCTTTCACCCTTTGATACCTGTCTCTTCTCCCTCAGTACTTCCAGCTATGTCTGTTGAAAAAGAAATGTCAAAAAAGAAAAGAAAATAATGAAAGAAAAAGCAATGTCTTCACTCTTAGAGCTTATATTCCAGTTGTAAGGAATCCAGTGACAAGTAACTGTAGCAACAAGTAATCACAACAAATAGTATGATTTCAGGTAGCAAAAAATTCTGTGAAGTAGAGTAAAGCAACAGACAGGAACAAAGAGGGACGGGGCAGAAGGAGCATGAAGGACCGGCTGTGTGAGCAGTGGGAATGGCCTTCCTGAGGAAGAGATGTATGAGATGAGACTTGAGTGGCAGAGAGCACAGTAAGTGCAAAGGCCCTGAGGTGGGAATGAATTGAATGTGAGGAAAAGCAAAAAGACCTGGGAGGCTGGAGTGTGTTGAGCAAGGAGAATTCTGTGATGTGACTCTCTTCTCTGTCTTTCCTTCTCAGCTCTCTGGCACTCTATTTTTTTTTTTTTCCCTGCCTCAGGCCCTGATTTCACTGGATCCAAAGAAATGGTCTAGAATGGCAAAATCCTGAGGTGTCATCCATGGCAGTCAGGGGACAGGGAAGTTCACAAACAAGATAATCAGAGTGAGAAAGGTTACACTCTGTGTGTCTTCCATATACACTCCTATCCCACACATTTGTATTCTATAAAGTCAGATTAAGATGAACATACGGCATAAGTGAAATTCAACTTTACTGGTAGTTAGTCATTCATGAGTCATTTCTGCCATAGCACAGGGCAGACCTTGGATATAATACTTTTCACATGTATGGTAACTCTCCTTTGTGTGTCCGCCTCCCACTAGACTGGAAGCTTACTGAGGGCAGAGTCTATTCATAATCATTCTCCAGTGCGTTTTCCTTATTTTGTTCATTCAACAAATGGTTCTTGAGGGCCATCTACGTGCCAGCCACGAGGTCTGTCTCTTTGTTCACAGACAGAATTCTGAACAAGAGAGACTCAGTCCTTGTGCTCAAGTTCCTTACAGTATTGCAGAGGAGAAATACAATGAAATACACAACTGTAATAGAATGTGCCGTGTGCTAAGATAGATGACACAGCTCCTCCAGGCTTGAGGAGTCAGAAAAAAACATTTTGAAGGAATGACAGTTGAGACAGTGTTTGGGAATGCTAACTAAACAAAGGTGTGTGTGTGTGTGTGTGTGTGTGAGTGTGAGTGTGAGTGTGAGGGGCTGAAATGGGAGGGTATGCAGAATTGTAGATCTTGGGAACAAAGGATTTATGAACCCAGAAATGAACTCAATTGTATATTGGGCAGAAAATGTGAATTTGAGTGAATGAATGAATAAATTAATGCTTAACACTTTTGTCTACACACATGCTGTAGGGGCAGCTCATGAGATGGAAGCATAAAGCCAAAAGGCATTTTGTTAATTCACCTTGATAAATCACTGTTCCAGATTTTCCCCATTATTTCCCTGTAGGCAAACTCTTACTCAAAAGGTTGCTTGCCTAGTAGATTATTCAGTGATTTATTGGGATAGAAAGCGAAGCATTCATCTTACTCTGGGAATGGTCTTTCAATGGGATTGGACATATCCAGAACCCAGTGGCCAACATTCCTGTCTTTCCTGAACACTGCTTGAATGAAAATCATGGAATGGATGAATGATTGCAATAAGAAGTCTTAATATAAGGGTTGCGCATAGAAGGGACAATGGCTACCGGTGTGTTTTAGACACCAGAGGCAGATTGCTGGCTTGGGGAGTAGGGATCTGGGTTCCAGTCTTTGCTCTACCATTAGCTTGTGGTGTGGCACTGAGCAAGTAAGGTTTCTCTAACCTGTGCAGTGGAGTGCAATGCCCAAGGTCCCTTCCCGCTCTGGAATTCTGTGTTCATTTTAGCTCTGTCTGCCGAGGAGAGGGAGATGGTGAACATGCAAGAGCACCAGCTGGGCAGCTCCCTCATCCTTCCTGGGCAACAGCTCTGTCCTGAGGTACTTGTTCCTTCAAAAGCATGGGCATCTCCAGGCCCAGAGCACCCTGAGAAGCTGTTCTAATCTGCCACGTTCATGGGTAGGTTCTGGTTGTCCATTACCTGTGCTCTGGCAGGGCCATGAATGACCATACTCCCCAGATCCTTCTCCTTCCCCTTGTATCTGTTCTTCTAAAGTGATCCGAGAGGTAGGCTCTTCCTGATGTAGCCTTCCCTCTAATTCCACGTGGGGAGCCTCCACTCTGCCCATGTTCCCTCTCCTCTTCCTGCTCTGGCTGGAGCCAGAGAGCAAGCCTTCAGATCCCAGCCCCTCTATTAACCACCTCTGTGGCCTGTCAGCTCTCCTAATCTCTCTGTGCCTGTTCCATTAATCGAGAAATGTGGATAACATTTGTTTCTACCTCATAGGGTTAGTTGTAACATTAATGAGATAATTTTTATAAAGCAGTGAAAATAGCGCCTGGCACGTCGCAAGTACAAAGTACATTGCTGCCTTCGTCCCTTAAGTATTTTCTGCCCCATTCTCGGGCAAACAGTGGGGATACTGAGGCAAATAGGACACCATCTCTGCCCTGAGGAGTCCAGACCAGTGCCCTTAAGTGAGTGCCTCCTGGGGGGCAGACACCTTGCCTGGATTACCTCAGTGAATTCCCACCACCATCCGTGATGCTTATTCTGCCCATTTCACACCCGAGGAAACTGCAGCCCAGAGAAGTCATGTGACTTTCCCAGCATCATGCCACCAGTAAATGGCAGTGCTGGAAACAGAGCTCAGTTTTCCTGGGCCCCAAATCCAGTGCTCTTTCCACCAGCTCACCCAGCTCCCACGAGGCTGCCCTCACGTGGTTTGGTTTGAGAAGAAAAAGAAAAAGCAGTGCATAATGGGAGTGAACTTGTTGGGGAATAGAGCTCTCTGCTCAGGGCTCCATGTTTTGCTTTCAGAAGCAGTGGGAAGGCAAGGCTCCTGAGCCCAGCTCCCAGCAGCCCTTGCTTCAGCCCATCTGAAAAGGATCCGTCTTTAAAAGCAAGGAGCCAGAAAAAATAATTCATACTAAAAACAAACTCTGTCATGAGTCATTTGACTTTGCTTTCCCCTGAACACATAGTTTATGTCTTGGTCGAGCTAGGGCTGAAGGAACATCTGATATGTTTTAGGGCAGCGGAGCCATTATTTAAGGAACTTCACATCCAATATGTGCCCGTCGGACCCCGTGGTTTAAATCAAGGCTGGTGCTGACGGAGCCTGACAATTTGTTATTTTTGTTGTGGTCGTATTGGGGTGTGATTGTGTACAAGTTTTATCACGAGGACAAGAATCACTTTGGTCCATGATTCAGAAGTTCTCGAGCCATGCACTAGTCTATGCAGAAGTTACTCTGAGTGACGCCATGTACAAGAGAGGGGGTACGTGTGCACACACATGTTCCGACGTGTAAGCACCTCTGGAACCGAGAGAGAGAAGGAGGGAAAGGCAGCTTCCAAGAGAGCTGCGCTCCATTTCCCTCAGCAGAGGAGGAAGCCTCAGCCCTGAGTCAGAGTATTTCTCAGTCCTGGGTGAACAAAACTCAGAGAACACGGCAAGTGGCTCTGTCTCTGTGGCCAACTTGCTCGTTTTAGGTATGTGAGAGATGATAGGCGTAAATTTACATTGTGAGAACTCCAACAGTATAGAACTATAGAGTAAAAGACAAAAGGCACAAACCTCTCTTGCTCCTAGAGATAATCACTATTATACATTGTGTATGTTTTCTTAGCCTTTTTAATGCTTTCACAGACATATAGATACGCCTATATAGGATCATATGGTACAAATTGTTCTGCAACTTTGTTCGCACTTACAAGATATTTTGGAGTGTGTTACTGCACATAGAGCTGCCCCGTGTCTGTTACATACTGGTAGTAATTCCAGAGTCCCAGTATATTAAAAATTTATTTAACCATTGTCCTGTTGATAGACACTTAGGTGGTTTTTAGTATGTAGCTTTTATAAACGGTGATACAAGGATCCTCCTTGGTATGGTTCTTTATATGTAAGTACGAAAATCTCTCTTGGAGAGATATGAAAAAGTAGAATTACTACTGGAAGGATTGTGCATTTTTAAAGTGTTGTTAACTGTGGCCAAAATGTCCTCCAAATAGGCTCTCCCAATTTGTATTCCTGCCAGCAGGATTCCTGTTCCTTTGCCAACACTGGGTATTATCAGTCGTTTAACATTTTTGCCAATTTCTTGGGCAGAAAATGACTGTTCATTGTTGTTTGCCTTTGCTCTGCTACTAGTAAGAATGAACATTTTCTTTATATCCTTGGTCACTTGATTTCTGTTTTCTGTTAATGGCCTATTAATATCCTTTTTTCATTTTCCTATGGGGTTATTTGCCTTTTTCTCACTGATTTGGAGTTCTTTATATGCTCTGTATATCCATCTTTTGCCTGTCACATATACTGAAGACTTTCTTATAATATGTCCCATACCATCTACCTCTGCTTATGATGTCCTGTGCAGGAGTTTTAAATTTTCATATACTCACATCTGCTATTCTCTGTCTTTACGACTTTGGGATTTCTTGGAAATGTTCCCTGTAAAGTATTTTTTCTCCTAAAACTATTTTTCAGAATGTTAACATTTTAGACCAGAACACACCAGGTTAGCAGAATGGTCTGTGGGTTTATGCAGACATTCTTGGTAATTTCACCATTAATTATGGAAAAATTCTAAAAGCATATGGATCAGTCATAGGCAAATGAATGGCAGCAGAGATCCAGCTGAGAGCATGCAACCTAAAGTCGTATATATGGGCCTTGGACCATATCCAGGGTCCTTTACTTGCCACTCAATTTTGGGACATCACTTTGCTGCTCTGTGCCTTGGTTTATTTCTCTGCAAAATGGGGTGAATCACCATTTCAAAGGTTATTATGAGGTTTAACAACTCCCACGTTTCAGCATGTGGTCACTACTCAATTCATGTTTGTTTCTGTCTTTCCTGACAAAAAGGCCTTTTTTCCCGGCTGGATATTTAAATATAACTGGTCATTTAAAACTGTTGACTTCCATCTCTTCTGAGGATTTTGTAGCTGAATAGTGGAATCAGCTTGCTCAAGAGTCTAAGGCAATTTCCTCATGATGCATCTCATGGGCCTAAGGGAAACAAAACACCTACACCATTGCTCAGTGCTGGAAAATTCTCCAGGGTGGCCGACCCCTTTTGGAGGAGAAAGCCAGGGCTCTAGGGGACTGCTTCAATCCATGTGGGTGGAGAGTTCCTTCTTCCAGAGCTTTTGTAGTTCCTGGGCTCATTGAGCCTTTTACTCATGCAGAGATAATTCCCTCTGCTTCTGAAACCCTCCCCACTTCCCCTCACCTTGCCTGGCATCGTTCGCTTCTTATATCAACATAGGGCTAGAGGCTGGGAGCTCAGACACTTGAGCTGGACTGCGTGGCTTCAAAATCCAGCTCTGCCACTCTTCCTTGCGGGAGTTTCTTAATTTCTCTCTGCCTCCATCTTCCTATCTGTAAAATGGGAATTCTAAGTATAACCTACCTCATGGAGCTCTTACAAGAGTTAATGTTTATAAAGCAGGTGCCCGAGGCGCCTGGGTGGCTCAGTCGTTAAGCGTCTGCCTTCGGCTCAGGTCATGATCCCAGGGTCCTGGGATCGAGTCCCACATCGGGCTCCCTGCTCGGCGGGAAGCCTGCTTCTCCCTCTCCCACTCCCCCTGCTTGTGTTCCTGCTCTCGCTGTCTCTCTCTCTGTCAAATTAATAAAAAAAATAAAATCTTTAAAAATAAATAAATAAATAAAGCAGGTGCCCCATAGTATAGTGTTCAAGGAACTACAAGGAGAACATATACGGTGTCTGAGTTCCATCTCCTCCTTTCATGGCCAGTTGACTCTGCATGACCTACATATTCTGACCTCAGCTTTCTCATTTGTAAAATGGGTGAGAAAACATCTCCTTCATGGGATTGCTGGGAAAGTCCCATGGGATAACGTCTGTACTGATGATACGTATTCAATCAGTGGTGGCTACTGTGGTGATGATTCTAGAAAAGGACAGGAGTGAACATACGGGGGGGCTGGTGAGTGCAGGAGAAGGTTCTAGCGTCCAGACACTGAGTTAGAATTCAGCCTGTACCACTCTTGGCCCTGGGACTTTGTACTTAACCTCTCCAACATGCAATTTCCTGATCTGTAAAACTGGATGGATAATGGTACCTACCTCTAGGCTTCTTATAAGAGGAAAATGGTAATAAATTGGGCACATAGAAAATGCTTACTAAAATGAGCTATTATTGATACTCATGTCTCCTGTCCATCTGTGGGAGGATCCCTGCCTGTAGACGGGGTTCCCCAGGCAGAAGGAATGGCTGTACCGCCAGATCCCCAGCCCAGTCCACTCTGGTGCAGCTGGAGCAGAAGCTTGGTTTCTATGGAACAAGCCAAAATGATTAGGGCAGAGAGAAAAACACAACTAAGCATATCGATCAGGATCTATCTGCAGTGATGCATCTCATTTTAATTCTGAAAACAGTCCTCTTGGGTAGATACTATTATTTCCGGTTTTTACCTGGTGAAATTAAGGGTCAGAGAGGTTCAGTGACTTGCTCAGGGTCACACAACTAAAAAGTGGAGAAACTGGAATTTGAGCCTGGGTCTGTCTGGCCCCAAATCCTTCATGAGATGCTGTTAATATATGTCCTGCCTCTGTTGCGCATGACTCAAAGGCCAAGTGAGAGGGAGCAGAGGATCTGGGGGTGACCCTGTTTCTCTGCGAGAGACTAGAGGAGGCAGGGGCAGGGGCACTAGAGGCCTGGAGCCAAAAGGCTGCATGTAAAATTTTGCCCTGAAAGACAAAAGAGTTTTCAGCTGAGGCCATTTCCAACTGTATCCTGTGTACTAGGCCAAAGGTAAACCAAAACACAGCCATAAATAGTATTCCCCAGAATTCCCGTCACAACAGCCCACTGTGTTCCTTCTGTTTGGAGGTGACTGTTGAAACACCCCACATGAAGATGGCTGAATCACGAAGTCAGTCACAGCCCATTCCGAGGATGCGCATGTGCCTAGGGTGCGAATGAAGATGCGGGAATCCTCAGACATCCGCCACTGCAGAGCCCCAGCTAACAGCCTTGCTCCAGGAATCAGCAGCATCCCTGGACGAGAGGCCACTGCTTTGATAGGGCCCACCCTAGTTCCGCAGGCATGTCCCAGCGTGTTACAAAATATGTTTCTGCAGCCATCCTTTCTCTATCAAAGCCAAAATAAGTTTGAACAAGTCATCTAGTCTAATGCGCTTAAAAGACATTTGGTTCTAATGCATTTAAAAAGGACACTTGGTTCCCAAGTGGGAGGCAATGTTCCCAAGGTTGTAGAGACACAACCTGAGACTGGAATCAGGGCCTTCATCCCAAACATGTCTAATGCTGCCCTACCTCCGGATCCTTTCCAGTGTGATCACAGGTCTGCTTGCCTCTCCAAAAGGCAGGGCAGGAATGTGGGAGCGATGGGGAGGAGGTTGTGTTTATACTCGATGCTTTCTACTCTACCCCCAATTTCAGCACTTCTCACCTGTCAAAGTAACTAGGCCCGTGTGCTCAAATCTTGTTCCTTGAGAAGCATTTTCTCTGATTTCCAGAGTTCTCGCCGCTCACCTATCCAGGGCTTTTCCCTTAGGGCAGTGCTGGCCCCTGGAACAGTGGGCAGTCCCCTCAGCCAGGAGGATGCCTGGGGCATCATTCCTCATCTCTTAACTGATCGCCTGTCACTTGGCTATATAGCCACATTTAATCTGTAAATTAGCATATTCGTGGTAGGTAGATGCAAATATTTCCCTTTACAAATTGAGGAATTTGAAGTTGAGAGAAAGGCAAATCACTTGCTCCATGCTACAGAGCTGGAAGGTGAGAGTCAGGACCTGAACCTAGATTTGTCTGAAAATCCTAAGTATAAACTCTTTCAGGTTCCCCCAGCTGGAGAAAGTGAGATTAATGAGCCTGTGAGTGCGCGCGCACACACGCACGCGCACACGCACACACGCGAAAAGTGCTTTCTAAACTGTGAAGTGCCGCCCGCCAGGGAAGGATGGTAAAAATGACAGTTTGCCGCCCAGGCCAGGCCAAGTATAAAATAGCTCCCAACAAGCCAGTGCTGAGCCCCAGGGGAAGCTGGCCCTCCCCAAGAAAGTCTGGGAATCACAGAGTCTACTCACAGGTGAGAGGAAGGGGGAGCTATTTAGGGACAAGCGTCTGTGAGTAGTCCGGTAGTTCTCAGATGTCACTGAGGGCTACTACAGACAGAACCCACTGCATAACTTGTGGGATCCAGTGCCAAATGAGAATGGGAGGCCCTGGCCAGGGGCAAGGACATCTCCTCTTCCCACAGGCCTGCTGCCTTGGCTCCTGGCTGACAGGTGACCCCCAGGGGGTTCCAGTTTCCCAGTGACCCCCCCACTCACCCGGTGGTGGGGAGGTGGCGGGGAGAGCCATTGCCTTGCCCCACCCTGAGAGCCCCAGGTTCGTCACCTGGCCTGGCTCTCCCCACACCTGTGCCTGCTCCTGCATGCCCCCCACCTCATATAGCCCTGTCACCACCCCCGAGGTGCAGGGTCAGCAGTGGGATGTGGATTAGGGCAGAAGGCAGGGAGCAGACAGTCAAGAATCAGCTCTAGGAAAGGAAAGGCGGCAGCAGACCCCCCCAGCCCACACTCCATTGTCCCATCAGCCTTCACTTGCAAAGCACAGATTCAAAAATAAAATTATTAAGAATTTCAAGACAGTGACCACGGATCACTAAGCCCCACGCTTGGGCTCTTCCTGACATGGGGCCCTGGGCAACAACACAGAGGACACACCCATGAAGCGGGCCCTCACTGCAGGCCCTTAACAAAGTTTCACTAGCCAATGGGAATAGAAAGAATAAGAGCAGTGTATTGAGTTTCTAACAAAGCTAAATGTAAATCGATCTATTCTGAGATCACAGTAACTTTTTTTTTTTTTAATCAGATCTCCTATTCATTATGGCATAATGGTCCAAGTAAATGTTGAGGGGTTGGGTTTTTTTTTTTAAACATTTTATTTTTAAGGTCCTTATGTGGCAAAATAAAAAGCTGGTTTCCAGAAGGTTTGGTTATCTTCCTGGTCCAAAATTTGGGAGCTCCCGAGCTCGGCCTTACAGGAAGACAGCCCTTCCTGCCTGTGGGAAGGAGCCTTTTCCCCTAGTCCCCAGTATCAGAAAGGTTCCATGCAGCATACAGTTGGTATTGTATGCTTCAGTATTTTCTAGGTTCATTTTCACTTTTGTGAAGTCGGAATTCTGGTGCAGTCTGTCAGAAGAGGCAACACAAAATAAGGGCATGGAAAAAAAAGTTTGCAGAAAAAAAAAGTTTGAAACCTCCCCATTTCCTGTGACTCTAGAGAGAACAGGGCCTGGTGACAATTACTTCCCCAAACCGCCCAACCATTGACAGCCCCTGAGGAAAGGCGCTAATACATCCCGTAAGCGGCCCTCTTGGCGCAGTGGGCAGCACGTCAGTCTCATAATACATCCCGTACAGACCCAGCCTATGTCTTATGTCCTGGTATAATTATTAATAATCGATCATTAAAAGTGTTAGGACTCGGGTGCGTGCGTGGCTCAGTTGGTTAAGCGTCTGCCTTCGGCTCAGGTCATGATCCTGGGGTCCCGGGATCGAGTCCCCATCGGGCTCCCTGCTCAGCAGGGAGTCTGCTTCTCTCTCTGACCCTCCCTCCTCTCGTGCTCTCTCTGTCATCCTCTCTCTCTCTGAAATAAAGAAAATCTTTAAAAAAAAAAAAAGTGTTAGGACTCAAAGGTGAATTTTATTGGGATAATAATAAAACTATGGCCACCCTAATTAAAGTTCCCTTCATCTCTCCTGAGACAGCAAGCCCCACAAAGGCTGTCGTTTCCCTGGGCAGAAAAGCCTATGGCGGCCAGTGGAAGGGCTGCATCTGTCAGCCTGGAGCCCGGAAGATCCACTTAGATTCTAGGCTTCAAAGACTTAGTGGTGGATGGATCTGTGTGACTCCCAGCCCAGTGGCTTCTACCACTGCATTGTCTTAGAGGAAAGTCAAGTTGAAGGCCAAGCCACTTTCCATCCTTTGATGAGGGAAAATATATCAACACAGTGGTCCACTGAACTCTGGAAGGAGACAGCATACAGTGCCTTTGGGGGATTGCAGCGTAAATGGTTTTTACTCCAGAAGATGTGGAATTAAACATAAAGCAGACAGCTGATTGCTGTTAAATCCACATGCACAAAACCCATCATTACAGTGTCTTCTCAGCTACAGAACCAGCGAGGCTTTCCCTAGAATAGACTGGGTGGTATAGACTTGGCTTTAGGGTGGAAGGAGGAAGGAGAAGAAGAGGAGAGAAAAATAGTGATAAAACTGAAAGGTGGCTAGTTTTGAAATGCACCAAGTCTGTGTCATTTAACGGGGATTCTTTTTTTCTTTTTATTCCATGTATTTGATATATGGAAAAAAATCTTTGCTGTCACTGGCTCCATAGTCTCGGGCTTAAGAAGCCAATCATTGACCTGAGGAAAGAGTTACATAAATCACAGTTTCAAGGCTTTCAGACAAAAGAACAACTTGGGGCAAGCTAGAGAGTTTGCAGGGCATTTTGGTGACATTTCTGCATGCCCTTTGTTTCCCCCTTTCAAGAAAAGCCCTTTCTTTCCTTGCCTTCTCACATAACAGCTTGGGATTCTTGACCCCCAACCCCCCACCCCAGAAATGCATTTGAACTTGCTGGGTTTGTTAAGAGTCAGGGCATGAAGCCTTTTTCCATGGTCGAAAAGTTCTGGCATTCCAAAGCAGAACTAATGTGGGATTTGGGAAGGCTGCCCTATTTGTGCACTTAATTAGGGCTCCCCAAAGGCAGCTGATCCACCGGTGTCATAGGAAACCGACGCCGAGGCCAGGGAGGGCTGAGACTGTGTAACCGCCCAAGAGGGTAGTGAACACGGATTCCACACCTGTTCTCCACTGACTGGAATCAGGATTGAAAGGAAGTAAATTGGGGACTTTTCCGACAATACCCATCTGGATCTCAGGCCTGATTTCAGTGTGTGTCCCGTGTCTGAGTCAAGTCCCAAAACACTTGCACATACAGGCCTAGAGCAAGTTTCCCTTTGGGTCTATGAAATAAGGTCTCGGTTCTGATAAGATCCTTGAAGTTGACAAAAGTCGCAGTGGACAACTATAGACTTTAGAGTCCCACAAGTCTGTGCTCTGAGTCTGACTCTGCCACTCATAGAAGATGCCAGGTCTTGGAGAAGTTATTCAGTCATTTCTGAACTTTGGTTTTCTTCCCTGGAAGAGGGCATTCCAACACCTATTGCACAGGTTCATTATAATAATAACAGCTAACCTTTGTGGAGTGGTTACTGTGTGCAGGGTGCTGTTCTAAGAGCATAAGCTTTATTAGCTCTTCAGTCCTCTGGACCTCATGAGGGAGATTCTGTATTAGAGGTTGGCAAACCACTCCCTGTGGGCCGATTCTTGCCCACTGCCCTTTTTTGCAAATAATGTTTTATTGGAAGACAGTCACGCCCATTTGCTCACATAGAGTCTATGGCTGCTTTCATGCTACAACTGCGGGGTTGAGTCATTGTAACAGAAGCTGTGTGTCCCAGAAACCCTGAAATATTTACTATCTGGCCCTTTGCAGAAAAAAAAATTGCCAACTCCTGCTTTAAATTATCCCAATTTAAAGTTGAAGAAATACACCGTAGGCATTTTAAATAACTTAACAGCTCACACAGCTGGTAGCAGATGGAACTGGGATTGGAACCCAGTAGCCTGGGTCCAGGACAGGTGCTCTTCACCAGCGTCCTGTACATCATATAGATGAAGCGCCTAGCACCGTGCCTGACACACGGGAGACACTGACTTCTTCAGTTTCACTAGCAATTCTTCGCATTCCCCCATAGAATTCCTTTTCCTTCTGCCTTAGGCTCCTATCAGTTCCAACTGCCTTTTCCTTCTCTTCTGCCAGATTATCTTTTCAACAGCAGACTTATACCCATTATCTCAATCCATCACACAACTCTTTGAGGTTGGTATTACTGTCTTCATTTAAAAGAAGAAACCACTCCCGACCTCTGAGCTCCCAGGAATTTATTACTATTATTATTGTTATTTTTAAGTAGGCTCCATGCCCAGTGTGGAGCCCAGTGTGGGACTCGAACTCATGACTGTGGGATCAAGACCTGAGCCGAGATCAAGAGTTGGATACTTAACTGACAGAGCCAGCCAGGCACCCCTGAGCTCTCAGGAATTTTTACACTCCATTTGGGAACCCTCAGAGTAAAAGTTACTAGGAGCTTTTAGAACATTTGTTTTATGCTGAAACGGACATTAAAGAAAACAATCTTAGCTGTTACTCGAGAAGGGATTACAATCTAAGTGGGGTGAAAAAAATCAAAATATTGGAACAATGGCAAGCATTCGAAAGTTCTTTAGTCCAGATTGTAGGTGCGTATGAATCTGGAAAGGTGGGACAGGAGAATGGACCAGGGGCGTGGGGTGCGTGGACAGTTTCCTGGAGATGGTCCAGTGCGAGGGGGCCTTGAACATGGGGCAGGATTAGAAAGGAGAAGCTCCTACTGGGGCATCATGGGAAAGAACCAGAGAGAAGACACGGAAATGGAAACATCCCAGAGGAACAAGCCCAGCAAATCCCTGGGAACTGTTGGAAGTCAGAAGGCTTGCCACAGCCTGGTATCTCCCACAGCCTGTCTAGAACCTTTCACTGCATCCCAACCCCAGACCCTCACCCCTGGCCTCCGGGCTCCTGGCCACTCCCCATGCCCTTGGTTTTAGCTTCCTGCCACTGTAGGACTGGCACCCAGGACCACTCCTCCAGCTCCCTTTCTTGGAATAATTTCCTTTGCCCTTGGGGCATTTTTACTTCTTTTACTCCAGATGACCCTGCAGCCCAGCAGCCAGGATCTTCCTCCCGTGCATGCCTGGCATCCCCACCAGCTTGATGTTGCTGGCTCCTCAGAACAGGACTCAATGACTTGTTCAGCCACCTTCTCAAGGCCAGTGCCTGGTAGCTCGACCAGTCTCCCTTGATTCTGATAGCCGTCAGTCCAACTGTGAGGCTGTTCTGGGGAGCAACAGGAAGCCTCATAAGAAGTCTTTCTTAACAAAAGAAGTCAAAAGTGCCTTTTGTATTTTAAATATGCTCTAAAATAACTGCACAGGGTGCCCTAGCAGTTAAGAGCATGGCCTCTGCAATCAGAAGGATGTGGGCTCAAAATCCAGTTGTGCTACTTGCTAGCTGGGCCATCCTAGAAGATTGCTCATTTCAGCCCTCCGTGTGTAAAGTGGAGCTGAGGGAAGGCCTACCTTCTTAGGCGATTGCGAGAACTCAGTGAAGTGATGTGTGTGAGTGTGGATCACAGCCGCTGACCAGCAGGAAGTGCTCAATAAATGACTGATTATTGGCCCCATAGTAAGTATCACTACAGAAAGTATCATTTCTGACTTCATGACGTTACAGAAAGTATCACTGGTGAGACAGTTCATTCACACAGATATGTATTCACCATTTATCAGGAGATAGCTATTTGCCAGATCCATGTCAGGTACAAATACAGGCTACAGAAGTATGTTTATAAAAGAAAGCAACACACAAGGGCACCTGGGTGGCGCAGTCAGTTAAGTGTCTGACCTCGTGTTTTCCGCTCAGGGCGTGATCTCAGGGTCGTGAGATCGAAGCCATGTGGGCTCCGTGCTCAGCAGGGAGCCTGCTTAAGTTTCTCTCTCCCTCTCTCTCATCCCCCCACCCCGTCTGTCTCTCTAAAATAAATAAATAAATCTTAAAAAAAAAAAAAAAAAAGAAAGCAACACACAACATCACTTATAAGCTAGACACTTGGGTGCCTGGGTGGCTCAGTCAGTTAAGCGTCTGCCTTCAGCTCAGGTCGTGATCACAGCTTCCCGGGATCGAGCCCTGCATTGGGCTCCCTGCTTGCTTGGGAAGCCTGCTGCTCCCTCTCCCCGCCTCTCTCTCTCTCTCTCTGTCAAATAAATAAATAAAATCTTTAAAAACAAACAAACTAGACATTCACTGTTCTAGGGGTTTAGGGACATTATTTCACTTAACCTTGATGAGGGCTTCGCAGGCAGATACCATTATTATCATTCTACAGGTGGAAAATTTGAGGTTCAGAGGGGTTAACTCCCCAAAGACGTGTCCAGTGATTGAGTGTGGTACCAATTACTTATAAATAGATCAAGGTATTCCGAGATGGAGTCCCCACTACGGAGAGAGCCACGTTTTACTCCCATGCTCATGTGGTTAGAATGACTTTATGTACATTTCTGGTTAAGGGCAAGTTCACAGAAAGGTGTTTTTTATTTCATCTTATTGGTGAGAATTCTGGTGCCTGCCTTGGCACGAAAGTGATGAGCCTGGTGGGCTGTCCTCTGACCAGTGGGGTTTTTGCCCTCATCCAGGATACTGTCTCTCCTGACGCGGGACTAGGAGTAGCGATAGAGGAGGTGGCTGGTAAGGATCTCATATTGGACTCACCCAAGAAATACTTTGCAAGTTATTTTGTTTTTTAAACAAGTCACAGTCATAAGCTTACTTTTTGGATTAGTGCCTTTTGCTTGTAGCCATTAAAAGCCAAGTATGTCAAGGAAAAAAAGGTCCTTCAGTTAGTTGAGGTTTTATTCTGTTTCTACTTTGGTGGTTTGAAACTAATTACAGACTCTGGGTTGTGCCTACAAGTACAAAATGAAATGAGAGTTTGAGCCAATTACTTTAATAACGAAGAGAGGAAAATCCACTTTTCTTTCCGTTATCTAAAGATTTCAGGCATATGGAAGTTTCTTTTAAATTGAATTATGTGAAAAGTTGGCCTCAAGCCTTCAATTCACTTTGCCTGCCTAGAAACCGTCTGAGATTTTGTTTCAGAGAGGAGATGGCCTGCCTTAGACAGCTTCTACAGGACTAGAGGGCTTTGTCAGAATAAATGCAGGCTAAGAAATTTTGGCATTGTTATGATAGAATATTTGTGTGTGCTCTCGGGGCGGGGGGAGTGCGGGGAGGTGTATTATGATGACCATTTAAATTTAAAAAAAAAAGGCTGGAGTACCTAGAATAAATTTCAAGATGAAGAGTTTTCATTCATCTCATTTACTGATTCACTTGCTTCCTGCTTCCTCTGGCTTATAAGACTCGCCTGGTCCGGCGCCCACCCCCTTTCTGACTCCATCACCTGCTCTCCTGTTCCTGGCCCAGGCCACTCCACCGACTCTGGCTTCTTTCTTTTCTTTGTGCAAACTGAACACACCCCCAACCTCAGGGCTTTCACACTTCTGGTTCCCTCTGCATGCAGTTCTCTTTCCCTAGATATTTACACGGTTCCCAACCTCATTCCCTTCCCATCTCTGCTCTGATATCCCTTTAGCAGATATCATTTTATCAGAGAGACTGCCTGCCCCACTCATCCTCCATCGTCCTCGCCCAACTTGTCTTTTCCTTCTAGGACATAGAACCACCTGACATAATAAATGTATGTGTATATATGTACATGCATATATATTATTTTAACAAGCTTTATTTTTTAGAACAGTTTTTTTTTTATTTACAGAAAAATTGTGGAACTATAGTTTTTATAAGCCCCATCCCAGTTTCCCCTAACATTGACATCTTTCCCTTATTGTTACCATCTTAGGTATGTTTTGATGAGTGAGCGAGTAGCGGTACATTATTAGCTAATGTTCCTACTTTATTCAGATTTTCTAAGTTTTTAACTAATGGCCTTTTTCTTTTCCAGAATCTCATCCAGAATATCACATTACATTCAGTCATCATGTCTCCTTAGGCTTCTCTGGTTTTTGATGACCTTGACTATTTTGAGGAGCACTGGTCAGATATTGTGTAGAATGCTCCTCAGTTGGAATTTGTCTGATATTTTTCTTATGATTCGACCAGAGTTAAGGTTTTTGGGGAAGAAGACCACAGAGACAAAGTGCCATTCTCATCACATTATATCAAGATACATACTATCAACATGACTTATCACTGTTAGTATTAACTTTGATCATCTAGCTGAGATAATGTTTGCCAACTTTTTCCACTGTAAAATTACTTTGTTTTTTCTCTTTCCCTATACTCTTTGGAAGAAGTCACTATGTGCAGCCCACACATAAGGAAGTTATGCTGCACTTCCTCAAGGGTGGAATATCTACATAAATTTGGAATTCTTCTGCATGGGACATTTCTCTCTCATTCATTCATTCATTCATTCATTTGTTCATTCAATTTCTTTAGAACAGTGTGAACTCATAGATATTTATGTGATATTTGGGGTTATAATCCAGTACTACTTTATTCTATTCTTCAGTTTTTTTGGTTTTGGCCATTGGAACTCCTCAGTTGGATCCTTTATCTCTCTGAAATGACCACTAACTGTGTGTGTTCTTTTTTTTTTTTTTTTATGATTTTATTTATTTGACAGAGAGAGAGACAGCTAGAGAGGGGACACAGGCAGGGGGAGTGGGAGAGGGAGAAGCAGGCTTCCCACAGAGCAGGGAGCCTGATGCGGGGCTCAATCCCAGGACCCTGGGATCATGATCTGAGCCGAAGGCAGACGCTTAACGACTGAGCCACCCAGGTGCCCTGTGCGTGTTCTTTTTTATTAATTCCTTCCTTTCTGACACTACAAGATCCTCCAAGCTCATTTTGTCTATTTCCTGCCCCAGTACTAGAATCAGCCACTTCTCCAAGGAGCCCTGATTCTTTTTATTGGAGAATCATCACAGAAACCAAGATCTGGGCACTAAGTGTGCTCATTGCTACTGAGCTGTTGTTGCTTCCAGACCCTCCCTGCCAATACCTGTGTGTGTACTAATCTGTGTGTATACCCATATCTATAAATATGTATATATGCAATTATCTCTGCCTACATGAAGCTAACCATTAGTTTACTTTATCTCCAACTATAATCTCTTACCACATGGATCATCCTAGCCTCCCTCTCTTGCTTATCTATAAGTTCCCACTCAAATAGTGAGAGACCTGGCTCCTACCATCAACCCTACATTTCCTTAATTGTAATTGTCCAATTCCAGGATATAACCATAGAAATACCAGAATTGTTAACCCATACCCCTGTGCGCTACAGCTTTATCACCTGGAGTACAGTGCTGATGTACAGTCTCTTTTGCCTTCAGTTTTACAAATTCTTCTCATTTCCAAAGTTCCTTAGGTCAGCACCTTTATCTCCCACAACCTTCAGTGAAATTGTTTCATACATTCATAATACAGTTGGATTACTTGTCACATACACAGCACATTCCATTATAGGTTACATATTGCATGATTCCACTTATGTGGCATTCTGGAAAAGGCAAAATCATTGGGGCAGCAAAAAGATCAGATGTTGCCAAAGGCTTGGGGAGAGTGGGGGGAGGATTTAATAGGTGAGGCACAGGGATTTTTGGGGGTAGGGTGGGGTGTGAAACTATCATGATACTGTCATTGTAAATATGTGACCTTGTACATTTGTTAAAACTGTTGGGGCACCTGGGTGGCTCAGTCAGTTAAGCATCTGCCTTCGGCTCAGGTCATGATCCCAGGGTCCTGGGATTGAGTCCCATGTCGGGCTCCCTGCTCAGCGGGGAGCCGGTTTCTCCCTCTGCCTGCTGCTCCCCCTGCTCTTGCTATCTCTCTCTCTGGCAAATAAATAAATAAAATCTTTTAAAAAAAACCCGTTGAATATTATAGTGCAAAGAATGAACTTTAAGGTGTGCATTTTTATCAAATACTTTTTCTGCATCTGTTAATAGGATTATATGATTTGTATTCTTTGATTTGTGGATGTGGTGAATTACATTATTGATTTTTGAATGTCGAACCATCCTTGCATACCTAGAATAAATCCCACTTAGCTGTGATGTGTTCTTCTTTCTGTTTGTAGTTGGATTTGATTTGCTGTTGATGACTTTTACAGATTCTTATATTATCTGATTAATGTCTATAAGATCAGTAACAATGACCTCTCTTTAATTTCTGATATTAGTAATTTGTGCCTTCTCTCTTTTTATCTTGGTTAGCCTGGCTAAAAGTTTATCAGTTTTACTGGTCTTTTTAAAGAACCAGCTTTTGGTTTCATTCCTTTTCTCTATTGTTTTCCAGTATTCAATTTAATTGATTTCTGCTTTTTATATTTTTTTTATCTTTTTATTATTTCTTTTCTTCTTGCTTCTTTTTCTTGGCTGCTTCTGCTTACTTTAGTCTTAAACTGCCCCTCAGTTTTTGAGCTTCCCGAGGAGCTTCTCCTAAGATAGAGGCTGTGCCTTGTAGTTCTTTTTGCTATAATGTATTATACTGGAGCCCTGTTGGTGTAGTTTTAAGGTGTGGGGAAGGGAAAGCACTCTATGATCTTTTAATTAAATCTTACCTTTTAGTGAGCCTTTGTCCCTGGACTGTGACCTTCACTAATGTTTCTTGCCTGTTTTCCTCCCTCCTCAGTGAGACAGGAAAGCTAGAGTATACTAGACTCTGGCATACTTCACAGTGTTTAGTCTTTTTCTCCCCCTGCTGGAGTCAAGAGGGGAACATTCTTGCCTCTTGACAGCGAGAACCTGTGGGTTCTTGGCAGTAAAACCCATGCCAGTGTGAGCCTCCCACCAGGACTGCAGCCCCTAAGTTTCTCAGTCTCATGCTCATCCCTAGCACTTCAAAATTATCACTGAATTGCCCCTACCAGTTTGTTGTTCCAGTGGCTTCTGCTCTAGATAAGAAGATCTCAACTGTCACTATCTGGATTCTCTTGTCTCTCCAGATTTCGGGGTGGTGGCTTGTCCTGCAACCTCAGTTCTCCAGTTGATCCAAGAAAGATCAGTGATTTTCAGTTTTTTAGCTTTTTTCTTGTTGGACGGAAGGGAGTAAGGACTTCTAATGTTTTTACATGTTGGAGCTATCACCAGAAATCTTTCGTACAGTCGACCCTTGAACAACATAGGTTTTAACTGGGCAGGTCCACTTCTGTGTGGATTTTTTTGAATGAATACAGTATAGTAATGGAAATGGATTTTCTCTTTATGATTTTCTTAACATTTTCTTCTATTATTGTAAGAACACAGTATATAATGCATATACAAAATATGTATAAAATGACTGTATGTTATCAGTAAGGCTTTCAGTCAACAGTAGGCTATTAGTAGTTAAGTTTTGGGGGAGTCAAAGGTTATATGCAGATTTTCAACTGTGTAGGGGGTTGGCGCCTCTAACCCCTTCAGCGTTCAAGGGCCAACTATCTATCTCCTCAATCTATTTCCTTTTTTTTTAAGGTTTTTTATTTATATATTTGAGAGAGAGAGAGCATGAGAGGGGGGAGGGTCAGAGGGAGAAGCAGGCTCCCCGCTGAGCCAGGAGCCCGATATGGGACTTGATCCCAGGATTCCAGAATCATGACCTGAGCTGAAGGCAGACACTTAACCAACTGAGCCACCCAGGCGCCCTCCTTAACATATTTCCTGATTTTCCATACCAGGATGTAAAGTTATGGAAAAGCAGAGGCTGTGTCTCTTTTATGCACTGCTGTATCTTCAGTAGCTAGAATAAGTACCCTGCTCAGAGTAGGTGCTTAATAAATATGTTAAGTAAATTAATCAGTTAATATTCACTGAGCACATCAGTGTACCAGGCACTGTGCTCAGTAAGGAGATACAACAATGAACAAGAAAACACCGTGTGTCTACAGTTGTTCCAGTGGTGGTAGGGGGCATGATGGGCAGACACTGAAAATGGAAAAAACCACAGACTGTGGATTAGAGGATAGGGAGGTGTTGAGGATAGAAGCCACGTACCATGGCGGGATGGGGTAACTGGGTGATGGGTATTGAGGGCACGTGATGTGATGAGCACTAAGTGTTATACTGAACTAATGAATCATTGAACACTACACCAAAAACTAATGATACCTTGGCTAACTGAATTTAAATTAAAAAAAATAAGAAGAAGCCACATGCCGGAACTGGCCTGGTAAGAGGAAGGTAAAACATTTCCAGAAGAGGAAAGCATCACCTGAGTTGAGTTGTAGAGAATGAGTAGGGGCAGCCGATGTAAGTGAGGGCCATCCTGGCTGGGGGAACAGCATGGGCCTGATAAAGTCCGGGGAGGACAATGGGTGAAGTGATTTTCTCACCCCACCCTAATGGTCACATAACCATTAGCACTGCACACAAGGCAGGGACTATTAACTCCCTTCACCCATCCGAAAGTCTGAGTGACTTGACAAAATGTCACCCATGCTGAGTGATGGAGCAAGTCTGTCTTGGTCCAGAGTTCATTTTCTTTCTGCGACAATAATGACTAAGGCACGACTCAGAGTCTGACTGAGGAGCCAAACACAGAAACAGATCTTTATGGTTTCAGTGCTTCCTCAGAATGTGCTTTCTTGTTTTTAAGACTTTGGCCCTAAAAGTAATAAGCTGAAAATCAGGGCCGCTCTGAGAGGGCCCACAAACCGCTGGGGGGAGTTTTGTCAAAGAAGGCGGGAAAGAAAAATAAATGTGGGCTTCTGCTCTTTAAACCTCAGCCCAGTGAGCCCGGCTTCCCGGAATGCTTCAGGCCGCTTCAAAGGCCTATTGTGGAAAGTCTCCAGATGTGCGTGGAAAACCTCACTGGGGAGCTTCCCAGTGAAGAGGCCTTTTAAGCTTGAACTGAGATGAAGGAAGTTGACGTGATGAGTCCTACCAGGTGGCCCGTTTTCTGAAGGAGCCCAGATTCCACCACAACCTTAGGAAGGCGGGCTGGGGAGGGGCTAACCAGTTCAGAGTCTTTTGCCAAATAGCATCTTCTTTAATTGCAGAAAGCAGTGGAGGTTTTTTTTTTTGGTTTTTTTGTGGGTTGTTTTTTTTTTTGCCCTAGTGAAAGGTGGAGGGCATTCACCAAATGATTTATCTACCTGTAAATTGTTCTTGACATCTTGTGAGGGCTGGAAGGGGGTTCAGGAGTGGAGAAGGTCGAGGCCCTGAGTGATCCGTGCCAGTTTCTACAGTAATGCCACTAAGTGTCCTGAGAGCCGGCATCCTCTGGATTTTTGTCCTGATGCTCTGCCCTGCATCTCTGTTAAAGCTGTCCACCCAGGTCCCTCCATGTGTGCTCATTTGGAGACCCCATCTTCCTCTCGCTAGGCACTTTAAAGTCAGGGAGACCCACGTTGAAATTCTGGCTCTCTGGTTAGCTGTGTCATCTTGGACAAAACACCTTCAGCCCCACAGAGCCTCAGTTCCCGCTTCTGTAAGATGAGGGTGATCCTAGCCCCTGCAGCATCCTCTGGCTGGCGAGAGGAAACGCACTGCTGAGTTGATGCACACGAAGCGCTCACACAGTGCCTGGCACAGGGTAAGGATTCGGTCTGTTTGCATTGCCTTCCTTTCTGATCCAGTCCTGCTTTCCGGGAAGGCATGGGCTGTCCTGTTTGGCTTTGAGTGTTCCTTCTGTAGCTCTTCAAATCCTCTCCCCACCGTGTCCATATGCGCTTAGCGAAGTATTTTGAGATCACAGTGTATTTGAGGGAAAGTCCTTTTGGCTACAGCTAAAATTAGGTCTCTCTTTTGCTCCTCTGTTTACCAGCCCCCCCTTCCTATTTTAACTAATTAGAAGCATTGACGCTAAAAAACACTTGCGAGAAGTTGGGAGAACAGCTGGGTTCTAGATACCGGCAGCTGCTCCCTCCCGGCAGGCACACAGGCGAGGGAGAGAAGGCTCCTGAGTCGGGGAGGCAGGACGGGTGCCGAGGAGAAGGTGACCAAATGCCAGAGTCTGCAGCTTGGCAGACGGAGCCGGAGCGGGGTCTTACCAGGGGGTCCTCCGCCTGCTGCTGAGGGGGGCAGGGACAGAGAGAGCGGTGGGGACAGGGTTAAGAGAGGGCAGGGCAGGAAAGCACTGAGAAGCTCAGCTGGTTGGTTAGTTACGTAACCGGGTACTTGACGCAAACCCATTACTCCCACCTGGACTCCTGCCCTGTTCCCCCAGCTGGGCACCTCCGGGCTGCGTCCCCACTGTGACTGGAGAGGGCCCGGGGGAAAAGGTCAGTCTTACCCCCTAAGGCCCCTGCAGTGGGTTTCCACCATCAAATTTAGGAAAAATTCCAGAACAGATGGTCTCTGAGTGGCTGGCTGCACCCTCTCCCTCCACCCCTACAGTTGCTACAGCTCAGCCTCGCTGTCTTTTCCTTCATTCCCTTCGTTCACCAGTTCCTTTCCTAGAGACAGATTACCTGAGTTTTATCTAGGTTTCTCTACCCTCTCTCGCTACGTGATGGGCAGGCTCCTTCACTTCTCTGGGCCTTATTTTCCTTATCTGGAAAATGGGGACAGTAATGGTAAATTGCCTGGCAGGGTTGTTGTGAGGGTTAAATGAATAAATAGTTATTAGATGTTTAGAGTAGTGACTGGCACATAGTAACTATTCAGTAAGTCTTACCTATTGTCTTTATCATCGTTATTGTTGTTGTTATTTCTTTTATTCCCTTGGCTGTAATGCTGCCCCTCCCCACACATACACAAATTTTTCATGACCTAGGTCTTCCTCTTCCTTCAGCTGTGACCTTAAATGCCAATTCCAGAGAGAAGGATCCCCTGACACCCCCCACCCCCGCCGTCTAAGCTAATGTTCCTCACACAACATGGTATAGCCCCTTGTCCTCCTGCCTCATAGCACTTATTGTAATGTGTGATTACAGATATTTGGCAGAATATTTGTTTATGTCCCTCTCCCTTACAAGGCTCTGAGCTTCCCAAGGGTGGGGACCATGCTGATTTTGTTCACTAGAGACTGCCAGAGCCTAAAATAGTAATTGGCACATGGTAGATGTTCAATAAACACATATGAAAGGAGGGGAGGGAAGATGGAAAGGAGAGAGGGAGGGTGGAAGCGGGACAGGGGAAAAGGATAGGATGATCATTGGGCAAAAGGAAAAAATACTTCTAAAGCCCACTCTACCCGGGATCTAGTTGTCTCCCACTCCTTAAGATTTGAACGGCTGTAGAGAACTTTCTGGCCTCCAGCTCCCTCTATCCACACTTCTCTTCCTCCCCCCCACCCCCCACCCCCGTCCCACTCCCTTGGGACCCTGCTCTCGGCTTCCCCGTCTTAGAGGTAGTTGATATAATAAACATGCCTTGTAGTATACGGACTATTCCACTAATCCTTTCTTGCCAGACTTAACAAATGTGTAAGCATTCATCTCAAGTTACTGCCTTCATTAAACTGTCTTGTAGGTTGAAAACTCCAGGTAGTGAGTCAGAGAAATAGGCAAGCTTTCTGGTGGCACTGTTCACTGGGGACTTTCCTCTTTGGGACCCTTCCCTCAACTCCAGGGAACTTTTCAAATATATCATGGCAGACTTGGGAGCTCAGGAAACTTTCCATGTGACCTCGTTTTTGCCAGTTCTCTGCCAGACTCCATGTTAAACTCTAAAGCATTCCATGATGCCAGAGCGCCTGGGTCCCCCTCTCCAGCCCCGCACCGCCCCCCCCCCCCGCCACTGTGTCACCTTACCAAGCGATTCTCGAGCCTCCCTCCTGGATGTTGGCCTTGAGCATGAGGACTGACCTCATCGTGACCCACCTTGCAGAGGAGACCTGGGAACTCTTCTCTCACAGTGGACCACCCAGAAAGGTTGCCTGGAACATACATCATTTTATTTTTAGGGGCAAAATAACAAAAATATATTTTAAA
Organism: Leptonychotes weddellii; assembly: GCF_054177405.1. Taxonomy (NCBI): domain Eukaryota; kingdom Metazoa; phylum Chordata; class Mammalia; order Carnivora; family Phocidae; genus Leptonychotes; species Leptonychotes weddellii. The sequence goes on from NC_138372.1 coordinate 44,323,164, forward strand.
GGAAAAAAAAAGAGGACATGATACAGCATGACATCTAGAATGTTTTACAAAGGATTACAGTCTTGTTTAACAAATGGGCTTGAAGAGGCCTGCTGAAGGGATGCTGACTCCACATAGTGCTTTAGCAAAATATATCTTCATTTCAACGAACTTGTAAACGAACATGTTCCCATTTCAAAATAAAAACAACATCCCAGGTCACAGAGATGTTTGTAGAGTTACATTTATCTAGCAACTTAGAAACGTGCCAAAACCAAAATAGATTCTCTAAGGAACACGCTGGAATCTTTTGCATCCAGATCTTAAGGATTGTGCAGTCCTAAAGATAATCCTAAATCTGTGCCTTAGTATGAGTAGTTTTTGGCCCTAAACAAGTCTGGAAACAGCTCTCAAATATCAGTGCTAAGAGGGGAGTCTTTTCTTCCTGGGAATGCTGGTTCCATAAGGAATGTTGGGGTGCCCTGCAGCTCAAAGCTACACCAGGACCCATGCTCTTCACACCTGGCAGGGAACTTCCAGGGCTACTCTGGACAGAAGAGACCAGCTCATTTTGACAGCTTCTGCAAATAACACCTGTTCCACCTTCCTCACTGAAGAGCAAGGCTCTTCTTCCCTCAAGGAAGACTTCATGGAGGAAGTGGCACTTTAGATTGACCATTCCTTCACCCATCTGTTCATTCAGCAAATACCTTTTTGAGTAAACACCACCAGCATGTTAAGCCAGGTACTTCAGCAATAACTGTAGACACAGCCCCTACCCTCATGGAGTTGATGGTCCAATGGCAGAGATACACAATAGAGAAATACAGGCACATATAACCAGTGTACTTGTTAGGGCTTAAAGGAGCAGCACAAAGTGCAACGAGACTGTTCGGATGGGATTAGAAATCTGCAAAATGTGACTTGTAATTTCTGCCTTCTAGAGTGGTTAAACCAGTGGCTTAGGAGGGGTGGGAGATACATCGAGTAGGAGAGGTTTGCCCTAGAGGGGATATTTTACAACTCATATATTGTTAATGTACATGATAATAAAAAAAGAGATGGATCTTTTAACTAGTTTTATTATTATAGTCTAATTCTTTAGAGACAATGCACATGCCTCTCCCCCCCCTCCCCCCCCAGTGCCCACCACCTTGCCCTTTGGTAGCCACTGAGTTTAAGCAAATGGATTCTACTGCCTGGGTTTGAATCCTGAACCTACTACCATTTATTAGCTGGGTGATCTTGGGCAAGTTACTTATCCTCTGTTCACCTCTCTTTTCCTCTCCTGTAAATTGGAGTCCATAATAATACTTACCTCTCAGGCTTGCTACAAATACTGATGAGGTAAGACATGTACACTTGTGACATGGTGCCAAGCACATAGGGTGCCCAAGAACGTTAGCCAGTGTTACTAGTGAGTGCTTCGTGTGTGGTGATGATTCTTATTTCTGTCTCTACCTTTCCCACAAAGGTGAAGGTAAAACCTGGTTCCTTAGTAGGAACCTGATGGAGATGAGTGTGGGGAGGTGGAGGAAGTTTCCTTCCAGTTTCTGATTTAAAAGGACCCCCCCCCCCACCTTGCATTCCAGCCTTAAAAAGCTGCTGACTGCCTCCCTCAATGGTGAATTCCCTGCCCAAATCTTATACACATTCACTCCTAGCTGGAGTCCCCCCCCGCCCCAGATAGAGGCTTACAGGATTCCAGGCAGCCATAGTTTTACTCCAAGATGTGTAAGGGCCCTACCTTTGCCGATGGTCTCAGGTCTTTTGTCTTGACAGGCATTTTTCCTGTCCTTCCATCTCCCCCTCACCACCCTAAGGAAACTGGGAGATGCCTCAGTGGAAAGGTCTGAGCCGCAGGCCCTGTGTTGGCTGTCCAGAGGTTACATTTATAACTCCCAGATTGTCCAGAGCTTCTGCTACTTTAAAAAGAAAATTTAAAAAAAAGTGCCTTCACATCGCAGGTGTTAAGTGCCAGATCTTGTAGCACTTACAAGGACAAATTCATTTCTTAACTGAATAATAGAGCTTAAAACGCACATGACTGGCTGATGTAAGCTTTGGCCAGGTCTGGGAGGAATTTTGCAACATTATTTCTCTTGATGTTCTTTTCTTATAGCAGTTGTTCTCTGAACAGTAGGCCAGGCTGAGGCTCTGCTTCTCCTTTACCCAGTGACCCAGAAGGAGCCCTGTCAGATCTAGAGAAGCAGACTCTAAGCAAACACCTCTTGGTATCTACCGGTTCTCTCTCTGCCTCTACCTATCCTATGGGGGGGGGTGGCAGATGCCTAAGCCCAGAAATCTAAGAGTTCCTGAGTATTTCTGACAACTCTTTCTCCCTAACACCCCCATCAGATCCATCACCCAAGCCTCCAGAACACCTCTCATCTGTGTGCATCTCCCTCACTTACCAGCGCCACCCTGATTCCCCCCTGGACCTCTGCACCTGGCTCGTGCCAGACTGAATGCAGCAGGGCGGCCAGGTGGTGGCGCCTCCGGCCTCCCAGTGCCCTAGGAAAGGAGACTGCAAGGTCCCCTGGTGTGCCTCTCTCAGCCACACTTGCTCTCCTCGCTCTCTCTGCTCCAACCACACTGGCCTTCTCATTCCTCACGGGTGTTGTTTTCATTCCTTGTATGTGGTTCTGTCCTCTGCTGGATGCATGCTAATGCCTGTACATCCTTTTAATATCAGCTAAGCCAGAACATACAGGCTACATGCATGCACACACATCCCACCATGTTATACATGCGTATATATCATACGTGACATGAGGCAGTGGAGGCCCAGGAATGCCGAGGCCCCTCCCCCTTGCCTCTCCATACCCTGAAACAGTCCCTGGAGCAAGAGAGAACCCTCATCTCTCAGATTCTGACTGCTCTCTGACACAAAAAGGACTGAGAGGTAGCTCACCCTTCCCACATTGCTCTTCCTCATGCTTCTGAGCAGAGAGGACCACAGGAGGAGGCTGTGGACAAGATAATTTCTTGTTCTCTACTTGCCTCCGACCTGACAGATTATTTCTCAATTGCCTCAGATTAATTTGGCGTTTTCAAATAAACTCACAAAGCTTTCCTGCCTGAACTATCAAACACAACCTCACCTGTCTGTCTAGCCACATCCAAAAACATACATTCAAATAATTTTTGTTCTTTTGGGTTTCACTCTCCTGGGCACAGAGACTAGTCACGAAGGACTAAGGGCAGAAGGAGAGGGAGTGGGACAGAGGGTGAGAGAAGGAGAGGAAGAGATAGAAAACCTCTCAGAGCAACTTGAGGACATTGACAAAAAGAGGTCCAGTCCCCCCCGCCACCACCCCATACATATCCCTGGTCCCCTCGAGAATCTCTCTTCCACTGACCAGCCCTCTTGAGTAAGGCTTAGGCCACCTTCCTTCCTTAGCCATCATCTGGTCTGCAGTGAATCCAACCCAATCCCCTATTTTTCCCCAGCCCTCTTCAGCTCATGAGAAAGATCTGCAGCCTGGGAGTCAGAAGTCCCAGGTTCTGGGTCAAGGTTTGGCATCCACTGATTTTGCGATCTTCTGTGAGTGTTGTCCATTTCCTCCTCTGAGGCATTGTCAGCATCCTGGCATTTCAGCACTGAATCCACTGTGCACAGAGGTAACCAACGTTTGTGAGCACTTGCTTTATGCAAAACACCATGCTAGGATTAGTGATCACTTACCCATTCGGCACCGCTGCAGGGCAGGGAGTAGTCCCGTTTTAGACAGGGAAGATACCACTTAGGAAAATGAAGAAAACTACTCAGGGCCGCAGGCTGGGAAGAGAAGAGGTGGGTTTCCAATCCAGGTCTGTGTCTTTCCAGAGCTCGTGAGCCATCACACTAAGCTGAGGCCCAAGTATACCATAGAAAAAGAAATCAAGATGACTTCTTACAAAACAACAAATAGAGCTCATCCTCTTCCATTCCTGCATTATGCAGGAGATGGGATGCCTTTCTTGGCTTTTTTCCACCACGCACACCTCTGCTCGGGAGATGGGGAGAGGGAAAGCACACATTGGCACTTGAGGTAGAAATCTAGAAAAGCCGGGAACACAGGACCAGAGGAAGAGGAGGGAAGAGGCGAGGGAAAGCTGCAGGCTGTGGGGCCTGCTGGTGTGGGAACACACCTAGCCCAAGCCCTTTGATACCTAACGAGCAGACCAAGGGCCAGAGTCACAAAGCTTGCCCAAGTTCACACCATTCACAGATGGAGAGAAAGGTCTAGAACCCAGGTCTCCCCACTCCACAGAATCACCCAGATCTAATAAGCTTCCTCCTCTATTCAAAAAGAACCTCCCGACCATTAATTTTGTACCTGTCTAAAAGCCACACTGAGCTATACTAAAGGTAACAGACGCTGCAAAAATATTCTCAGGCAACTCCCAGCTGAACACACAAAGAAGCGGGTCCCAGGGAACAGTGTAAGGATTGTCTGAAGGGATCTTTGCTGGTGAGATTACAAAAATCATAATATACGAATAAATGAACATATGGAAGAAATCAGCAAAGCCCTCTCCTTCTTCCCATATGTAAACTCGGCCTTCGCCTAAAGTCATTAAGCAAACACAGATGCGGCCAACCCAGGCACCAGATGGCAAACGAGAGTTGGAATAAGTGGGAAAGAAAGCTTTCAGTGTTTATTCGAAGAAGAGGAGAAAGCCACGATCCAAAATGCCGCAGTTTCCACAAAATGGTCACCTGGGGTCACCGGGGTCCAAAGGTGACCAAAACAAAACAAAACACACACACACACACAAAAAACCCTGGGGTGATCATGATTGGGAAGCTGTAGGACAACTACGGATAACTTCAGTGACTGGAATACAGTGGCGGAAAAATGTGATAATGCTGGGAAATGAAAGAGAGAAAGAAAGAAGAAGGAGCAGAGGAGGACAAACAGGTGGAAGGAATTGGCTTTGAAAGCAGAGCACTTACGAGAACTAGGAGCCTTGCATCCTTGGGCTCACTGAATCCTCCCAACTCCCTGTCAGGTATTGGCCAAATTTTATAAATGAGGAAGTTTCATAAATGGGCCAAGAGAGGTGAGACCCTCGGAACAGAGCATGCCTGAGAACCTGACTCCACTTTCATTTCAGAGAAGACACCACTGGGGCGCCTGGGTGGCTCAGTCAGTTAAGCATCTTCCTTCGGCTCAGGTCATGATCCCGGGGTCCTGGGATCAAGTCCCACTTCTTCCTCTGCCCCAATTGCTCCCCCTGCCTGCGTGCGCGTGCTCTCTCTCAAATAAATAAAAATCTTAAAAAAAAAAAAGGTAAAGACACCCTTTACTTTTCTCATCTTAGCCCACTTCACCTCTTAGTTTGTACATTTGGGATGAGCTTCTGTAATGAAAATACCGAAATTTTCATTTCGAAGGGCATCCTTGCTTTTTAGTGTATATGAATTTATATGTTAGAGGGAGAGAATTTTTTTTTTTTTTTTTAAAGATTTTATTTATTTATTTGACACACAGAAAGCACAAGTAGGCAGAGAGGCAGGCAGAGAGAGAGGCAGAAGCAGGCTCTCCACTGAGCAGGGAGCCCGATGCGGGACTTGATCCCGGGACTCCAGGATCATGACCTGAGCCGAAGGCAGTCGCTTAACCAACTGAGCCACCCAGGCGCCCAAAGAGGGAGAGAATTCTAATAATGCTTCAGTTTCAACTAAAAGCTTAAATGAACGTGAAAATATGCCCCTGCCCCCCAGAAACAGTTTACTTAAATAAATTGTATACATAAATGAACTGTTTCTTTGCCTGTGGATGCAACAGTAGGGTGGAAAATGCTTTCAAGCTAGGCAGACATGTCTCCTGACTCCACCACTAAACCTGTTGTCTTGGGCAAGCCACGTTACTGCTTTGAGTCTCAGTTTCCTGGCCTGTCAAGCAGAGTTAACATGCATTTTGAAGGGCTGCTTTTCTTTTCCTCCTGCCCCTCTTCTCTCTTTCCACATGGCCGGTGTTCACGTGGCCATTTTATTTGTTTAACTTTTTTCCCATTGTTTTTGTCTTACCAAACCCCAATCCAGGATGAAGCCAGCTTTCTGCCTGCCTTCTGCCTTCCTAAAGGCCACTGAGCACTGTGAGAAAGCACTCTCCAACCATAAGGCTTGTGTCATTGTATATTGTCCCCTGCCAGCCTCCCTTACCCTGGTGTGTTGTTGGGTGTGGCCAATGGAAGGCACCAGCAGGAGCCTGGAGGAGAGATGGAAGCTATGGGTTCCCTCCTTGCTCAGTTGCTCAGGTTAGCTGATCCATCCACCATGGACCACCATTCCTGCAGGTGGCCATCTCCCTCCGGCTTTCTTTCTGGGTGTTGGGAGCCTCTCCTTCTCCTTCGGGCCAGGAGGCAGTCATGGCTCCCCATTGTTGCTAGTCATGGGTTACTGGTTTCTTTTCCTAAACCTTCTTTTTTGTTTAACAAACCCATTATTAAGCTTTGCCTTATTACCCAGTATGAGCGCCCATCTGTTTCCTGATGGGAAACTAACATGTCAGCTCAATTGCCTGTTTTCTGTAATAACTCCATCAAACCTCCCCCAATTCTCGGCCGCGTCTTTCCTCTCCTGTTCAGACACAGGACCTACTTATTCCCAGCCACCATCCACCTTAAAGAGAAAATAGAAGCTATTAGAAAGACACCTGCCATCCAGTCACATGTCCGTTGGTGGTTCACACCTGGCATGAGAGCTGACTGCACGTTTCCGCCCCGCTCTGTGTTCACTGATGTCACATCAGTAGCTTGAAGGTGACCACAGCGGAAGGATTTACACTAGAGAAATTGGCAGATGCTACAAGGTAGGGCTTTTTCTTTTTTCTTTTTTTGTAGAGCCACTTGTTAACCTTTATCAGTACATCACTGCTTATATCCAGATGCAAACTTTTTCTCCTTCACATTTATTGTAATGGAAGAGATTCCCGTTACCCTCTGGAGGCCCACTCCACCCATTATTCATTCGTATTCCTGCCTATTTGCTAGCTCCTTCTCAGCAGCATGGAAATGTGCTCTAGACCAATATAGCAGCCGCTAGTCGAATGTGGTTACTGAGCACTTGAAATGTGGCTAGTGCAATTTGAAATGTGCAAAATATATGCCAGATTTCAAAGGGTCACTGTGAATAAAAGAACATCAAATGTCTACTAATTGTGTTGATTACTTGTGAAATGATAATATTTGGGGTATAATAAGTTAAATAAAAAGTAATAAAATTACTCATTTCTTTTCACTTTTTTAAATGACTCCTAGAAACTTTAAAATTACATAACTCGCATTATTTCTGTTGGACAGTGCTACTACACACACTCTTGTCTTAAACATAAAATCCTCTCTTCTACCTGTCAGCCCCCTCCAATTCTTATCTTCTCACAATCAAAAATGTTTAAAAGAGGGGTGCCTGGGTGGCTCAGGTGGTTGAACATCTGCCTTCAGCTCGGGTCGTGATCCCGGGATCCTGGGATCGAGCCCCACGTAGGGCTCCTGGCTCAGTGGGGAGCCTGCCTCTCCCCCTGCTCGTGCTCTCTCTCTCTGTATCTCTGTGTCTCAAATGAATAAATAAAATGTTTAAAAAAATCTAAAAGATGGCTATCCTCGCTGTCCTGATTTTCTCATGACCGTCCTCTGCCTCCTTAACCAAGGATGATCAGCCCTTTACTTCCGCAATTGTACTAGCCTAGGTCACTGATGCTAACCTAGACCATTGCTCAGCACAAAGGACTTCTCAGTCCTTACCCTGCTTTACCTTTGACAGCATTTTGCAACATGGAACACTCCCTACATTGACACATTCTTCCATTGACGACGTACATCTGTGATTTTCCTCCCGCTGCTCTGAACACTGCTTTCCAGATACATTTGCCAGCTCCCCTCTCTCCTCCACTCAATACTATATGTTGATCTTCTAGAGGATTCTGTCCATCTTATCCACTTCTAAGGACTCATTTACTGTCTGTAGCCCACAGCTCAGCAGCTCTCCATATAACATGTCCACTTAAAGGGCTCACAGGTATCTGGATTCAAACGTGTTCAGATCTGAATTCATCATCTCCACCTTGGCCTGCAAAACTGGCACCAGCTCATTCATGGCATGGTCTGTAAATGGCACCACATCTACTTGCTCTCCCCTGCCAGAACCTCAAGGACTTTGTGAACCCACCCTCTCCTTCCCTTCCACTTCAGTCTCTCACGGTCACTTTCTAAACTATACTTCATGTCTCTTGAATTCTTGCACTTGGCTTTAATTCCACACTCACCACCCTCGTCTGGGTCACGGTTGTCTCTCACCTGGACTGCTCCGAGGGCCTCTTGAATGCTTTGCTTGCCTCCACATTTACCATTATCTAACCCATTGTCTCTGCATCAGCCAAAGTGATCTTCTACAACTTGAATAGGATTGCTCTTGCTTAAAACCCTCCAAAGGCTTCCTCTTCAGCATGATGATTTACAAAACCATCCAAATTCTGATTCCTGCCTTCATTTGTTGCTTCATCTCTTGTCATTCTTTCTGTTCATTCTATCTACTCTTGGACTTCTTTCAGTCCTTTCAATGTGCTATAATATTTCACTTTCGAATATGCATTCTTTGCAGCCTAGATGTCTCTTCATCAACCTTCTTTATGGGGCCAACTCCTTTTGTACCTGTAGGTCATTCCCTGACCCTCAGAGTAGTTTTATCTCCCTCTGACCTTCTTCTATAGCATCTGTGTTCCTCTAGTAGACTCTAAGCTCCCTGAGGTCCAGGGATCAGAGTTTTCTGGCGCACTG
>NC_138372.1:44332008-44402319 GCF_054177405.1 Leptonychotes weddellii
GAGCAGGGAGCCCGATGCGGGACTCGATCCTGGGACTCCAGGATCATGACCTGAGCCGAAGGCAGTCGCTTAAACAACTGAGCCACCCAGGCGCCCGATTTTCTTTTTTCTCTTAATAACTCTATGAGTAATTAATTCTATTATTTCTGTTTTGCAGATGAGTAAAATGAGGCACAAAGAGGTTAGTCAGTTGGCCAAGCCATTCAGTTAGAAGAGCAACGGTTCCCATCTAGTTGGTCCAGAGCCTATAACCTTAACTGTGACATCTGACAATGAAGAATATGTTGAAATGACAGTTAGGAAACACTGAAAAGTTCAACTGAGGGAGATCCCAAAGTTGCTTTATACAGATTCCCCACTCCTGATTCATTCATTATTTCATTAGTCCATCTACTCATTCGTTTTCATTCTCTCAACGTGCGTTTATTCAAGAGTCACATTATACCAATTACTGGGAATACTGGTAAAAATTGATGGCCTCTATCCTCTTAGATCTCATAGTCTAGTTGGAGAGACATATAAGTAAACAGACATTTATCCTATTGTGTGCTCAGTGCTCAGATAGTGGGAAACCATGGGGCTCCAGGAACAAAGCTTATAAACCAAATTGAAAGGACACCACAATAATTTATCCAGGACTAGCGTCCCACTCCTTTCCCTCTCACTGTCTGACTTCTGCTTCCCCCCTACCCTCCTGGCTTCCTAGTTTCCCTCCGGCCCTTCTCTTGCTTTGGTCCTTTGGTGCCTTCCTTGGCCTCCACAACTCCTGGCTTTTGATTCAAGCTCCCTTCTTGTCATCTCCCTCCTGAAGTTAGTTTGAAATGAATCCAGGCTTTGCCAGAAGGACACCTGTACTGCAAACAGTCAGAGGCCAGCCCCAGAAGCTAAACCAGGGTGTCCAGGACTCACCTTTACTATGACTTTGGCCTAGAAGAGTTGGATATCCAACACAGGAGCTTTAAAGAGTATGGAGGGATGGATGGGTAAATAGATACCCTGTGTCTTAGATAATTTGGTTATTTACCACCTAACCTAAACACAGAGAAATTGGCCCTAGAGGCTACCCAACATTCCTTGCAGCTCAGTCATTGTGCACTATATTAATACTGTCACATTTTGATTTTTTGCTGCTAGTTACAGTTCCTGATCTGTTGGCCAGAGAATCTTCTCTGTATGGAATTAACTTTGAGGCAGGCAGTATAAATTTCTAAGGTGTTCAAATGCTGAGAACCGTCAGGATGTTGTGCTTTCTCGAGTTCCAGTGTCCCATTGGCCTGCTCTGCCCTAAACGAGGTTTCTCTCTTACAGCCATAAATGAAGCATATCCTGGCCAAATGATTTCTATGAATTAGAGGTACCAATTGAATTTTGCAGCTTAGAGAGTATTTGTGATGATTCTTGTTGGTCAATGTGTTTGATATAATAAATGGTGGATTCTACCCTAGCTAACCAAAGAAATTAGAGCCAGAGGGGTCTGTGGATTGAAAGAAAAGGAAGGGATTGAGAATCTGAATATTACCATGAGGTGAAGGAGGATCTTTGGTAGGAATGATGGGACAAATGAGAGAATTGGACTGATGGGCAGTTAAAGCCAGAAAGTGGCTATTAGAGCATTGGAATATACATAAGTGTATCAGTACCAGTGGATGATAAGTTTAGGGCTATGGGGATGGATGCTGGAGCGAAGTGAAGATGAACAGTTTTGGGGTTGGAAACATTTTGAAGCCATAAGACTCAAGCACTGGATGGGTCTTGTAAATGGATTCTTAAATCTTCCAAGATAATGACAAAGCTCCAGGTGGATGGGAAGACTAGGTGATCTAGGTTTCAGCTTCATTTAACATAGGGATGCACGCAAGAGGCCGAGGGTGATAGCAGTGAGCTCACAGGAGGTGGGTATGATTGTATGCCTGTCAGCAGGTCGTAGAAAACTCAAAGGAGCAAAGCTTTTTGCTTGCAGATGAAGGAAGAATTGTCTGGAAATGATTATGCAGAGCCATGAGAATATTGATACCCAACACCTTCCCCAGCCCACCCACTCCACCAACCTGAAACATACACCCAAGTATATGCTTGTCAACTCTTGCCTTTTAATAAAGTTTCTGGGAAAATAGCGTTTGTTTCAATTGATGGGTAGATAGTGGTAGTAATAATAATAACTTTAGATTTACATTTAATCTCTACAAAACAAACCTATAAAATAAGTATTAAAACTCCCGTTTTCAAAATGAAGAATTTGAGACTCAGAGTGCTAAATGGTAGAGCGAGGATTTGAATTATGGTCTCTGTATCACTGAAGCCTTTGTTCTGCAGTGAACGGGTAAGGGTACACGTTCTAAAGCTGTGTGTTTTCCTCATATTTCAAGTGGGGATATAAAGTAGGCAAAGTGTTTAATACTGTGCTGAGCCATAGTAAGGACTCAATACATGTTAGCTACTACTACTAATTATTATTGTTGTTGTCGATTTATAGTTATTATTATTGTCATTTCAGTTCCAGCCCACTGCAGAACTCTCAGCCAGAAATATCAGCAGGACCCTTTTTCCCCAGTCGATAATAGATTATTAGATGGGTAATGGTTTGCAGTTTTGACGTCGGTAATCTGTCTGATGCTTGTAGTAAGAAGCTGGATATTTTGACTTTTAGAACACCCATAGGAGGCAAGTCAAGCTCAGGTAAATAGGATGAATAGTTGCTCACCTGTTCATATTTAGACCCAACCGCTTAGCAGCCAAGCCATGTATTAGGACCCCAGTACTTACTATGGCCTCAGAATATTGCAGCAATGGTAGGTAGCCTTCCCTATTGTAGAAACACTCCCCGGTGCCATGTTTGCTGTGACTGAATTTGGAGTGAGACCGCACCTTGCTGGAGAAACACAGTGGGTCTGTTGCCTCTTAGCGTGGGCCTAGTAAAACCCTAATAAAATATACCACTGGGAGTTAACTGCTTCACTTGTCAACTGAGAGTTAATCAAAAAAAGACACGTGCATGGAACCAACAGATTGCAGACCTGGCAAGACTTTAGAAATAATTTAATCCGACCCCCTCATTTTACTGATAAGGAAAGGGAGTCCCAGGGAGGGGAAAGGTCTCACTCCGGGTCAAACAGCTGGTGGTAATTTTGTTTGCTTCAAAAATTAATACAAACAATCTTTCTATACATCAATGAATCCACCTTCCTGCCTTTGTAAGCAGTATAATGACTATAATTGAATTTGTCTTTGACAGTGGAGAAAGCAAGCTTTTAGGGTTTTACAGGGCCCTACAGTCATCAGGGAAAGATAAATTGTCAGGAACTAACCTGAAGATCTGCCTTTGGACTGGCTGTGAGCTCCTTAAGGAATAGGCCTGGTATTATTCATGAGTTAAGGCAAGTTTTAAATCCTACCTAAGCCACTTATTAGCTTAGGCAAGTCACTTAACCTCTGTGAGCCTCTGTTGTAAATTTAGATCCTAAGACCTTTGTCACAGAATGTGGTGAGCATCAGATGAGGCAAGACATACACAGTGCCTTACCTAAAATAGGAATTCAATAAGTATATATGTTCAGCTAATGTTTAACCAATGCCCTGCTAAAAGCTAGGGATACATCAATGAATGAGAAAGCCAAGGACCCTGCTTTGATGGAGCTTAGGTTCAGGAAGGAGGAGTAGTGGTTAGGGCCACAGAGGGAGAAGTAGACAGTAAATGAGAATGCAGATAAATTAACAATATAATTTGAGGTGATGCTAAGTGCTATGAAGGGTTTTAAAACAAGAAAATGAGATGATCTGATAGAAGATGTTTGGGAGAAGTGGACTATTCTGGCCAAATGGCGGAGTCTGGCCTCTTCAAGATTATATTTGAAGAGGACCTAAATCATATGAAAAATGCAGACAGTCAAACATCCAGGAGAAGGGCATTCCTGGGAGAGAAGAGCAGGCAGGAGCAAGCTTGACATGTTCAGTCAATGGCAAGATGCCCCGGGTTTCCAGCATGACCAGGACAGTGAGCGAGGGCATGAAATATGGTTGTAGATAACAGCAGAGCACGATCTCAAAGTTCTAGGCCATTCTGCAAAATCTGAATGTCATTCAAAAAGCAGTGGTGGGGTGGGGGGTCCATTGCAGTGTTTAGTAGTGAGAGCAACTGTGATAGAACAAAAACTAAAGATTTTATCTTTGTCCATGATTCCTGGCACACAGCTGCTGAGACCCTTGGAATCTCTGGCTTGAAAAGAGTGTCTTTTGTTTGCTGATGAGCTGACTGGTGGCTGGAGGTCACGGAGGTCACAGACAGCTTCCACATGGGTTGATTCAATCAGTAGCCAATGATTTTTATCAATCAAGCCTATGTAATAAAACCTCCATAAAAAACCCTGAACAACAGGGTTTGGAAAGCTTTGGGTGGTGCCCCCCAGAGGGCATGGGAGATCCACACCCCCTTATCCTCCAAACCTTGCCTGTGAATCTCTTCTATTTGTCTGTTCCAGAATCATATCCTTTATAATAAACCAGTAATAGTAGGTGAACTGTTTTCCTGTGAGCTGTTCTAGCAAATTATCCAATCCAAGGTGGGATGGCTGGTCATGGGAACCCCCAGTTTACAGTCAGACAGAAGTACAGGAGGGGCTTGTGACTGGCATCTGAAGTGGGAGGTAATCATGGGGGACTGAACCCTTAAACCTATAGAGTCTAACGCTGACTCCAGGTGGTGTCAGAATTGAATTGAAGGACACCCCGTTGGTGTCTGGAGAGGTGGGGAAATTGATTGGTGTGAGGAAAAAACCCACACTTATTTGGTGTCAGAAGTACTGTGTGTAAAAACAGCCCAGAGAGGCAAAATCTAACTTAACTCATTCATGGATTCATTCAACACATATTTATGGATTACCTATTCTGGCCAGGCACAATTCTTAGTGCAGTAAATGAATCCAGTAACAACTCCTGGCCACATGCTAGTAGGATAATAAATACGTAAAAATGCATGGAGCATTTACTGTGTACTGGTACTGTTCTAAGTGCTTTACCTGAAAAACTCTTGTGATCCTCACAGCAGTCCAGTGAGAGGCATACTATTACTCTCCCCATTTTTAGAAGGGGAAACAGAAGTTAATACAGAAGTTAAATCATTTGTCCATGATGATATAGCCAGTATGTGATCAAGCCCAACTTCAAACCCTGGCAGTCTGCTATAGTCAGTCTTTCGTCTTAATCACTGCACTACATTTTCTCTTTCTGAAAAATCACTCTGATTGGCCCTGGGGCTCTTAGGGGACCAAAGTGGAAATCAGGAGACTAGTCAGCACATAGTGGTCAGAGAGTGGGATATGGGAATTTTCAGCAGTGCTGCAAGGAGGTCTTATTCTTCCCACTTTATAAATGGGAAAACTGAGGCTTAGTTCACACATCTGGTAAGTTAGCAGAGCTCAGATACAATGCTAAGTCTATCTCAAAAACCCAATATTTTTCTACCAGGATCTCCATCTCCTGAAGCATTGCAGAGCCTCAGTACACCCCCTCCTTTATGATCAGGAGGCTAATATGAGATGTACTTATAGTCAAGATTAGAAGGCTGGGCTGCTTAAATTTTGTTTTTCTGTTTGGTAGGCATTGTGTAATAAAAATTACAGAAAATATGAATATTCAACACATTCACTTATACACGTATATAGTGTTTTTTTTCTTTTTTATAATTTTTGCATTGAGATACAGTATACATAAAGTGAAATACACAGATCTTAAGCAGACAGTATGATGAATTTTGATAAATGTGTATACCTGTGTAATTACCACCCTAAACAAGACCTATGTGTGCACGTATGTGAGTAGATAGGTAGGTAGGTATATAGATATATAGATAGAAGTTAAAATTATAAATGAAGGGCAAGTTTCCATATCATGATTAATGATTAAGACTTCTCCCACTCTTTCCTCTCTCTCATCCCTTCTTGCTTCTAAGTTGACATTGTTGTCATCAATGCATGGAGGTTACACAGAATACCAGGTGCAGGTCAAAAGATGACTGTATCAAAAAGCAAAGCAAAACAAAATAAATAAAAGAACAACTAGCCGCTTCTTCATGTTTGTTGGAGGAACAAAATCACATTGCTATACTTTCTGTTTTTCTATGGAGGGGTCATGTGCCTCAGCCCACACATTACCATGTGAACTTGTTTTCCAGTAAATGACTCAGAGTTCGTCAAGAAGGCAGATTCATGTATTCAGAGCTATGTGTCAGCATCTCTGGAAAAAGGTGCAATGTACTGTACGGGCATATTGTGCACGTGCACACACACACACACACACACACACACACACACTTTTCACCCAGGGAGTTCACACAAGTAATATAACACACAATCTTCACCCAGGGAGTTCACACCATTAATAAGCAGCAGAAATGGGATTTGGACTCAAGCTTAGGGGACTCACTCAGGGACAGGCTTTCTGTATTACAGGGAGGACAGGAGCATCGAGTCTGAGTGTGGGGTTAAGCAATGGCCTGGAGTCAGAACTGGACTGGAATTCTGGCTCCACTACATATTGGCTTTATGGCTTTGAGCAAATGACTTGTACTTTGTTCCCTTCCTTGATTCCAAGGTTCATATTCCTTGGATAGAGGATGATACCAACATCATAAAGTCGTGTTGAGGATTAAAAAGGTCACATACATAAAGCCATTAGGACAGTGCACAGCATAAAGTAGTAAGCACCCAGGAAATGTTGGCTTGAACCAGTAACCTAGCAATGGCCATGGGAGTTGGCTGCTAAATCAATGGACACCACGCTTTTTGAATCAGTCAAAAAATGTTCAAGCTTGCATCTTCAATACATGGACACTTGTTGATGAAAAGGCATAGTTCTGTTCTACTGTACTTGTAGATTCCATACAGTGTAAGGCAGATGAAATACAGCTTCAATAAAATATTTCCAATTCTTACCTATTATTATACTTTCATACTAACACTATGCAGTACATCAAGGTATATTATCTATCTATGGCCAGGTGAGTTTCTAATGATTTTAAAGTTTTTTGACGATTTCCGAATGATTTTGTATGTGCCTGTGTATCTATCTATATCTCAGCCGGTATTCTAGATAATTTGGATTTCTTCCCAATTCTTGTCTTATCTGACCAGGTCTTCATTGCTTTTGTATTCTAATATGAAGAACTAGTACCAAGTAAAAATGTCACTATTTTCTTATTTACTTGGATCTGAACGATCACCATTACCTTTAATCCATTGACTGAATCTTTTTCAGCTGCTTGTCCATTTTGTGAAGGTTAATGTAAATGAAACTAGGTAATACCTGTAAATCCACTAGCCTGGAACGTGTAAGTGACAACATGGGCACATCGCTGGATGCTGGGAACCTGGGCGATCGCCATGCTGTCATCCCCTGTGTGGTGTATAGATCCCATACTTCTTTTAAGAAACCTCACACATGGACATGTCTATCCAGTGTGTGGACCAACTGACCAATCTGGTAACAATCTGCATATTAAATGCTGGTAAAGCTTAACTAATTTCTTGAGATTAGAAATCATATAAATCACACTCTTAGTATTTTCTCCTGGAATCCTAATGGATCATCTTGTGCACTCCCTGGAGTACATGTGCTGTTTCAGAAACACTGGCTTACATGATCTTACATTGCCCTCATGATGAAAGTCCTCACCCTTTCATTCAGCGACTCAGCAAACATTAACCAAGCACCTGTGAGTACCAGGACTGTGCTAGGCTTGACACCTGCAGTAACATGGTTCTTGCCTTTGGGGAATGCACAGTATAGCTCCCACCAGGCTAGGTCCTGATCATTCTTCCCTGTAGACTGTGACTCCGGACACTGCTAAGCTTGCAGGACCCTTTGGTGCCTAGGTCTAGACTACCTGATAGCCTTCCCAAATTCTCAAGGCCATGGTTTCACTTCCCCTGGCTAGGGGAGAAGGTACCAGATACCCCATTCCTCAAATTGCCAATATTAGTGTGTCTGCCACTCATGGGATCCCTATCTTCTCCGTGGGTGTTGAAGAGCCCCTTTCTTCCCTTAACCTAATTTCCCTGGGTAACTCACCCCAGTGTAGCCTTAAAACCCTTTGCTAGCTCCCAAGCCAGGCCATAACCCATGAGAACTGGGTGTTTCCCATGCCCACGCAGGCCTGGCGATTGCTGGTGCTGCAGCCTGTGGAGTGGTGAGCAGTGTGTGCAGACTGGTATCTCAGCCTTGACCCGGCAGGGGAGGGTCAGACCCCATGAATGCAGTCTTTCATGACCATGGTACAGGGCCCCTATTTTTTCCTACAGAAACCCTTCCCTTGCTTTCAGAAGTGACAATCAAATGTGAACTTTCATGGTTTATTTATAGCGCTGCCTTATAGAGAGAAAGAAAAGAAGTGATTAAAATGCGATTTTACAAAATATTTTGTTTGTAAAAAGCTTTCATTGTGTGGGCAAAAAGGAAAGAGAAAAGTCACTGTATTCATTGTGCTGTCTAGACTCTCACACAAAGAGGGTAGCGTGCTGCAAATTAAGATTGTCCGGCCCCTGCCTGCTGACAAAAAGTATGAATTTTGAGGCCAACTTCAAACAAACCCTTTTGAACAGAAATATATTGTGGGGGGTGACTATATTTAGCACGTGTCAGCATTCCCATAATAAATTCATATTGTTATGCTGTGGTAATTTCCAGATTTATTGCAGCCAGTGGGTTCCTGAGGTTTTGGCTTTGTGTTAGTGATTTGGAGAAATCAGAAAAGCCGGCAGGGCTGTGTCTGATGACAACAGTGATTCTCCGGGCATCCTCCACACTGGGCCCAGTACCCGTAATGAGCTCTGCCTCCCAGGAGACCGGAGGAACAGGAGTCGTTTTGAGTGCCTATATAAGCATAACTTTTTTTTTTTTTTAGAAGGCAGTATTTTTTTAAATTATCCTTAAATTATCAAATCCACATATGCCACTGCAGAAAATTTAGAAAGGACAAAAAAGAGAGAAAAAAAAAATTGCCACCCACGCTCTTGAACCTGTTAATGTTCCAGTATATTTTCATCCAGTGTTTATTGTGCGTATGTAACTTTTGTTGAGGACAAACACGATTCTTGAGATAGCAATGAGAAACGACTGTGTTTGTTACTCCCACCGTCCCCTGAGCAGTTGTGCAGTAGAACAAGTTTTTCTCTGCCCTGGTTAAAAATTCTGGTAGTTCCATTGCTTTCTTAGATTAAGTACAAAGTCTGTCTTAGGTAACACAAGTTTTATGGTGTCCTTAAGTTGTGAGACATGGCCCAAATTCAGAAATTAGATTATCAAGGAATATATAATAATCATCACATGAGTTTTCATCTAAAGATGAGACCTCGCCCCACTCCCCAGCTGGGGTCTGCTGCAGGTGCGAGGACGAAGCTGTGATCAGTGTTCTCTCCTCCCCACTTACTCCCTCTCCAGCAGATTCAGTTTTTTCTTGTTCCTCTGAGGTAGTTGGAGGGTGTATGGGGAAGGGAGGTCAGGGGTTTAGAAAGTTCTTATCTGAACAGTTCCTTTCGCCTACCAGGTGTTTGTAGCTAGGCTCCATCATAGATTTTTTTTTTTTAATCCTCTACTTTTGGAAGCCTCCCACGTATCATATCATGTCCTTGTTAATGCTACTCTAGTAGATTGTTTACTCTTCATTCCCAAGACAACGAGTAGGTCATCTCAAGCTTCTTTATGCAGACTCCCTCTGCCTCATGAGGTGGCCATACTGGATGGTATCTGAGACAATCTATGGCAGCTCTCTCATATGTGGGCCACCTAGGGTCCATGGGAACCAGCCATGCGTTTTGGAGTCTGACAGACTCTGGCAGTGCTGGCTGACCCTGGTGTGGGCTCCTTCACTTCTACACTGAAGCTGCCAGCCAGCCCTTCTCTTCCACATGGGCATCCCACTCAGTCCACTGTATCCCACAACCTCAGGGACACATATCAGGTTCCCTGTTGTTCTCAGTGAAGCCCTGCTCTCTTGACTTGTGAAGACTCCTCTCACCCCTCCCCTGGAAGTAGGCCTGATGCACAATAAACCAATAGTCCGCTCCTAAAAAAAAAAAAAACTTCTTTTTCTGTCCTTCCATGTGGATAAAAGGTTTAAGAGTTGTATTTGTAAAAAGGGTCCTCAACCACCCTTTTTACAAATTCTTCAGGGTGGTCTATTTCCAGCTCACTTTGGTATCTTATATCTGTCAACTTTAGATCTCAGCCAAAACTTCCATTTTAGCATTCTGTTACGTGTCTGACCCTTAAGTTCATTCATCCCGTAGACATTCCCTGAGTGCACATGATATACCAGATGCTGAGTTTGGCAGTGGAAATAATTATAACAGTTCCTGTCTTAAGGAGCTCACAGTCTAGTTGGGGAGGCTGGTGTGCTAACAGAAAATTGTGGTGCCATGTCATAAATGCTAGGATAGATGGTAGCTCAAGTTGCTGTGGGAGCAAATAATTCAGTCTAGGTGGGAGGCAGGCAGCAGGGATGAGTCAGAAAAAGCCTCCTCAGTAGAGTCAATACCTGAGCTAAGTTTAATGTTTAAATCTGTATTTTTTTAGGGAACAAAAGAACCGCTTTTCAAACCCTTGAAATCTCCAGTGCCGGTGTTTGTTTCCCGGTAATTTATTAAAAAAAAAAAAAAAAAAACAGGAGAGGTAACGTGAAGAAAGGAAGAAAGCCCTACCATCTGCCGTATGTCCACACATCTGTTTCAGTGGGAAGGGAAGGGACATTTGTGGAGCACCTTCTACAACACAAGTTTCCTGGGTCCCACCCACGAAAGCAGTCCTGGGATGTTGTCTCAGGGCTGAGGCGTAAGCTCAACCCAGAGGAGTATTTCCCGAGGGCATTTTCAGGAGTCCAGGGAGCGAGAAGAGGCAGAACCCCTCTGGAAACCCTGCAGAGTGCTACTCTGAAAGAAGCAGCAAGGATGGGACAAGAGAATGAGTGGCAGGCAGAGTGCACGCTGGGGATCGCTGAGGCCACCTCCACAAGACGTGGGGCTCACTTGAAGGGAATCAAAACTTAGTCTGTGAAGGAAAACACAGGGTGAGCAGAGCCCTTCAAATATCCTTGTGCAGTGCAATAGCAGCAACCTCAAGATGTGTTTGGCTGTTCATCCCTCCACAAAATGGCCCCAGATTGTCCTTTTTTAGTTCTTTTAACGTGGTTTCCTTTCCAGTAATTTTTCATAATTTAGAAAATCTCCTCCTTTCTTAAGACTGCCGTTTCTTTCTCTTGTCACTGTGCTTGCTAACCTCAGCATCTCTGATTCCTAGTCAGCACTTTTAAATCTGTTGAGAGCTGGGAAACCAGAGAACTCGTTCAGAATGTTCATGCCATCCTTGGGGAAGAGTTGGTAGAACGTCCTAGCCAGAGTGGAAGTATGTGTAAGTGATTAGCAGATGAAACAGTATCAAGTTTCCTAACCCTTGAATAACTACTGAAAAGATACTTATCTGTTTCTAGCAAAGTGTTTATCACCCTCTCTTTTGATCACAGTTAATGTCTCTTCCACTCTATGGTGAGCCCCGTGATGAAAGGACCCATGCAATCTTCATCTCTGTTTTTTGTTGAATGCTGCTCTTGACACATACAAGGGGCTTGGTTTATTTTATGAATATCCTAGGTGCTGAGTAAGCAGTAAGTAGACAAAGCTCCTGGCCTCAAGTAGCTTGCATTCTGGGGAGGGCAAGGAGTGAGAGGGAAGATAAGGAACGCATGCACCAGTAAATACGTGGCATACCAGAAGGGAATCAGTGGTAAATAATATATGGAATATATACATGTATGTAAATATAAATAAATTTATATAAATAATATATAAATTATGTATTTCCCAGCTACTATGTAAGTTTCTCCAAGACAAAGTATGCCTTATGCAAATCTAACATAATGTCTGGTACATAGTGAGTAATTAACAAACATGTGGAATAAGAGGTTGTACATATGTGACCCCAGGATGACTACATCCTTAACAATAAGAGCTCAATAACCATTCCTAAGGCAGGCCTGTCTGAGGAGCAGGCCATTGCCTGCCCTCTCCCTAGTCAAGTCTGTCAGACTCCAGAGTTTGGATTCACTCCATTCCCCCTAACTTTTCCATTGTTTTACCAGCTTGGGGAGACTGCCCAAGGAAACCTAGCCCTCTCATTCCTATAACGGAGCCCACGCAAGCTGTGGTTGATCTGGATGCTGCACACATCGGCCATGGCCACGCAGACACTGCCATTCGCTGTCTGCCTGATTGCCCTATTGTAAAGACAAGAATGTCCTGAAGTCCACAATTCAACTAAATTAGACTCAGCCCGGAGGCCTCACATCTGTGCTCACAGTTTTAGGAAAAAGAACTTACATTGAACAGAAGAGGTCTTAAGAATGTTATCCTAAAGAGCAGGTGCAAAGTGGGTTCCATTCAGTTATAGTTATCTTGAGTTTAAGTAAACAATGCGCGCTTAGTGGCTGATTGTGTTGCCTTCTTAAGCCCTCAAGTCCAGGTAATGAGAAGACAAAATAAGTTCCTCCCACCCCTCCCTGCAGATGATCACAATGGTGCTTTGCTGTTGGGGTTGGTTAGGCCCTGGAGCCTTCAATACCAAATCATTTCTTAAGCCCAGGCTGTGTGGTCATAGATGTAACTTTTAATGTTCATTGGGTTTTATTCTTACTACCAAAGAGAATAAGTTGAAAAAAAAAAAATGGACTCACTGAATATCTTCAGGGGAAGTGAATTCTTTTTTTTTTTTTTAAGATTTTATTTATTTATTTGACAGAGAGAGACATAGCAAGAGAGGGAACACAAGCAGGGGGAGCGGGAGAGGGAAAAGCAAGCTTCCTGCTGAGCAGGGAGCCCGATGTGGGGCTCGATCCCA
This sequence comes from Leptonychotes weddellii, assembly GCF_054177405.1. Taxonomy (NCBI): domain Eukaryota; kingdom Metazoa; phylum Chordata; class Mammalia; order Carnivora; family Phocidae; genus Leptonychotes; species Leptonychotes weddellii. The sequence goes on from NC_138372.1 coordinate 44,344,885, forward strand.
GGACTGATCCCAGGACCGATCCCAGGACCCTGGGATCATGACCTGAGCCGAAGACAGACGCTTAATGACTGAGCCACCCAGTTGCCCCAAAGGGAAGTGAGTTCTAATTAGAATGTTTTTGCCTGTGACAAGCCTCACTTTGATCTTAGCTTTCCAACTCAGCTCTTTGTGTTCTGTTTTCCATTCAACAGGAGGCAATGGCAAGAATGAGCAAAGTTGGGAAGGTCGTGCTTCCCAGACTTGAGGATAAAAGGTAAGTTTATATTTTTTATATGTACCGTGCTGAGGAATGAGGACATACAAAGACATGTAACTGGAGAGCTAGAGTAAACCTTGGGGGCCAGGAATCCAGTTCTTTCATTTAATAGTTGATACGACCGAGTCCCAGAGGGGTGATGTCACTTTGTTACCTAAAGTCACAGATCTAGATAGGGCCAGACCTGGGGGTCAAATACAGACTTCTGACTCCCAGACCAGGGTTCTTTCCCCTAGGTCATTAGCAGTACATCTGGTCTTCTGTTCTGAAATGGGGATCTCATATATCTTCCATCAAAGAACACAGTAGCATCTGTCTGTCTTTCTGCCCTTTGCATCACTTGGCACTGAGAACTACAACATGACCTTGATCAGTATTTTAACCCCAATTCACAAAACACTAATTTTTTCAGTTCCTGCTATATTCACAGCATTATGCTAATTTGCCTATAAACAGGGTTTACAGGAGAATGAGACATAATCTTACGTGTGCACATAGATCATTTCAGAAGGAAAGGGTAAGTTCTACAATAGGAGTATTACCAGGTAACAAAGTAGCCCAAGGAAGAAAGGAATGTGACCATGTAGGGGTGAGAGAAAACTTTTGAGAGGAGATGAAGTCTACGCTGACTTTAATGCTTAAAAGAAATGGGGAGGACATCCTCAGTAGAAGGAGTAACAAACACAAAGCTGTAAAGGTGGGTACAGCATGCCATGTTCAGATAACTGTGAACAGTTCAGAATTCTGAAATGCAGAGTATGAGCTGGGGACAGGCAGGAGGTGAAACTCGGGGGAGGGCAGGTGGAAGGGGTCATCTCATAAGGAACTTTGAGGCCTCGCTGAAGACTTCAGACCTCATCCTATGGGCAGATTGGGGATACTGAACTTTAGGCAGTGGTAGGACCTGGCCAGATGCAGATTTTAGAAAGATCCCTCTCAGAGGATGGATTAGAAGGCCCACGGGTAAAAGCAGAGAGGCCACACAGAAGGCTTTTTCAATAACCTAGTGACAGATGAAAAAGACCTATATTAAGCCATTGGTAGTGAGTTTAAAAATGGAAGGATAGGGGTGCCTGGCTGACTCAGTCTAAAGAACATTTGACTTTGATCTCAGGGTCATGAGTTTGAGCCCCACACTGGGCATAGAGATTACTTAAGAAATAAAGTCTTTATAAAAAAAATTTAAAAATAAAAATGGAGAACAGTTGTGCAAGTGACTTTATAATTGTATTTGAAGTTAAGCATAAAAACAAATTCCACCTCCTATAATAGGCAAAGGTGTTGATCCCACCAAAGCATGATTGGTATTTAACAGAGTTGGAAATATCCATGGATAAAGCAATCCAATTTCTTTTCCTTTTCTTAAAGATGGTCTCCAAGTGGAGTTGGATTGTTAACCCTCTGCATATAAAACCCTCCCTAAATACTGGGGTCAGAGAGGCAGGCCATTATGTGGGGGGAACTCAAGTCAGGAACATGGAGAGGGCTGAGCTCCCAGTGGCCTTGGGACCCTAGGCTAGCAGCTTCCTTTTTTTGTAGAAACAGATTATTCTTCTCCATCTCTTTGCTGACCCTCCCAAGACATCTGAGAGAAGTCTATTTTTAAGTTCCTTCAGTAAATCCACATGTTCTTTTGAAAAGAATGTTTAGCTCCTCAGCCACCAGGAGCCCTCCTCTGTGGAGGCAGCACACGTGGTGCTCTGGCACCATCTACAGGCAGCCCCAAGGTTTACAAGTAGAAAGATGGCATTTCCTTCTGAATGACTCTCTTCAGCATCTCGTTACCTCAAATCACATTATTATCTGTATGAGACATTTACTGAGGTCTGTGCTACACAGAAGCCACTCACTGAGTGTGGGGAGAATTTGGAAGAGAGGGGATTCAGTGGATTTTAAAATTCAGGATCACAGAGAGCATAATCTGGGGACCGTGGTTCAATATGCTTTTTAGGGAGATCCCAAATCTCATCCTTACGTCTAGACCGAATTTAGCTGTGCACTCAGAGTAGTCACTGAAAAGTGCCCTGGAGAAAAATTTGTGCTCCAAAAGGCACTATCGACAGAGTAAAAAGGCAGCCTACAGAATTAGAGAAAATATTTGTTTATCGTATATCTGATAAAGGATTAATACATAGGATATACAGAGTACTCTTAAGACTCAATAACAACAACAGAAACAACCCAAATCAAAAGTGGGCAAAGGTCTTGACTAGATATTTTTCTAAAGCTTATGTACAAATGGCCAATAAGCCCATGAAAAGATGTTCAACATCACTAATCATTAGGGAAATGCAAGTCAAAAACTGCAATGAAATACTACCTCACACCCATTAGGATGATTACAATAAAAAACCAGAAAATAACAAGGATCAACAAGGATGTGGAGAGATTGGATCCCTTGTCCCACTGTTGGTAGGAATGTAAAACGATACAACCACTGTGGTGGTTCCTCAAAAGTTAAAAATAGAATTACCATATGATGCAGAAATTTCACTTCTGGGTATGTACCCAAAAGAACCAAAATCAGGATCTCAAAGAGATATTTATACACACATGATCATAGCAGCATTATTCACGGTAGCTAAAACATGGAAGCAACCGAGTGGTCATTGGTGGGTGAACGGATAAAGAAAAAGTGGTGTATCCATACAATGGAAGTCATTCTGCCTTAAAAAGGAGGAACATTCTGACAAATGCCACAACATGGACAAACCTTGAGGACATGATGCGAAATGAAAAGAGCCAGTCACAAAAGGACAAATATTATATGATTCCACTCCTATGAGGTACCTAGAGTCAAATTCATAGAGAGAGAAAGTAGATCGGTGGTTGCCAGGGGCTGCGGGAAGAAGAGAAGAGTTACTGTTTACTGGGTGCAGGGTTTTAGTCTTGCAAGATGAAGGGAGTTTGCCGATGGAAGGTGGAGATGGTTGCACAACGGCGTGGATGTACTTAATGTCACTGCAGTGTACACTTAAAAATGGCTAAATTTCATGTTCTGTGTATTTTTTTGTTAAAGATTTTATTTATGGGGTGCCTGGGTGGCTCAGTCCTTAAGCGTCTGCCTTCAGGGAACACAAGCAGGGGGAGTGGGAGAGGGAGAAGCAGGCTTCCCGCGGAGCAGGGAGCCCGATGCGGGGCTCAATCCCAGGACCCTGGGATCATGACCTTAACGAAGGTGAGACGCTTAACGACTGAGCCACCCAGGCGCCCCTATGTTCTGTGTATTTTATGATAAAAAATTTTTTGAAAGAAGAAAAAAGCAGAGGGGGGAAGTGTGCCTTGGACCTCAGCTTTCCATGTGTAAACAAGGAAAAATGCAGTCTATCCATCTTTTGGTGTTCCAGGATTATGGAAGAATATAAAAACAACCTCAGTCCCTATTTGTGAGCACATGACAGCTCACAAAGGATTTCGTGTCTAAAATTCAGTCACTCTATGCTGTAAGTATGGTTATCATCCCTCTTACAGCAGGGAAACTGAGACTCCCATCATCTAAAGTAGTTGCCCAAAGTCACCCAGACTTCTTGGCCTGCAAAGCCAATGCTTCTTCACTGTACAAAGAATAAGACCAGCGAACAAAGATTGCTGCAAAATTGTCAGGATTAAAATGGGAAATCTTCAAGTGTATGAGAAAGTTATTGACCCAAGCTTCCTTCAAGCAGTTTTGAGATTCCAGAGTCAGGAAATCCATCTCATATAATGTAAGAAGTATTTAATGTTAAACTGTCATAGAGTATCATTAGAAGGAGAAAATTTCTGCCTCCAAAATCATTCTATGATTAATAAATTTCAAGCCCGTAGAGCAGCTTTTACTGGAAACTACTTATCGCAAGATTGATGATATTGTTGGAATATTATTTTTTTTTAAAAAGTAGCGACCATAACTGGCACTGATAACATTCACTAAGATCCAGGCACTGTTCAAAGCACTTTCCATGCATTACCTCATTTAATTCACGTAACAGCTCTATTGAGGTAGGTCCTCTAATTCTCATTTATAGGTGAGGAAGTTTAGACACAGATGGATTGAGTAACATACCCAGTGTCACATAGCTAGTATTGGCCAAGCTGAGATTCAAACCCAGGCTTCAGAGTTCACCGCTTGACTCTGTATTTGTAAGAATGGTTAAGGTAGAACTCATCAATCTGTTTAGCTCTGCATGTTACAAGAAGTCCCTATGTATACCCAGGGTTGCTTTTGCAATCTCTTTCTTCTGATTCACAAGCTTGCACCAAAACTCCTTCCTGAGGACTCCTTTCCAGAACATTCCAGAATCTACTGAGACATGCTAAACTGGCATCATCAACCCCTCGCCCCACGTCAGCTCCTCCCACCCAAGGGGAGTAAGGACAAAGTTGCAAGCATTCACATATAATTTGTTCTAGCTGCTGTTATCCCTTTCAAATTCAGGCTGCTCTGCCCTCTGTCTCAGGGCCCAACTACATTCGAACAGGTGCAGGGATAACAAGTCTACCAGGACCCAGACAGAGAGTAGAGGGAGAGCAAGGTCCACTCTGGGATGCTGGACTGCAGGACACATCTACAGGGAAAACATTAGGGACATTTTCACGGGGTTTTACTTCCAGATAAAGGTGTCTGCAAAGGAAACATAGGTGTGGAATCTACAAAGGGTGATGAAAATGTTCAGTCTCATCCCTGGTCAGGCTGTGGTTTTTAAACCAGTCATCAGACCTGGGGCTAGTCATATCTGACATATTTATTGAAGCTGGGAGTGATAAAGGGCCCGTGTTGAGCCTGGGCCCTTTTAGTATGTCACAGCAGAAGCTGTGAAGTCAGACAGACCTCAGTTTGCATTCCAGCCTTGCTGGTGTTGAGCTAGACTACTTTAGATATGCCTCTCTGAGCGAATGTCTTTACTTCTACAATGAGGATAATAACACCCCATGTAGGTTACAGATAATAGCTATGAATCATGCCGATCCATTGCTCAGGATGCTATAAGCATTCAGAAAATGGGAGATGTCTGGCCAACCATAAGAGATACATTCCTGTTCTTCTAAATATAAGGGGAAGCTGCATAACGATTTTATCTGAGATCATTCAACATATTCATTTTTCTCCCACAGATACTATGACAAGAAATATCAAGTATTCCTGAAGCTGGTTGAACACCAGAAGGAATATGCAGCAATCATGAAAGGAGACTGAAGAGAGCTTGCAGGTGCCAGTGCCAGAGGGTCCTGCGTCACTGCATCAGGGGCCTCTGTCCTCTCATCGGATATCCGAGATCCTTTAAGTATCACTTCAGTCGTCTTTTAATAAAGACAACCGAGACATGTGCAACCAGAACTAGACTCTTCCATTTCAAAATACTACCATTATGTAGTTGGCAGGTTCTGCAGACACCACCAGAAAGACAGAAGTTTCACACAGGGTCAGAGGGTCTCCTTTACCACTAGACCTTGGGGCTCAGTCAGTCCAGGGGAAGCTCACACTTGTTGACTGAGTCAGTGGCAGCCATTAAATGAAAGACTTGCATGGCTGAAGGTAGGAAATCTAATGTTTATTTTATAGGTGGCCGAAAGCTTATTATTAACTTACTATTTGGAAATAATTTCAAACTGACAGATAAGTGGCAAGAATAGGGATGATAACCAGAAACACCCACGCAACTACCTTTTACTATTCACCCCGTTTGCTCTATCGTTTGTACATTCTTTCCACACACATATACGTATACATATATTGTATATACACACACACGAATTTTTGAGTTGTTTGAGAGACTTAACTTTTATAGAGCACTTAAATTTTCTATTCGTATTCCAATTTTGCCAATAACTCCCAAGTCCTTCAGGACAGTTTTTCCCTTCCTGTACAGGATCCAGTCTAGAACCAGATATTGCATTTAATGACAGAATCCTCATCTTGCAATCATCATATTAAAAATAGGTACAGGTAGGAATTGTGAACGGATCCAGGAGGGAATTTTGACAAGTCACAGGATGTATGTATGGTCTTAAAATGTCTCCTCACGGATAGTTTATTAGTTACAAGAGGAGAAATGACATTATACAGGGATGAAATGGGACAGCATCTTGACTGGGTGATCAAAGTTAATTGCAGATGGGTAGATGGGCATCATGGGCCCACAGATGTGAGAGCCTGAGGTCACAGCATCAGCCTGGCTGGGAATGCATAGCCTGAATCTAATCATAAAAAAAAAAAAAAATCAGACAAACCAACAATGGGCAGCATTCTATTTTTTAATGGACTATATTCTTCAAAAATATCTATGTCATAAAGTCAAAGAAAGGCTATGGAAAGCTTCCAGATTAAAGGAAACTAAAGAAACACAATGGCTAAAAGCTTTTGATGTAGACAAGTATTGGAAAAAAAAACAACAACAAAGGATAGTTCCTTCATTGATACCATAACACATGCATGAACACACACAGACATACACACATGTATACACGTACTCACATGCCATCTCAGACCCAAGAGTAACCACTAATGTTGATTCTAGAGCTGTGGGAAGTCAGATGAGTTTGGAGAGAGGACATACAAACTTCAGCAAGTAGGGGGAAAAGGTCACGGTGAGTCAGTCAACAAACATCTTGAAGTACTTATTCTGTGCCAGGTATTGTGCAAAGCACTGGAGCCCAGGGGTTAAATAAAAGCAGGGCCCAGAGGTCCCCATTTAATGAGAGAGAGAGAGAGACAAGTGAAATCCATCAGAGGACATTGTAAGAGACCCTCCCATAAAAGAGGGTCCCTGCTGCTGCCCTGAAGAAGATCCAACACCCAGAAAAGGAGGAAGTAGCAGAGGGTTGACAGGTAGAAGGGATGGCAGCATGGTGTAAGGGCTGTGAGCCCAGGCTCAGGACTCAGGGCCTGGCTTTCCCTCTTCCTAGCTGTGTGACTTGAGAAAGACCCTCAACCTTCCTAAGACTCAGCTCCCTCATTTTTAAAATGAAGATATTAATAGTTCCTACTTTACAGGATGATAGTGAGGATTCACAGAGATGATATACGTAAGGCACTCAGCTCAGCTGCCTGGGCCACGCCTATCTTTTGCAGGGCCTGGTACCTAGACGATGCTCAGAACACTTACCATAAAAATTACTGAATAGGATGACCCCACCCAGTTGCAAAGGCCAGCTCTACAATAGTATTCTATGGTAGCCAAAGGATATCGACATCTTGGACACCGCCCAGGTTGAAGGTGGGTGTGGGTGAGCTCACTCAGCTAGACCTCAGCCAGCACTCGGGCTGGAGATGGAGAAGGACTGGGGAGTCAGACTCAGCACCTCAGAGGAAAAGTCGGGAACAGCAGGACTCAGGCACGAGGTCAGGACCACGGCCAGACAGGCTTCAACTGCTAAAGCTGATGGGCACTGACTCCGACACGGGACAGGCCTGGGCCTGCTCTGGCAAAGCAGGAGTGAACGCAGTAGCTGCGTGCGCGGCAGGAGCACAGAGGTCAGGGGAATGAAGAATCGCTACCTGTTTTCCTCTGTGTTCTCTTACTACAGCGCTGAGAGGCAGGCAGCACTAACCTCACGTCCCAGCTGAGAAGGTGAGGCTCTGTCCAGAGTCCCCCAGTGGTAGAGATAGTATTCAACTTCAGATTCGCCCTGATGCAGAGCTTCGGGGGTCACCCCCTTGTGGCAGCTGGAGAGGAATTCTGCCCCAGCACCTGCTCTTTAGCTCGTGTGCATGCTGTGGGTTCCCTATGCTCCAGGGCCAACTGCTGTCCCGCCCGGACCTGACCTTGGGTTCCCCCGGCTCTATAGAAAAAGGAAAACATACACAGATAGGCAAAGATTATGGGAACACTAGGAAGCCTCTGGCATCTCAAAAGTGAAGAGCAGCCTGGTAGAAGGGCTGAAAGATCTTGGGCAAGATTCTTAACCTCTAGGCCCCAGTCTCCCCGTCCATCGATGGGATAATCCTGCTACCTACCTTGTAGGGTTAGTGGTAAGGAATCAGTGAGGAACCTAGTCAGGTTCCTAGAATGGTGCCTTGCAGGTAATAGGCTCCACAAATACCGCTTCTACAGTGTGCTCTTTGGGCCATCTGGCAGGAGGGTTAATTCCTAAGAAAATAATTCTGGTCCCTACTCCAAAGCCAGTGTGTTAGGAAAATGTAAGTGTCTATGTGGATTTCTAGAACCATGTGTAGCTTGAGAACAAAAATTTTAATGACTCCAACACTCACCTTCTTGCACTGGGAAAGGGGGCTTTATTGAATGCACACATGTGAAGGATAAGTATATTTTGCTTTTATGAATAAGAATTACAATGTGGCCAGAGTGGTTTGTGGGATTTTTGTTTTGTTTTGCTGCCTACTGAAAGCTTTTCTTTCAAGTTGAAGCCAGCGTTGCTTAACGAATCCTTCTGCCAAGGAACACATTGTATAGGTTTTAGTTTTGACCAAAAATACTTGCCATATGTGAAGAACATAAATGTGGCTTTCAAAAGAGCCCAAGAGAACAAAAGCAGGGAAAGGGAAGCAGGGAATAAAAGACAAGAACGGCAGAATGGTCTGACATGGTGCAGAGCTGCTGTAACCCACAGACCCGACACCACAGTTTGCTGGGTGTCTAGGGCCAAATGAGGCATCTAGACAGGATGCCCTCTCTTAGGGAGACCCAGACTGGGCGCTGGACTTTATATTCAGAGCATCGTCCATGTGGTTGCCAGTTGTACTGGGAAGTAGAGGGATAGAGGGGTAGAAGTTCCAAAGGGAGCAGTAAAAACACGGTAGGACATCCCGGAAACTCCAAGCTGTGAGGAGGTGCCAAATCAGCAGGTGTTGGGAAGAAGCTGAAATGTTAACATGATCCACTATTTCTTCCAGGCCTGAGGATAATCAGGTTCTTTGGGTTTGTTTGTTTGTCCTTCCTGCCACTGACCTGTGAGCTCTTGTGTGGGGCACCGACTCCCTTAGGGTCTATGTCCTCTGCACCTAAACAGTGCCCAGCACACCTGGTGCTCGATAAATGAATAAATACACGAACACAAGATATTTTTCTGCACAAAGAAGACTAGGAGAACTAGAAATATCTCACATGTACCTTACTTTGGGGCCAGTCTATGATGCATTTTAATGTGCCTTCATTTAGGCAATGCCAAAGACTTGAAAATGGGCCATCATCCATTAAGGGTTAAGAAAATCATGCCTTATACCTAACAAGTTGCTTTTAGGTTTTTACTGCACACCCACACAGATAACCACACACCTTCATTCTGGATTGTAGCTCAAGCTCCGAAACCTTTTGCAAATTTTCAGTGTTGTTCCAGACCATTTCCCGTATGGTCCCTTAGGGGAAGCCAATTGCGTCCTAGTTTAGAAATACCCATTGTTGAGCGGGGCCACAGTACACATGCTTTCAAAATTCAAGGGCATAGTTACAAATAATTACCATCAAAGGATTTAAAATGAAGGACATTGTCGCTAAACAAGAAACTAATGACTGAGTGGAGCTGTGTAATGTAATTATACTTAAGATGGGCCTTCTGATGAATCACAGAGGAATCTTTGTGCTGCCTTGTGTCTCCATAAATGCACTTAACTGCTACTGACAGTAATAGGAGGGAGTCAAATATAAAAAGCTTTTTCCCCCCTTTTCCAGTTTCTAGAGGGAGAACTTAAAAAGAAAAAGTACGTTTTTTTTTTTTAAAGATTGTATTTATTTATCTGAGACAGAGAGAATGAGAGAGACAGAGAGCACATGAGAGGGGGGAGGGTCAGAGGGAGAAGCAGGCTCCCCGCCGAGCAGGGAGCCCGATGCGGGACTCGATCCAGGGACTCCAGGATCATGACCTGAGCCGAAGGCAGTCGCTTAACCAACTGAGCCACCCAGGCGCCCGAAAAAGTACATTTTTAAAAAGGTTGTTTTACCCAGTGCTTCTGGATATTTGACAATTGTACGAAGTCACGAAACAAAGATAACTTAAAATAAAAACAAACGTTACTGCTAATAAATTCAGGTTTCTGTATCATTAACACACCTGGAATCTTACGGTCAATTTCCATTCCCCACAGATCATCACTTAAAATTACGTATTAAAATAAGTGTTTCTGAGGACCTTATTTTTATTTACTTAAGTCCTGCCCAAAGCCTCATTAGAAGTGTTTTCTTATTAAAAATCTGGGGTAAGTCTGGCTCCCTGCTGTACAACGTTAACACATCTGAAGTGGAAAATGTTTGATATTTAGACAAAGCTGGTGATGATGCATCCCACTGGAATATGTCTTTGCTGTTTTCATATCGATTGTGCATACATTACCTCAGCTCCTCCGTTATTTATTTATTTATTACTCCTCCTAATAAATTGGTGAAGGAGGCCTGGCAAGGAGTAGGATCCCATCTTACAACAACAAAAACCACGGCTCTGAGAGTTTAAGTGACTGGCCTAAGATTGTGTGGCTGGAACACGGAGGCAGCGTGACTCCACTGCTTCTTCCTAAATAAATTCAATTAGCTTATTTGTGCAACAGGGGATGATTCATTAGTTTGCTAATTGCTCTCTCCTCCACGGTTCCCTTCTTTAGCAGATGTATAAATATCTAGGAGGCCCCTTCTGATCTCATTGGTTGATCAAAGTACTATGTTATTTCTCTTGGCAAGCAGAATGGTAAAGTGAGCGAGCCTTGAGCCATGGAGTCACTGAGTCCTTCTTCTCAGCTTCCCTACTTAGTAATTGACATGGTATGTGAACTCACACAAGCCTGTGCATCTTTGTTTCTTAGCCTATAACATAGGAGGAAAGAAAATCTGCCTCATGGCTGATGTGAGGAATAAATGGGATGATGTTTCGAAGGGCCTGGCACAGTGCCTCATATAAAACAGAAGTACAACAAATGCCAGTTTTTCTCCTCAACCAATCCATTTTTCTCATTAACAATTTTCTAGAAGCATTGCTTCAGGTCAAAGTGGACAACTTCATATCCAGTTTCTATGAGTACATCTTCTGTGTTCCATCATCAACAACCAACCAGTTATTGAGCTTTTACAACGTCAAGAGATCTGGAACAGTCCCTGTTGATGCACAAAGGAGCCAGCATTAGGTTCAAGGGAGAGGGGACATACACAGAAAGAGATTCCACAGAAATTTCGAGCTCAGTGCCAATGAGCAGCAGAGTTGATAGGCACTTCAAGAGGCCCAAGGATGCCAGGAACTTAGGTCTGTCTGCAAAGGCTCATCCAGAAATGATGAAAGCCCTGCATGTCCAGCCCTGCCTTTCGGAGATCTGTTCAGCTATAGGTACTGAACGTCTTCTGCTGGAAGATTCAGCTCTGCTCCATCCCTGAGGTAGCCCAGACTGAGGCAGGCCATATGTATCCAGTTCAGACCAGCCCCAACTCTTCCTGCCAGTGGGTCTGGAATTCATCTTTTTGCCATTAGGCCCTGGGCACCTGGGGCCTCACTAAATCATAGACTTCTCCCCTAAAATATAAATATATATTTGTCAAATCCAGCATGACCCCTTAAAATTGTGCCATGATCTTTGCTAGTCACAAAGCAAGAGAAATGGTGAGTCCTCTCACATGGTTCACTACATTATTCCTAAGCCACTCGTCAAAGCCCACACCTCACGTTACATTTCACGTTACACGTTATACCTGCAATCCTCCTGAGCTCATGCTTTGTTTACTTACTCTCTTATTTCTGACCTCACTACTTCCTTCAAGTTTGACTTCTGAAACTCTCCCTGGCTTTCCTTCAACCATAGGTTGGTTAAATTCTCCTTCCTGCTTCTCTGACTTAAAATCATCTCTCCCATCCTACTTGGCCCCAGAAAGGCCTGTCTCAAGTTAAATCATATGGAAGGCTTACCGCCCTGCACTCAGCAAATAGAAACCAAGGGTAAGTGTCTCATTGGCCCTCCAGTTTTCCTCCTAGGGCTAGAATCCTGCCTTGAATTTTAGGCTGCTTGGATGGAATCCTGATACATTATCTAACATTTAGCAAATGCCAAATCCAGTTCCCTATAATTCTCTAGCCGCCAACCTGGGCCTTATTTTTGCCCAAACCTCCCAGAAAGAATCCAAGGTACTCAAGCATACTTTCTGACTAGAAACTTGTATAGCTATGCCAACCATTCTGATGTGAGTGATAGCAGTTGATGGTGGGTGTTCTCTGTTTCCTGTTCCTGGGCCCCTTGTGGTTAAGTGGGATCTTGTAACCAGTTCTGTTTAATGAGCTGTGGGAGATGGTGGGCGTTATTTCTGGACCAAGTCTTTGATTGTCAGAGCGTGAATCCCCAGAGCTTTCTTTTCTGTTATGGGAACAATTAGCAATGTTCCAAATGGGGCTTCTCCCTCAGCCTGGGTTCCAGAGTGAAGATGACTCAAAGCAGAGTGCCCTACCAGCCCACAATGAACATGTAGCTTGAGTGAGACATAAACTTCTGTTGTGGAAAACACGGAGATTTTAAGGTTGTTTCTTACCTCTGCATAATCTATTCTATCTTGACTGATACACCCAATACAGTGTGAGCCACACTGACCCCTATGAGGCCAACTTTGCCATGATCAGAACAACAGGCTTAGTCTTGCATCAGGAAAGACTTGTAGCTAAATTAAGCCCTATGGTCTGAGCCCTGAACAACCCGTCATGTGTCCTTTCTCCACAAGTATGCACCGAATGCTCAACCTCACAGGAAATCAGTAGCATTTCTATGCCAGGATTTCCCAATAGTGGCTTATATGATATTTATTTCCTTTATAAGAAATAGAGAGACAAGCCGTCCTTAAGGTGACTTGTGGATTCAACCATTCCATCAGAGATCCAAGCTCTTTTATCCTTCAGTTCCCCCAGCCTTTGACCTCAAGTTTGTCACTTCCTGATTGAAATATGCTGCAACCTGGGCGCCTGGGTGGCTCAGTTGGTTAAGCGACTGCCTTCGGCTCAGGTCATGATCCCGGAGTCCCGGGATCGAGTCCCACATCGGGCTCCCTGCTCGGCGGGGAGTCTGCTTCTCCCTCTAACCCTACCCCCTCTTGAGCTCTCTCTCTCACTCTCTCTCTAATAAATAAATTTTAAAAATCTTTAAAAAAAATGTTAAAAAAATAAAAATAAAATAAAATAAAAATTAAAAAAAAAGAAATATGCTGCAACCTTTAGAGGTATGCTGTTTTTCAGGTAACAGCATCCAAAGCATAATAAAAACTTCTCTCCATGCCACCACTTTTTTTTTTTTTTTTAATCTAAGTGAACTTCTCCTTAGGTCTCCCTGGCCAGACTGTGCATCACTGGCCTGTCACTAGGGACTGCCAAGGCTGGCTTAGAGACCTCATGATGCACTGGGACTGGGCATGTGCTATTCCAATGAAATCAGGGAGCACAGGGAAGCCAACATGTTTTACCAGAATAATGATAGGTTTTCCTTGGGAAAAAAGAGCCATGGTCAACTAAGTTTGGGAAACAGTGAGTTCAATAGGCTTTGTTATTACAGAATATCTTAGAATAGTCATGTGCAATGTGAATCTCCAAGAGAGAGGTAAGTTGTGAAGCCTATCCCAGACTTATTCCATCAAAAGTTTGTACAGAGCATCTCATTGTACTCATATAGAACCACCCCAGTAATTTGGACCCTAATTAACCAAGAGGTCATAATGTTTTGACCGGAGTTGTATGAATGTTTTCTTTCATGTTAACTGTGAATAGGAGGTTTACTCAGCAAATTAATGGCTACTAAATGAAATTTGGTTGTTTTACCTAATTATAGAAACAAAATGCTATTCACTACTTTACTATATCAATTTATATATTCACTGCTTTATCGAAAAATGTCTTACAAATGAATGTTACTAATTATCAATGTCTAAGCTAGTCATTAAAAATAGGCTCCAAGAAGACCTCAATTTGGAAATACATTGTAAGAAGTCTTTCAGTTAAATTATCCTTTAAGTTAAATTAAATCATAGCTCTAGAAGCACCATAAATCAAACCATTGGGATAGCAGGTGTCAAATACTAATAATACAATCCTGCATTTCTTTGTGATCTTTTTAAAGTTAGTATTTCCATTTATTCTAACTTTTAAATCTTCCTCTTATCTGTTATATATTCCAGGTAGGAAACTCCCTAGCCACATATGGCAGGCTGAAGACATCTCCCTCATCCCTCTTAACCTCCCCTTCCTGCACACAGACATCACAGATCACCTTAACATAATGTTAAGCCTTTGGCTAAAAGGAGTAGAAAGTTCTTTGCATGAGACTAAGCAAATACCAAAGAACAGATCTAACATTGGCTCTTTTGTGACCCATGGAGTTTTTAATACTGAATTCCATGAGTTGCATAAAAACGTGCTGGTTGAAGTCCAATATTGTAGAGAAATTTTAATATCATCCTTTTGACAATATGCTTCTAAGATTTTCAGTTTGTTATACTTTCATGATTTTAGAAGACATTTTGGCATATACTACAAGATAAAAACTTGTTACAATTTAAAAAGATTTGAAGAAACCCTGACGAGTTATGTTAATAGCAAACATGTGTTTATTTTTTGAGCAAATGTGCATTTTCTTTTTTGACATCTACATAGTAATTTTTAAAGTATGATTTCAGAAACATATGGCTTAGCTGTTCTACACAGGTGTTCTACAGTGCTGTGGGACATATTGTGCTTATAGATATTCAAGCATATGCTTCAATCCTACTCCTCTTACAACAAACACTTCATAGACTTCCTGCTATTTATGTCAGGAACATGCATTTGGCCTTGATATCACCTGCTCTTTTTAATACAGGGGCTTACCAGGAAACTTCTGGGAGCTTATAAAATCTACAGGAAATAAATACAATGTTGACTTTGTTATAAAGGTGATTGAGTTGGTAGGGAAGTGGTTAAAAAAAATCCTTTATGACTGAAAATGTAGCATAAGATAACAATGTGTGCCCCTTTTAAGCATTTCCTTATTATTTTACTCTCCCCATAACCCTTTGGCATTTGTATAAAAACTTAACTTGGTGTTTTAAACGTCATTGTTTCTCAGACTCTATTTTAATCACAGCCTTCATTTTCAAGAATATGACAGTCCATGTACCAGTAAGTATAATACTATCATAATAATAATAGTAGTTAATGTTGGATAAGTGCTATCAAAGACTATTAGATCATATTAAAATAATACTAGAACCAACATGAAGGGTTTTGTACTGGCCAAAGATAGGAAAATTTTTGCATCAAAAAAAGTAATGACTATAATGGATTAATATACACATATCACAATATGTAAACATCCATGAGTGGTCCCTAAATATAGACATGACTTAATTTATACTCCACTAGATAACGCTGCAACATACTGTACATATATTTATACAAATATATTTGGCCAAATCCTTCCACCCTGGACCTGAATCTAGGGTGATACCCAACTGTAACTACTGTTTTTAGGGAAATGGAGGTTCATGTTTCTTACCAGAGAAGAAGAATAGGTTGTTTCCTCGAATTTGGAGAGCACAAAGGATCATAAGAATGTTATCTGTATTAGGGTTCTTCAGAGAAGCAGAGCCAATAGTATATATAGATGTAGATAAAGATATATTCATATATATATACACATGTATATATACATATATAAATGTATATGTGTATGTAAAGCAATGTATTGTAAGGAATTGGCTGGCATAATTATGGAGGCTGAGAAGTCCCACAATCTGCTCTCTGCAAGTTGGAAACTCAGGAAATCTGGTGGCATACTCTAGCCTGAGGACCAGGAGAGCCAATGGTATAAATCCCAGTGGGAGGGCAAGAGGAAAAATGTCCCAGCTCACTCAGTCCAGGAGAGATCAAATTCTCCTTATGCCCTTTTGTTCTATTCAGGTCCTCAAGAGATTAGATAATAGCCACCCACATTTAGGAGCACAATCTGCTTTACTCAGTCTGCAGATCTAATCTCATCCAAAAACACCCTCACAGACACACCAGGAAATAATGTTGAATCAAATGTCTGGGCATCGCATGGCCCTGTTCAGTTGACACATAAAATTAACCATCACATCATCCAAATTCAGATCCATGGTTCCTCTGGTGTAGTGATCCTCACTCCCAGCTGCATAATAGAATTACCTGCTGAGCTTGAACTCTACTTCCAGAGACTTTCACTGAATTGCTCTGGGATGTGGCCTGTCATTGTTATGTTTGAAAATGCCGAAGTAATTCTAAATTATGGCTCCAACCTCGTGCTGTCTCTGGGAGGGGGCTCTGTGGAACAGGAATGAGAGAGAAGATCCTTCAGGAAATACACTTAAAAACACCATCACCAAAAATAACAAGCCACTAAATGCCAGACATACCAGATCAGACAATGTTATTTATTTAATCCTCTAAAAAAACACTGTAAGGGACATACTATTATCTGTATTTTTATAGATGAATAAACTGAAGCACAAACAAGTTAAATAAATGACCAATGGTCACAGAGCCAGTACATAGGGAAGCCAAGACTCAGACCAGGTCTGCATGAATGCAAAACCCATTCTTCACAATATCACGCTTCAGATACATTTTCTTTCTGACTCTTAGCTAAAAACGGTCTGCTGTCTAAGCTGAGCAGATAACAACTCAGTATCAGCCTGTAGTGATAAAGATTTTCATTATTCTTCATCAAATAGCCACCTCTGAGGAAGTGAATAATGCCAGATCTATTTTTACAGGGGATGGAAAGAAGGCATATATGATTTGTGACTTACTTGAGACTACAGCGTAAGACTACTGGTTCTTCCGAATCATTGAATGGTAGTGTTTTAAATACACAGTACCTAATGGTAGCATTTTAAAATATATATATATAAGTGCAGTGATCAATATTTGATAGACATAAACTACTACTTTCTAATATTTTTTATTTTTTTTTTCGAGAGAGGGAGAGAGAGCACGAGCTGGGGCAGGGCAGGGAGCAGGGGGAGAAGAGGGGCCGAGGGAGAAGCAGATGACCTGAGCCAAAGGCCAACACTTAACTGACTGAGCCACCCAGGCACCCAAACTACTACTTTCAAGAGAATCTAGAATTTCTATATAGAAATTTCTTAGGAACTCAATATGGTAGAAAGGAGAACCTAACAGGCTTGTCATAAAACTATTTTTGCAGATCCCTTTCCATAAGAATGAGAAAATGTCAACTGTCCAGATCAAAGAATTAAGGAGGAAAACTGGTGGAAGTTGTAGAGAAGCTAAAGCCCCCTCACCCTAAAAAACAAAACAAAACAAACAAAAAAACCTATTGTCGCTGCTGCTGTCCCTCAGACAGATGAGGATGTTTATATAACCATCAGATTGGGGTTAAAAGGGATGAATTAGGTACACTGTAAGCTATAGTGTGTCTTTATAATTAAATATTTTTTACTATAACTATCCTCCTTTAAAAGAAATCTCTTGGATTTCCCATGCATCTTCACCTCTTCCACTCTCAGAGTCTAGGTTCTAATCATACCAAACTGCTTCTGAGCCACCTTTTTGTCTCTATCCCTCTTTCCTTTACTGAAGCCTGACTATGGCTGTCAGTCTCATCATCAGCTCTTCTGTCCTTTCATTTGGTTTCCTATTTTCAAAGGTAAAATAAAGTAAAAGGGAGACCATGGTGCGGTCTTAAATGGGGTTGTAGCAGTAGAGTCCTTCATCAAAGTGCTGGATATATGAGAAGCTGGAAGACAAATGCCCAAATGATGTCCCGGAAGAGATACCAAGGTCAAGGGTAGGATAGCTGGCCAAGCCAAGTTCTTATTCCCAAGGGCTAAGTGAAAAATAGATGGAAGAGATGAGGCCAAATGAGGGGGACAGAGAGCGAGGGCTCAAGTGAAGAATGGTCTAAATGAATACCAGAGACAAAATGCTGATGACGGTAGCATCTTTTTGTAGGAAGACCCAGCGAGAGTAAGCCAGATTTTACAGAGGCTAGAATGGTATAGATACCCTGCTCCGGCTCCAGTACTCTGACATGTTTCTGAGCGGGAGGGGCTCCTCAACCAACATAACCCCTGAAGGACCTGTCACTGGATCTGTTGTTGTGTCTGGGATTCTGAAACTTCCTCCTCGCATCAGATTTGTTAGTTCTGTGTGGGACTGCCCAGAAGGCAGTGGTGTCTGAGTAATCCTAAACAGGCTTTCACTGGCACCTCCTTCTTCTAAACTTCACAATACCCCAAAGCCCAGGCAAGTTCAGGGCACGCTGACTGTGTAATTGATACTTAGGAATCCACAACCAGTGTCTGCCTGTGGTAGTACTGGAAAACCTTCCCCAGAGTTCTGGTCAGTCTGGAAAACAGGGAGTTCCATCATGCCTTTTGTTTCTGTCAGTCTAACCAGGAAATAGAAGCCACTTGAGCATACATAAGAGGGATTTCAAAACCAGGGATAAGTTATACAGGCGATGGACGAACTGAGAGCCAAAGAGGCAGCCCAGAGAATAATTACAGAAGGAAGGCACCAAGACCCTGGACTGGAAGGACAGAGGAAAAGGTGGTGTTACTGGCCCCTGGCCAGAAGTTGAGACCACAGTAGGTCTGTTCATGGAAGAGATGTAGCTGCTGCTGGAATTGCTGTCCAAGACAGAGAAGGAAGGAAAGAAAAACTCTGGCTTCTCCCGTTCCCCTACTCTCCAGTCTCCCACTCGTGTCTCCTATTGACCACATTCAGCCAAAACCAGCTGAAGTGGGAGGCTGAGAAATGCAGCATGCAAGGGTTAGACCCCTGCAAACACAGGGCAAAGTGGCGAAGCATGGAGAAGCCACCTGGGCAATGTACCCCAATGAGGCTAATTGCTCTTCTTGGTCAACTTTCACTACCAATCAAAACACAGGCCCTCAGACATACTTCCATATCAGTATTGCTCCTGGCTTCACCACCCCCCAATTTATCCTTATACTTCTGCCATCCTGATACCAACCCATTACTGTGCCTCATGAAGCCCCCATTCTATTCATCCTACTCTGTCCCCTGAACCTCTTCTCCAGACCCTTTTTGATGTTGATGGAATTGTGACTTGCCCTTAGCCAAAACAAAAACAAAAAAGAAAAAGAAAAAAGCCTTGCACCATTCATTCTCATTCAATGTTGATATATTAAATGGGAATTGCATCAATGATAACTTGCACTGTTGTATGTTTTTTACACATAAGGCCTCCAATTCTCACAACCACTTTATATTCCTTTTTTAGATGAGAAACCAGAGATATTTCGATGGAATGCTTAAAAACTTGCTGATAGCATGGTCCACAAGTGACAGAGCCAGGAATCAAACACGCAGCCTACTCTAGGCCCCAAAGTTCTATCCAGCATGCACCCCTATTCTAGAAATGGGCATACAGCACTGATCACCAGAGGATGACTCCTGCTAATGGAGTTATAGTTTAACTAGAGAAGATATTTTTAACTTTTTTAAGTTCAATTAGCCAACATATAAGTACATCCTTAGTTTTAGATTTTTAACTTTTCACTTCGCAATCAGTTTAGAGAAGAGTTGTAAACAACACAGAAAGTTCCCCTTGTATCTCATGTTGACATCTTACACAACCATAACATACTTATCATTAATAACGATCCACATTGCTGCAATACTATTAACTGTGTTGCAATAGACAATATCATGATCACATCTCCTGAGTCTTCTGCAGCCTGTGACAGTTTCTCAGACTTCCTTTGTTTCATATGACCTAGACACCTTGGAAAATTATTGGCCAGGTATTTTGTAGGAAGTCCCTCAGTGTGGGTTTGTCTGATATTTTCTCATAAGAGACGGGAGTTATGGATTTTTTGGATGGATAATATAAGGGTGAAGAGCCTTTTTCATCACATCATGTCCAGGATGCATGCTATAAACATGATTTATCACTGGTGATGTTAACCTTAAGCATTTAGTTGAGGTATTGTATGTACCTCACTTC
The DNA here is from genome assembly GCF_054177405.1 of Leptonychotes weddellii. Lineage (NCBI taxonomy): Eukaryota > Metazoa > Chordata > Mammalia > Carnivora > Phocidae > Leptonychotes > Leptonychotes weddellii. Next base: position 44,365,011 of record NC_138372.1, read on the forward strand.
CTTACTGTGAAGTTACTATTTTTATGCTTTCATATTCTGTTCGGTAGAAGTGAGTGACTAAGACTAGCCCACATTCAAGGGAGAGGAATGCAGTTCTACCTCCTGGAGGGAGGGAGCGACTACATTTACTATCTGTGATTCTTCTGTAAGTAACATCTGCCCCTCCTCCTCTGATTATTTATTCAATCATTTATATCAGTGTGGATTCATGGACGTTTATTTTATTCTTTAAGTTATAATCCAATACTATCATTATTTATTTTCTGGCTCCAACTATTCCAGCTTTGGTCTGTGTGAGCTCTTGCAGGTTGACTACTGTCTTTTTCACGTGTCACTATTTTTAAAGCACTTCCTTGCTTCCTGTCACTCCAAGATGCGCCAGACTCACCTTGCATTTTCTCTGCCCTAGCCCTAGAATCAACTATTTCTCTAAGGAGCCCTGGCTCCTTTTACTGGATAAAGGTATTAGAAACCCAAGTTCTCAGGCTAGATGTACTTCTAGACCCTCAGTGGAAAGAGCTAGAAAATATATGTATGGATGTATACAAACCCATGTATAAACTTTAAGGAGATAAAGGTACAAATATGTTGTTATTAATGCCAGAAGTGAAGAAAAATGCCAGATACCATGTAAAAGAATTAAAGGCATGATTAAGATAAAGGGGGTGAGGTGGAAGTCAATGTGGTCTTCTCTGCAGAAGGGAAACTTAAGCCAAAATCTATTAAATGAATAGAAATTAGCCAGGTGGAAGGGCAAGGAGAAAGCACTTCAGGTAGAAGGAGCAGCACCTGAAGAAGCACTGAGTAGGAGGAGCTCAATGCATTTGAAGAACTGGTAGAGGTCCATCATGGTGTGAGCAGAGTAATCCAGGGAAAATCGAGCAGAAGCTGGGTCATGTAGGGCCTTGAAGACCATGGTAAGAATTTGAATTTTTTTTCATAAATGCGATGGGTTGCGATCAAAGGGTTTTAAATAGGGAAGGGAGATGCATCCTATTTCACTGAGAAATGAAGAGCTTTGTGAAGTAGGAACCTCACCAACTTCCTCAGCTCGCCCACCCCACCTCCTATAAGCTTTTTTTCTGCTGGCAGTCATCCCCAGGAAGTTTTGCACCTGGCCACACCATAGGCTTACCTTTCTAGGTTTGGGATTTCACTAAGGTCTTATCTATAACATACACTCATATGAGGCACAATGGTTCTCTATCTTATTCAGTTGCTAAAAACTCATGACTATGTTTTGTTTTTTTAAAAAAAGATTTTATTTATTTATTTGTGGGAGAGAGAGAGAGAGCACAAACAGGGGAGGTGGTAGAGGGAGAGGGAGAAGCAGACTCCCCATTGAGCAGGGAGCCTGATGTGGGGCTCGATCCCAGGACCCTAAGATCATGACTGAGCCAAAGGCAGATGCTTAACCAACTGAGCCACCCAGGCGCCCCATGACTATGTTTTCTACACAGTTATATTTTCCTGACCTATGAATTCATAATAAAATACGACTCCTCTCCTTCTCCTTCACTGATTAGTTCCCTTAAGTGAATGCTGGGATTGTTGTTGTTTTTTATTATTATAAATAACTGTACTTTCATTGTAAGGAAATTGAAGACCTCTTCTGAAATTAGGACAGTTACACACTTTGTAAAAATTAACAAAGATATAAAGAGACCCATCCTATTACTTGAAGCAAGAATTTGCTCTTTAGCACCACCACCAGCCTCATCCTGAGGATTCCAGTTACATGGAACTCCTGAGGTGGTTCTGTTTTTCTGAACAGCTCTAATTACCGCAAAGTTATTAGATGTTTATTGATTGTTATGCCAAATGAATAAACAATGGTCTGTTGTTGTTAAATAATGAGGCATTAGTTGTTTAAAGATGTTTATAGTGTCTTATGTAAAATCTAAGGGTTTACTAAGTGTAAAACACATGAAGAAAATAATTTGCTTATTAAAAAGCAAAATTCAAAATTGCACGCATCAAATATAACTATAAAAATGAAAAGAGAAGGTTCTACATCATCTATAGAGTAGTGCTGTTAGAATGCAATAGAGAAAAATAATTATCCCCAGGGGAACACTATTACAGCCATTGCTTAATTATGGTTTATTTTTCCTTTCCTCTTGTGATAATTATGCACTCCTTCGGACTAAGAGATGCTGACAGTTCTCTAACAGTATGGCTGTTTTTGTTCCACACACCCTGTGGTTTCCTCTAATTTTAGTCCTAAGACAATGTATTCAATTACTTTCAGGTCCTAAATTTGTTTTAGTGGTGCCTACATCTGTTTAGATTAATGAGTCTCTAATTTAAGAAATACACCAATTCTATTTTGATATTTAAAAAATATACTGAGCACCAGTTAACATGCTAAGGAATTCTCAGTCCTTCCCCCATACATAAATTTAAGTTTGAAAGTCAAGCCAGGAAGAGTGCTGGGACTTGGAGTCTCAAGACTTGACTTTGAATGGCAACTCCATACATACTAATTGCTACTGAACTTGGACAAATCAATCCCTGGAGGTAGATTTTTTTTTTTTCTTTTTAAGATAGAGTTGGTAAAAAAAAAAAAAAAGAGTTGGTAATCATTCCTATACCTTCTTTACTTGGTTGTTATATGGTTCAAGTGGAATAATGGCTGCAAAACTGTTTGCTTTGTACACCATAAAGTTCTTGTCAAGTATCAATCATATTATATGTGTGCATTCATATCAAAAACATCGAACACACACTATGTGCCAGGCCCAGTGCTCATGCCAAAAATGTGCAGATGTTTGAAAAGGAGGTTGTGATTATAATGATGATGACAATGACAACAACCAAACTTGCATAGAGTTAAAAATATATGTAATAGTTCTTATATCTATGTGACGACTTCAGAATATTATTTTTTATTTTATTGTGTTTAAAATCAATTAATTAACATATAGTGTATTATTAGTTTCAGAGGTAGAGTTCAGTGATTCATCAGTTGTCTATAACACCCAGCGCTCATTACATCACGTGCCCTCCTTAACGCCCATCGCCCAGTTACCCAGCCCCCCATACCCCTTCCCTCCAGCAACCTTCGGTTTGTCTCCTAGAGTTAAGTCTCTTATGGTTTGTCTCCCTCTCTGATTTCATCTTATTTTATTTCTCCCTCCCTTCCCCTATGATCCTCTGTTTTGTTTCTTACATTCCACATATGAATTAAATTCATATGATAATTGTCTTTCTCTGATTGACTTATTTCACATAACATAATACCCTCTAGTTCCATCCCGTTGCAAATGGAAGATTTCAAAATTTTTTCGATGGCTGAGTAATATTCTATTGTGTATATAGACCACATCTTCTTTACCCATTCTTCTGTCAGTGGATATCTGGGCTCTTTCCATAGTTCGGCTATCGTGGACCTTGCTGCTATAAACATTGTGGCGCAGGTGCCCCCTTCGGATCACTACATTTGTATCTTTGGAGTAAATACCTAGTAGTACAATTGCTGGGTCGCAGGGTAGCTCTATTTTGAACTTTTTTTTTTTTTAAAGATTTTATTTATTTATTTGAGAGAGAGAATGAGATAGAGAGAGCATGAGAGGGGGGAGGGTCAGAGGGAGAAGCAGACTCCCTGCCGAGCAGGGAGCCCGATGTGGGACTCGATCCCGGGACTCCAGGATCATGACCTGAGCCGAAGGCAGTCGCTTAACCGACTGAGCCACCCAGGCGCCCTATTTTGAACTTTTTGAGGAACCTCCAGACTGTTTTCTAGAATGGCTATATCAGCTTACATTCCCACCAGCTGTGTAAGAGGGTTCCCCTTTTTCCACATTCTCACCAACACTGTTTGTTGCAGAGACTGTCTTTTTTCCATTGGATATTCTTTCCTGCTTTGTCGAAGATTAGTTGACCATAGAATTGAGGGTCCATTTCTGGGTTCTCTATTCTGTTCCATTGATCTATGTGTCTGTTTTTATGCCAGTACCATACTGTCTAAATGATTATAGCTTTGTAACACAGCTTGAAGTCTGGAATTGTGATGCCTCCAGCTTTGGTTTTCTTTTTCAATATTCCTTTGTCTATTCAGGGTCTTTTCTAGTTCCAGACAAATTTTAGGTTTGTTTGTTCCAGCTCTGTGAAAAATGCTGATGGTATTTTGATAGGGATTGCATTGAATGTGTAGGTTGCTTTGGGTAACATAGACATTTTAACAATATTTGTTCTTCTAATCCATGAGCACAGAATGTTTTTCCATTTCTTTGTGTCTTCCTCGATTTCTTTCGTAAGTGTTCTATAGTCTATAATTAACCAGTGAGAAACTGGTTAATTGTGTATTTAACTGGTGAATTCTACCAGAGTACAGATCCTTTACCTCGTTGGTTAGGTTTATTCCTAGGTATCGTATGGTTTTTGGTGCAATTTTAAATGGGATCAATTCTTTAATTTCTCAGGAATCAAGAAAGCTCAAAAAATAGAGAGCTTTTTCCCCACTGAGGGTGATGTTCACTGTGGGTTTTTCAAAAATGGCTTTTATGATATTAAGGTATGTTCCCTCTATCCCTACATGGCAGAGAGCTTTTATCAAGAAAGGATGCTATATTTTTCTGCATCTATTGAGAGGATTATATGGTTCTTGTCCTTTCTCTTATTACTGTAATGTATATCACATTGATTGATTTGGGGATGTTAAACCACCCTTGCTGCCCAGGAATAAATCCCACTTGGTTGTGGTGATTAATCCTTCTAATATACTGTTGGATCCTATTAGCTAGTATCTTCGTGTGAATTTTTGCATCCATGTCTATCAGGGATATTGGTTTATAATTCACCTTTTTAGTGTGGTCTTTGTCTGGTTTTGGGATCGAGGTAATCCTGGCTTCATAGAATGAATTTGGGAGGGTTAGTCATTTAAAGAAATAATTTTATTCTAAATTTGTCATGGATATTATATACTGAATGTCAACAATGTAGTTGAAACTCTGGACTTGTAAACAGGATATGATTTATGATGCTATTATTTCTAGTAAAAAAGTGAGAAACTGGTTAATTGTGTATTTAACTGGTGAATTCTACGAGGTTTTATGTTGAGTTCCCAGTGATTTCTCTGATCAGCTTTTCCATTTCAGACTGACAATGGGCCCAGGCAGAGTTTCAGTACAAATTGTCATGGGGAAATGCTTTTGAGACCTTCTGTATCATCTATTTTTCAGGATTTTATTTGAGAGTCAGAAACATAAATGACAAGAAGGATTCCAGGAGCAAGAGAAATGTGAGCTGTTGCATCGGGGCAGCAAGGAACTGTAATTATTATATGGACAGCAAGAGACATTAAGATTTTATGCCGAGTTCACACATTAGTCAACAAACACTAATGGAGTATTAGCTATGCACAAAGTACTGTGCTGGTGACAGGGAATATACTAGTGAACAGAGCCTGATACCTCTTCATGGAGCTTAGAAAAATCAGGAAGAGTTAAGAAAAGTTAGGAAGAATCTTGTAGACAAAATGGCACTTGGGAAGGCCTGAGTGCAGGAAGAAGTATATTGCCTGTAAGTTACTCCTGGAGAATAGATGACATATTCTGGGTGTTCTATATATCTGTGTATCCCTCACAATGTCTGGTATTGTGTTGTACACACAGAGACACACAACAGATATTTTGGAATCAATAATAAATGATGACTACCAATGACTATGACACCATTAGATCAGTGGGCCCTCCCAGATTTTGTCTAGTTCTGAAGGCTAGAACATGAATATCCTCCCTGGTAAAGTGTGCATCATGATACCTACTACATAGGACGGTACAGAAATATATTGATATGATATATGAAAAAACAATATTTAAAATGCAAAAACATCATCAACATGCTCATTGTTCATCTTCGAAACAGAGGAGTAGAAAAAGCATGGGAAAGAACATCAAGGAAGATTATCATTAGAAGAGGTTCAGAATCCTGAGCATTTTATTAATTTAATTCTCAAACACATAAAATAATGTATCTGAAGCAGAAATAGCCAAACTGTGACAATGTTAAAGTCTCATCAACTTGACTTGGGGGAGAAAGAGAAAATGCTCAGGCTACCAGCTTGAGTAAAGGAATAGTCATTTCTCATGGTCAAAGCTTACAAGTCACTGCACCTGAGTTTCACACAACAGCTAAAAGTTGAACAATTTGGTTAAAGAACATATTAATGATGCCAATCAGTGAATTTGAATAGATTTCCCTGCAGAATCAAACTCTTGTTTTGATTATACATTTATATACACAGAGAGAGTATATATGTGTTAAAAAGAAATTTGTTAAAGTTTTGTTTTGGGGCTATGAGATACTATATATATGAAAACACATTATCATCTACAAATACCTACAGAACTCTAAGAAACTATTACTATCAGTAGTATTTTTACTTTTTGCTCCATGCCATTATAATCTTATGGGCAAGGCTTCTTAATAATGGCCCATTCGGAGCTTTCACTAAATGATCTTGAGTGGAATCCAAGTCTTGAATTGCTTAAATGAATTCCACTCTCTCCTGAATGGTACAGTGCTGCTTCAGGATGTTGTTAATGGAATTGTGACCCTACAAGTTTAGCGGAGCTAACTCTATTAATAAGGCCAAATAGGCCTTTATTTAGGATGATAAAAACAAAGAGAACAGCACTTTTTAAAAATAACCATTGAGATATCCTTGGAATAATGCCACCAATTTGAGTCTGGAGAAGAAAGATCAATCATTTGGAGAGGGAGTGCATTCACATATTTCTCATCCTGCCTTTTACTAAAGTATTTGAAGTATGAGAAACAGAGTATACTGATGCTCATCACATAAAATGAGCCTGAGTAAAAGGCTCGCAGGATGCCTGCTATTAAACGTGGAAGCCACTCTCTCCATAGGGCATTTCCATATTAAATATCTTGTGGTCTTATCAGTTAATTTACTGGTCATGTTACACTGCAAATAGGTTTAAGTTCCCCTGCCAATTCTAACTGATTGGTAGTGGCTGTTGGGGGCACTTTGTTGAATTGAACTGTGATGGTAAAATCAAACTCTAAAGCAAAGGTCATGAATGTGTATATTTGAGGGTGGAGGGGAGGGGCTGACAGTCCCTATGCAGTGAGTTATGGCTCTGGATTAAGAAAAAAGCTTAAGCGCAGGCCCATGGCTACACACTCGTTTATTCATTTTCTTATCCCTTCTTAAAAAAAATGGAAGAAAATATTTAATATAAAAAGATGAAATCAGGGAAAAGGAAAGTAAGATCAAATAACAAGATAAGGCCACTGAGAAATGCAATCCATAAAATCCTGCACCCTTAGCAAAGGGGGCTTAAAACTTGACTCTGGGGGTGCCTGGTGGCTCAGCCATTGGGCATCTGCCTTCGGCTCAGGCCATGATCTCAGGGTCCTGGGATCGAGCCCCACATCGGGCTCCCTGCTCAGTGGGGCGTCTACTTCTCCCTACTCCCCCTGCTTGTGTTCCCTCTCTCGCTGCATCTCTCTCTGTCAGATAAATAAATAAATAAAATCTTTAAAAAATAAATAAATAAAAATAAAGCTTGACTCTGAACTTCCTAGTAGCTAAATTAAAAATGGGAGTCACAATCGTTTACAAGATCACGTTGTCAAATATATAAGGAAGTTCCTATAAGGAAAGTATAAAATAGACATGTTGGTAAAAAAAGAATAGAGTGGAACTCGAAGGCATGAATTTAAATCCTATTTACATTTAGTAGCCATGTGACTTTCAGCAAATTACTTAAACTTGACTACCTCAATGTCTTCATTTGTAAAGTTTGGATACTACCACTTCATGAATTGTTTCAAAGTTAAATTCTAAAGTGAATGTGCTCTTCATTTTTGTTCTGGTGACCTCACTTCTCTGCCCTGCTCCATGCCCTGGGAGGCTGACCCTGCAAACTGCATCCTCCAGGATCCCTTTGCCCTCTGGCTTCCAGTTTGGTTCAGCCAAGAAGAAGTAACCTCTCCCCACTGCATCAATGCTGAGAGTAATGGTAGCCACTCCCTCTATAACTACAGCTTCTGATGGGCAGCAGCCCTCCATAATGCCAGCTGTCCCCAAGCTCCAAAAATACTGCTGCCTCCCCCTTGCCTAAGAGTAGTAACAACTTCTAGATGCCTGGTGCCTCTGATCACTTGTTGGTTTCCTCAACTGCATTCATACTTCTGTAATTAGTCCCTTCATTAAGTTCTCATCAGAATCCAATGTGAGCATGCATTCTGTTTCTGGCCAGGGCCCTGACTGATAACAATGAATATTTATAACAAGATGGAAGAGGAAGGGAATAGAGTCCTAGTTTTGAGCCCCTAATCCAGGCCAAGCACAGACACTGTTTATGATAGATATTCAATCAATGCTGGTAGGTCTGAACAAAGGGGAATGAGACAGGATAAAAGAAACTGTGGTATCACAAGAATTTGAGACACAGGACAGAGTTCTTTCCATCAGATGGCCCCCTTTCCCCAATTTGGAATGTGAACAGAAGAAAGAAAATCAGGATTGATTTAGTCTGGACAACAATAACAACATGCTAGAATTTTTGAAGATAGAAAACGTCCTCAGTTTCAATACAATTCAAAGAGAAATGATGTGGCAAAGAGCAAGTCACGATATTTCTTTGTGCCATTTTATATATTTGCGTGTAAGGTAGAGGTGGTTGGGCATAATGTAGTTAATGGGATGACTAGTATTCTCACATGCTAACCACTTTTTGGAATGATTTACAATGTTCAAATAATGTACCATCAGAAAATAAATATTCTGCCTCCTTTTCACATAAAAAAAGGGGGAGCCAACTTTCAGAAGGACTTAAAACGATAGAGAAAGTAACTAGTGCCCTCAAACTGTATTGTTCACAGGGTCTAGCAGAGGTACAACAAAAAGTTTGTGGGCATCCAGCAAATTCTGTTGTTATTCCCAGAAATCACCAAAGTCAGCTCATCCCAAGGGTTTCTCCTATAAACTATCCTACATGTGACTGTGGTCAGGAGAGGTCCTCTTCCTCAGAACCTCTCTATTAATAGAGACATGTTTTTTTCTCTTTTGATGCATTTTTTTTTTTTACAGGAGAGCAGAGATGTCTTAGATCTTTTGTTTATAAATCATCTCCATAAACAGATCTTGTATAAAATAACCACAGTGTAGGGGAGGACTTAGGAAGAAAAAAAACTCATAAAGTAAAACACTTGACTTTTCTTTTTGCCATTTTCATCCTGCTTTGATTTTCAACATGTGTAAATCATTCTGTTGCTATAAAACATATTAAATGAGGTAAAAGAGCAAAGACCAAAAATGTAATAATGAAGCGAAGTTTTAATCCTTTACAATTTTTTGGCACGATCAGCTTGATTATATTTGATATACACTTAAGGGTTTTGTGTTTCAGAGGGAACTTTTCTTAAAACTGTTCACGTGTCCCAGATGTGACCTAGTTTCATTCTGGGAAATGGATGCTGAGTGTTGCACTGGCAAGTCAAACAGACGCGGCTATTTTAGGAGCCATAAATGCAGTATACTTACAGGAACCAAATATGAAATCCCAGCTGGCCAGAGAAAACCTTTGTTGAGCATGTACTATGTGCTGAGCACAGAAATGTAAAAACAAAGGACAAGTCCTGATTTTAAGGAGCTCATAGACTAGTAAGAGAGACAATAAACATGTCACACTGTAAAAGAAAACAAACTTAAAAGTAAAACCAAAGCATAATATGTTCAAATATCAGAAGGTGGGAGTAGAGAAGCATTGCATACAATATAGCCTTTTTTTTTTTTTTCTGTTTTACGAGAGTTAAGGGGATTCTTCATAGAGGAGGTGGAATTTGAGCAAATTCTGAAGTTTTACTTCTCTTCAATGAAGTCATGACCTGTTTATGGACAAATGTCCACTTGGATCAGTGAGATAACAGATGGAAAATGACTAGCACAAGGCAGGGCATAAAATAAGAATTATTAAATGTTTCCTCTTTCCTTCTGTATTTTTTGAGATAAAATTCACCTAACATAAATTCACCCTTTTAGTCATTTTAAAGTATACAATTTGGTGGTGCTTAGTACATTCACAATGTTTTGCAACTCTTACCACTTTCTAATTCCAGAATGCCTTCATCATTCCACAAAGAACACTATGCCCATTGGACAGTCACTGGCCATTCCCTCCTCCCCGTAGCACCTTGCAACCTCTCATCTGCTTTCTGTGTCTGCCTTTTGTGGACATTTCCTATAAATACAGTCATACAGTATGTGGCCTTTTGTGTCTGGCTTCTTTCACATAGCTTACTGTTTTCAAGGTTCATCCATGTTGTAGCATGAATCAGTACTTCCATTCCTTTTTATGGCTGATGAATATCCCATTGAGTGTGTATACTACATTTTATTTATCCGTTCAGCTGTTGATGGACACTGGGTTGTTTCCACATTTTGGCTATTGTGAATAGCGCTGCTATAAACATTTGCATACAAGTTTTTACTTAAAAACGTGCATATGTAATATATTCATGTCATCTGTGACTAGAGAGAGTTTGGCCTCTTCCTTTCCAATTTGGATGCATTTTATGTTTCTGGCCTTGTTGCTCTGACTAGAACTTCCAGTACAATGTTGAATAGAAGTGGCAGAAGTAGACATCCTTGTCTTGTTTCTGATCTTAGGGTAAGCTTTCATTCTTTCACATTGAGTGGGATTGTCATAGATGGCCTTTATCACATTGAGGAAGTTGCCTTGTTTTCCTACTTTTCTGAGTATTTTTATCATGAAAGATTACTGAATTTTATCCAATGCTTTTTTGCATCAATTGTGATGACTGTGGGTGATTTTTCTTTCCTTCTTTTAATATGCTATAATATATTGATTGTTTTTCATATGCTGGACCACGCTTGCATTCCTGGGATAAATCCTACTTGGTCATGGGATATAATGCTTTTAATATGCTGTTGGCTTGGTTTGCTGGCATTTTGTTGGGGACCTTTGCATCTAAATTCATAAGGGATATTTTTCCTATCATTTTCTTTTTTCATGATGTCTTTGGTGTTGATATCAGGGTAATGCTGGCTTCATAGAATAATGTGTTCCCTCCTCTTCTATTTTTTGGAAGAGTATGAGGAGAATTGGTGTTATTTCTTGAAACATTTGGTAGACTCTACCAGTGAAGCCATCCAGTTCTGAGCTTTTCTTTGTTGGAGGCTTTTGATTATCGATTCAATCTCCTTACTTGTTTTAAGTCTGATCAGATTTTCTATTTCATCTTGAGTAAGTTTTGATAGTTGGTGTTTGTGTAGTTTGTGTGTTTAGAGGAATTATGTTTATTTCATCTAGGTTATCTAATTTGTTGATACACAAATGTTTGATGACTGGTGAATGAATAAAGAAGAGGTGGTATATGTATACAATGGAATATCACTCAAGAATGAAATCTTGCCATTTGCAACAACCTGGATGGTGCTAGAAAGTATTATGCTAAGCGAAAGAAGTCAGAGAAAGACAAATACCATATGATTTCACTCATCTGTGCAATTTAAGAAAACAAATAAGCAAAGGGAAAAAGAGAGAGAGAGAGAGAGGTAAACCAAGAAACAGCCTTTTAACTATAGAGAACAAACTGATAGTTACCAGAGGGGAGGTAAGTGGTGAAGATGGGTAAAGTAGGTGATGGGGATTAAGGAGTGCACTTGTTGTGATGAGCACCGAGTGTTGTATCGAAGTGTTGAATCAATATATTGTACACCTTAAACTAATATTATATTGTACGTTAACTATACTGGAATATAAATAAAAACTTAAGAAAAAAAAAGAATACACATTGGGCTTTTTGCTGGCAATGGGCCAAGTGTAAAAGAGCATGGTATAACCCCACGTGGCCTGAAATGGACCATGGCTATGTGAAATCAGTACATGTAAGCTGTGTACTGCTGTGCAGCTTTTAGAAGCTGTGTGTGTTTCACAAAATAATGTAAAATATCACATTAAAAATATTCATAGTATTCCCTTATAAATTTTATTTTTATAAAGTCAACAGTAATGTCCCATTTCATTTTTTATTTTAGTAGTTTGAATCTTTCTTTCTCCCTTGATTAGCAGAGCTAAATGTTTGGTAATTTTGTTACTTTTTCAAAGAGCCAACTTTTTATTTCATTTACTCTATTATTTTTCTATTTCATTTATCTCTATTCAAATCTTTATTACTTTCTTCTGCTTGCTTTGGGTTTAGTTAGCTCTTTCCTTGCTAGTTGCTTAGGAAAGTGAGATTATTGATATAAGATTTTTCTTTTCCTAAAATGTAGGCATTTAGAACCACAAATTTCCCTCTGAGCAATTTTAACTGCATCACATGAGTTTTGGTGTGTGTTGTGTTTCTTTATTCACTCATCTCACAGAATTTTCTAATTTTCTGTGACTTCCCTTTTGACCCATTGGTTGTTTAAGAATGTGTGGTCTAATTTCCACATATTTGTGAATTTGCCAGTTCTCCTTCTGTTCTTTCTTTCTTCCTCCCTCCCTCCCTTCCTCTCTCCATTCTTTCCTTCTGAAAGGATTTGTGTGTGTGTGTGTGTGTGTGTTTATGTGTGTGTGGTAAGAACATTAAACATGAAATCTACTATCTTAAAAAATTTTAAGTGTACAATATTGTTAACTATAGGCACAATGTTGTAAAGCAGATCTCTAGAACTTATCTTACATAACTGAAACTTTGTACCCATTGAACAGCAACTCCCTATTTTCCCCTTTCTCCAGCCCTTGGCAACCACCATTCTACTCTCTGTGTCTAAGAGTCTATTTTAGATACCTCATATAAGTGGAATCAGGCAGTATTTGTTCTGTGACTGGCTTATTTTACTTACCATAATGTCCTCTAGGCTATTCCATGTTGTCACATACAGCAGATTTCCTTCTTTTTAAAAGCTGAGTAATATTCTACTGTATGTATATACCACATTCATCAGTTGATGGACATTTAAGTTATTTCTATATGTTGGCTATTGAAATAATGCTGCAATGAACATGGGAAGTGCATGTATCTCACTGAAATCCTAATTTTAATTTTTTTAGATATATTCTTGTTAGACCAGATGGTAGTTCTAATCTTAATTTTTTGAGGAAATCCCATAATGTTTTCCACAAAGGCTGCCCCATTTTGTATTTTACATGTACCAACAATGTACAAGGGCTCCAATTTCTCCATATCCTTATGAACACTTATTAACTTATAGATAGATAGATAGATACAGATATATATATACAGATAGATATATATAGATATTAGACATCCTAACAGATATTAGTGATATCTCATTGTGGTTTTGATATGCATTACTCTGATGATTAGTGATGTTGAGCATTTTTTCATATACTTGTTAGCCACTGTATGCCTTCTCTGGAGAAATGTCAACTCAAGTTCGTTGCCTATTTTTTAATTAAGTTATTTGTTTTGGCTCTTGAGCAAAAACATATATTGGATATTAATCCTTTATCCGATATATGATTTTAAAATATTTTTTCCCATTCTTAGTTTGCCTTTTCATTCTGTTGGCCACCTCCTTTGCTGTGCAGAAGATTTTTGGTTCAATTACTTTTGTAACTTTGCTTGTGTTGCTTGTGCTTTTGGAATTATATGCAAGAAATCATTGCCAAACACAATGTCCTGAGCCTTTCCTCTGTTTTTCTTCTAGGAGTTTTACAGTTACTTCTAATTTTATTCCATTGTGGTCAGAGGAAATGCACTGTATGGCTTCAGTCATTTAAAATGTACTGAGATTTACTTTATGGCCTAATGTGTGGTCTTTTCTGGAGAATGTTCTATGTGCACTTGAGAAGAATGTATATTCTGCTATTGGGTAGAGTGTTCTATATAGGTCGCTTAGATCTAGTTGTTTCATAGTGTTGTTCAAGGCTTCTATTTCCTTGTTGATCTTCTGTCTCATTGTTCTATCCATTAGTGAAAGTGGGGTATATAAGTGTCCTACTATTATTGTTGAACTATTTTATCTGTAATTGTCAGTTTTTGCTTCATATATTTTGGGCCTCGGTTTATATGTTTATAATTAGTGTATTTTTTTGATGGGTTGATTTTTACTCATTATGTAATGTCCTTCTTTGTCCATTGTAACAATTTCTTTCTTAAACTCTATTTTGTCTGATATTAATATAGCCAATCCAGCTATCTTTTGAATAGTATGTGCATGGAATATATTTCATATCCTCTGTCAACTTAGCTTTCTTTGGATCTAAAGTGAGCCTCTTGTAGATAACATGTGGCTGAGTCATGTTTTTTACTCCATTCTCCCATTATTTGCCTTTTGTTTGGAGTCTTTGGTTATGTGTTTGTTTTTTAAGATTTTTATTTATTAGAGAGAGAGAGAGAGGACGAGTGGCAGAGGGAGAGGGAGAAGAGAAGCAGACTCCCCATTGAGCGGGGAGCCCGACGTGGGGCTCGATCCCAGGACCCCGAGATCATGACCTGAGCTGAAGTCAGACGCTTAACCGACTGAGCCACCCAGGCACCCCTTGTTTGTATTTTTTATTCTATTGACATTTAAGTAATTACTGATAAAGAAGGACTTCTATTTGGCTATGTTTTCTATACGTCCTATATCTTTTTCTCATTTCCTCCGTAACTGCCTTCTTTTGTGTTAAATATGTATTTTCTAGTATACCATGGTTTTTTTTCCTACACATTTTTAAGTTATTTTCTTAGTGGTTTGCCATCTAATTAGGGGGATTACAATTAACAATTTAATTTATAGCAATGCACTTTGAATGAGTATCAAGTTAGTTTCAATTTTATATATAAAAGTTTTCTTGTATGCAACTCCATCCTTCCCTTTATGTTGTTATTGCTACAGATTACATTTTTATACATTGTTACTCATCAACATAGATTTATAATTATTATCTTATGCAGTTTTTAAAAAAATCACATAGGAAAAATAGGAGTTGCAACTTAAAATACTGACATATATTTACCTATGAAGTTACCTTTACGGCTCCTCCTGTGTTTTCTTTTTTTCCTTCCCTTCCCCCCTTCACTTTTCACTCATCCTTTTGTTCCTTTGTTCCTTCCTTTTTCTCTCTTTTCTTTCAAACATTGGTAGGAAAAAAGAGAAAGCTGTACTTTACTATTATCTTAAGTTGGGAAGCTTATAATGTCCTTGGTGATTAATTCTTTCTCTCCTCTTTGACATATGATTTGTTACAACTATGTCTCTGTATTATTTATTTGCCTTTTTGATGTGCAAGTCCAGCATCCTTAATTACGTGGTAAGTATAGTAAGGGTAGAAACTCTGCCTTATAATTCCCCACATTTCCAGAGTCAAAGGAAATGTTCTATTTATAGAATGCACTTAAAATGTGGTTGGTGATGTTATCCTAGATATCCTGCCTTCTTTCTTCAGGCAGGCAAGCTATTATTATCCCCATTTATAGTGAGAAACTGAGAACCAAGAAGGTTCAGGAACTTCACCAAGGTAATAAGAAGAAGGGGAGAAAAACATGTTCTTCTGGGCTTTGTACCCAACATTGTTTTCCAGGCAACTTGTCTCAGTTATCTCTTACAAGCCTGCAACAAGCTTTCCCACCACTAGCACTAACTTCTGGCAATAGGCAATACTTGTAATGAATAATCCAACTGAGACAGCATTCAATTTGAGATGCTTATCTGTTCTTTTTGAATCAACACTGAAAGCAAATGAAATAGAATTGTTTCCCACAGGCTTCCTGAGCAGTAGAGAGAAACACTTGAAGCTATTTTTTTCAACCAAAGGACAAAGTTTGTGAGGGTGGCTGTGCATGCAAGTCACAATGAGTAACTGCAAGTGAAATAGGAAGGCAGCATGTTCACAGCTTGCGTTTCTCAAATTTAGAAGTGGGTGAACTTTTTCTTCTCAGCCCACAGACCTCCTTGCTTGGCTTGCAGAATGGCGTGGTGTCGTAGAAGGCACAGGCAAGGCTTCTCCAGTTACAAAAGGGGCACATGGGCTGCCTGCCATGTGCATTGTAACTAACTTCCTCATTTGCAGAAATAAGGATTTACGTGAGGATTAATTTATGTCCTGCATGTGAGGTGCCTGGAAGAGAAGAAATTGACACCCGCCTTCTTTCCTCATCAGGGTCCCTCTCACTTCTCCATTGTCCCTCCCACTTTCACATTGTTCAGTGTCTTCATTCCCTTAGCTTTTTAGCCCTTATAAAATACATGACATGATAAATACTTTCACCCTAAAATGTAATAAATGACTATTAGGTTCAATACTGAATTTTTACAGGAACATGCTCATTTTAACAGGGGACTAAAATCGAATGTCCAATGAATGAAATTATCATTATAAAATGGAACCATGTTTGGTTACAGAAATTCAGCCTTACTAAACATCATTCCTCACAAAATGGAGCCAGGGCTTCTTGGAGAAATGGATGATTCCAGGATAGGGACATGAAAGCACCTGAAACATCTTGTCCCAGAAAGTACAGAAGCATTTAAAAAACAGGAGAGGTATGCAGAAAGGACACAGAGACCAACTTGAAAGGGTTCCCACTGGCTGATCTTGGGAAAATTTGATGATTAAAATGAATAGTGACAAGAATGGATTATATCATATTGAATAAAAATACATTTATGAATCCATAATTACACTTAAAAAATTTAAAGGTGGGTATGGACAGAAGAGGAAAAACCCTTTTTTGTAAAAACAGAATAGTGGGGCACCTGGGTGGCTCAGATGATAAAGCCTCTGCCTTCGGCTCAGGTTGTGATCTCCAGGTTCTGGGATCAAGCCCTACATCCAGTTCCCAGGTCACCTGGGAGTCTGCTTCTCCCTCTGCCTCTGCTTCTCCCCCTGCTTGTGCTCTCTCTCTCTCAAATGAATAAATAAAATCTTTAAAAAATGTTAAAAAAAATAAAAACAGAATAGTGCCAATTAATGGATATAAGAGGGATAACAGAAATAGAAAATCACCATTTTATGACCACCATAGTAATAATTAATTCAGACAGAACATGGATGCTAAAAGCTCTGTGTGATAAACTTTTGAGGAACCATATATCCACACAGTCTCAAGATTTACTAATTGCAGTGGGATAAGTATCTTTACAATGGAGAAATCTGGTGGACACCATCCTAACTAAATGATAAAATTTAACATCTCCCATAACTGGACAATCCAATACTATGCTCCTGCCAATGTGGTGCACTGAGCTCACAATATAACCTCTGCTAAACATGATCATGAAATAAATCTGATCATGAAGAAACAATCTGACAAATCTTGCTGGACTGGACTATCAAAAATGTTGTTGTCATGAAATATCACAATACATACACACGTCCAGATAGGGAACTGACCTACATTAGAGGAGACAAAAGAGACATGGCCATAAACACAATGATTCTTGATTCCTTGATTTTGGATTCCAGAGGGAAAAAAAAAAGAGAAAAAAATTTGGGGACAATTAGGTAAATTTAAAGAAGTATTTCATATTAAATAATAATATTAAATTTAAATTTCCCAAGTGTGACAATTACATATGGTTATCTTAAGAGAGTGTCCTTATTCTTAGGAGATAGATGCTGAAGTATTTAAGGGCAAAGGATAATTATTTTTGTTACTCTTAAAATATATATATGGAAAAGAAAATGTGGTTGGTTAACTATAACCAAAAAAGAACTTTGTACAGAAAAAAATACACTGTAAAGAATAGGCCAGTTATTTAATCCAAATGGTCAGTTTAGTTATTCTTCAGAAAAATCATGTGAAGTTTATAAGGAGAATTATGTTTGAAGTAAAAGTTCAAGTTTACACTTGTGGTGAGCATAGCATAATGTAGAGAGTTGTCAAATCACGATTTTGTACACCTGAAAATAATGTAACATTTTGTGTAAACTGTACTTCAATTAAAAAAGTGTTAAAATCTCAAAATATGTTTAAATATTGGCCTTTATTTTTAAAATCTGCTTACATGGATTAGAAGGATTTTTTTTACATAAAAAATAGGGTCACCAATAGAATGATAAGCATGGATCATCTCTTTAACAGAGTGTAAAATGATGACATGTCTTGTGATTCACTTAAACTGAAATATAAAGTATAGGATTTATAGGTTTCAGTGATACTTTAGATTGGTAACACTATCAGTACATTTTACTAAATGTCTTTTTATTACCTATTTTTAAGTTTTTGAAAACAGAGTACATATATCTTTTTATTAATTTTTTTAATCATCTGAGTTACTTTAGGACAAGATGAAATAATTATGTCCAATTTTATTTCACTTAGGACTTTGGGATGAATTTAAATATGCCTAATAAATAAGATGGTTATATTAATTTTAACTCAATAAATGGCAAACTAAACATCCCTTTCCATCAGTTTTAATACAATTTCTAGGGGCGCCTGGGTGGCTCAGTCATTTAAACATCTGACCCATCATGATTTTGGCTCAGATCATAATCTCATGGGTTGTAGTATCCAGCCCCTCGTCAGGCTCTGCACTCAGTGGGGAGTCTGCTTGACATTGTCTCTCTCCCTCTGCCCCACCCCCTCTCTCAAATAAGCAAATAAATCTTTTTAAAAATTCAATTTATAATATTACCCTGTGCTGTGATTTATCTTTTTGTAATTTCTGTTTCCCAACTACTCTAAGGTGACATCTATTTAGTGATTTGACACCAAGTCCCTACATGAAATTATAGCTGTGACTACAATCCCCATTTTGGAGCTTTTTCAATATAAGAGACAATGCCAACATTCTTCCTCTGTGACCATTTTAACTTTGCAGTTATACTATTGCCACCGTTAGAGATACTTTTCCATTTCTGACACCATGCTTTACCATTCTGAATGATGGCATACCACCTCCACCCGGAAGATAATGTGATGTGATTCCCAGATCCCCAACATTTGGGAATGCTGTTGTGAATTGCCTTGGCTGGCACACCACCTTTTCAGGAGAGCTCACATCCAATGATTGATCAACATGGAGGCATAAAGACTAAGTCACTTTCATCCAAACTCAGACAACCTGGAAGGGCCACTCTAGCTTCAGAGCTCCCCAGAGGTTGGTTGAAACTTTCATTAGGTAACTGCACCACAGCCTGCTTTCTCCCTCTGTGCACTTCTGCTTCCCTTTCTTCTCCTCCACAGCCCTCAATTCCCAAGACCACTTCTTAATAAACCTCCTGCCTGCTAATTTCCATCTCAGAGTCTACTTCCTGCAATTTTTCTTATAGTGTAATTTTAAAATCCCTTGTACTATACAGATGTACATGCCCCAGTAACAGAGATGCCTTCACCCTTAACTTGAATTTCTCCAATCAAAATCTTAAAATAGTTTCTCTTTGGGCAGCCCACCAGGTTAGTGATAACATTGCTTGCAAGCACTGAACTGAAATGCATCAAAAGGCAGTTTCACTAAAGGATATAGAAGTCTCTTGAACTTAAGTCTATAAAAGCACCAAAAGCAAAATTCTTGGTGTCACCTACAGTCTCCATGTAGCTTTAGTTTCATAACAGGACTCAGTTCCTGGCCAGTGTGAGGAATAGATAAGTATTTCCCTTTTTTTTTTTTTTAAAGATTTTATTTATTTAATTGACAGAGAGAGAGAGAGAGAGAGACAGACGGTGTGAGAGGGAACACAAGCAGGGGGAGTGGGAGAGGGAGAAGCAGGCTTCTGGCTGAGCAGGGAGCCCGATGTGGGGCTCGATCCCAGGACCCTGGGATCATGACCTGAGCCGAAGGCAGTCGCTTAACCAACTGAGCCATCCAGGCGCCCCTAGATAAGTATTTCCTTTTATACAGTGAGAAGTAGTCCACATCCTTGATCCCCTTCCTCTAGTCTCTACCCAAATAGGTACCCCAGCTGGAAGTATCTGTGGAGATGAAGTCTCTCCCAACCCCATCACCTAGAAGTTCAGATCTACTGAGTATCCAAGTCAGTGCCGTCCAAGATTTTCTCTTTATTAGAAAGCCAAAGCTTACCCATGGTTAGTGCCTGGGATTGGCCTTGCTCCCTAAACCCAGTACAGTAGTTAGTAGATCTAGGCACTAATGCCCACTGGGATCACATGCCTAAGAAGTAGAAGTTTTAAAATGTCAATTTTTGTCACCATTTCTCTTCCCTAGAACTCTGACAAGGGCTTTTAAATCTTTCCCAGAGCCTAGACACCATCATTCCAAAGTATCTCTCAGATTCTGAAAATTATCAATCTAGAAGTATCTGCTGTTACATTTAACTGCCTGTGGACCTTGATGCTGATTGGACATAACCTGAGTCTGCTATAGTTCTTTGGATAGTGTGGACTGAAGACCAATCCTGGAGGTATCATATAGAAAACCAAGTTAACCCCTCTGGTAGATCTTACACCATTCTGGCTTCTTCTCTCTGTTGCTGAGATCTAGCCTATTTTGCATTTTTTTCCCTCCTACCCTCCCTTTCTTTATCCCTTTTCCCTTTCTGTCCTTAAAACATCTGTAGGATTTCTGGTTGAGGGACTATGCAAGGTACAGCTGCACCTAAACAATGCTGTAAGGATCTTGTATATGGGGCCCAATAGATTGCTTCAGAAATAAGTGCTTTGCTAATGAGGTCCACCTGGAAGGTTTGTAGCTGGTATGGTCACTCTGCTAGAATGGGTGCTGTGTCTGAACATCTAGATCAGTGCCTGTCCAGGCCAGAGTTTTCCTCTACCTGAGGTCTACTCTCAGCCATTCAGGGTATCTAGATATCAGCAGGGGAAACCTTTGACGTTTCTATCTCTTCTCACCATCACTTGTATGTGCAAGGTACAGATTTCCTCTTTACAAGTAGAGCCTACTACGGTTCTATTTGAGATACCTAATCAGAGATTCTCTTTTATCATTTCTCCTTCCACTTATAGCCCAATTCAGAGTCTAAAACCTCATCCTGATCCTATCTTTCTCTAAGAAAATACTTGTTTTTATTTTTTTTAATTTTAATTTAATTTTACTTATCTTTTGTTTTAATTAAAAAGGTGGTATTTGTTCACTTTGATGAAATTGGAAAATAAAAATTAATAATCACAACGAATAACCACTGCTAATATTCTAATATGTTTACTTTGTTTTAAAAAATGAGTGGAAACATAAGCATGCACACACACAGCCCAAGACATATACACAGTGTGTATAATAACGTGTACTGAGCAATGTTCTGTTAAGCATTTTATATTCATTTGATCTTCACAGGAACCATGTGAAATTATTATTTTTGTCTGCAGGCATCCATCTCCCCCACCCTCCATCAACCACCCCATAATTTCACCTTGGTACTAGTCCTGGTGGAACAGATAGTCTGGGGACATGCTCCGTTTATGGCAAAGGGCTGAACACATATCCTATACCAGGCCAATAGGATGCCCTCTCTGGAAATTGAATCTTGAATAGAATGACTCAGAAAAACTTAGCAGCCACTTGATCATATTCATCTAGGTGGTGTTCTCCTGAAAAACTTCCATAGATTGTTACCTACATCTTATGAGTGGCTTTGGGACCTGCTCTTGCCCATGCTAGCTTCTTCAAATACTCCTCTGAATCTGTAAGATTTCTCATATCCTTGCAACAACATTGTTATTTATAAAGTTACCCAGGTTTGACTTCTCCCACTTACCACCAAAAAATACATAACTAATATAGAAATACGTAGTAGTAATAATAATAATACAAGTATTATTCTATTTTGCAGAGACAAACTGAAGCTTACTGAAATGAAGTGACTTGCTCAAGATCACCCAGGCAATAAGAAATCATATCAGGTCTCCGTAACACTAAAGTTTGTGCTTAATTCTAACCAACTCTCTTTTCGATCTCCTTCTGTACAGACACAGAGGTGTGTGTATGTGTGTGTGTGTGTGTGTGTATTCTTATATGTATTCTTCCACATTAAGATCTGGCCATATTAAAAATTTTAATCATTTCCAGCCTTCAGTTTTTTTGTCTGATAATAAAATCGCTGAAGAAAAATTTTAAATTACTGTAAAGTACAAAGAAGGTAAAACTTACCCATTATTTCAATACCCTGATATCATCAAAATTACTATTAACATTTTGGTTTGTTTAGTCTCTCTTCTCGTTCTCTCTCTCTCTCAGTGGGTATATATATACACTCACATGCATACAAAATAGGGATCCATACATAAATTTCCATATATAGTATATATATATATATATATAAAACAGTGAGAGTGGGAGAGAGCCATACTGTATATACAGATTTGTATCATCAATTTTTCCTTTTGATATTATTCTTTAAGCCTTTTCCTGAGCAATTAAACTTCTTTCAAAATATTTTAATAGCTACAATATATTTCATTGTATGGATATACCATAATGTATTTAATCACTCTTCTTTCAGACATTTAATGGCTGTTTCTTTTTCTACTTTGATAACTAGCACTGCAATCAACAATTTTGTTGGCATCTGATTATTTTCTTAGAATAGATTCTGGAAGTGAAACTATTGGTTTAAAGGCTTTGAGCATTTTAAAGATTCTTGATATAGACTGTCAAAAATTTTTCAAAAGATTATTCCAATTTACAACCCCACAACTAGTGTTTAAAAATCAGTTTTATTCAGTGCTCCAAATATAGATGCCAACTTTTAGAAATGAATGTCAACAGTTGGAAAATGATAGACTATATTGTATTAGGCTTTTTTTCAATATATATATATTTCTAATTATAAAGTAATACAAACTAATTGCAGGTTAAAAAATATAGATTACAGAAAATAATCCCTTTATCCATAAATAAAAATGACAGTTTGATGAACATTCCTTTGTCTTCTTGCTGTGCACATATTAAATAAATATTTATAATGTTGAGATCATATGGCTCATACTTTTATATACGAATTTTTAATTTAATGTTATATATCATTATGAATTTATATTATTCTCCAAAGCATTGTTTTTATTAGTTGCCAAATAATCTATCTTGTAAACTGGCTATAATGTAGTTAACCTTTCTTGCTTATTGTATGTGGATTGATCAGCATAAATAGAATTGCAGTACATAACATTTTGCATAACCTGACTACATTTTTGATAATTTCAATAGAATTTATGACCAGAAGTGGAATTATAGAATCATGGGTTTAAATAGCATGGCTATTTTAAAGTTTCTTGACAAACATTGACAGAAAATTAGAAAAGGTGGCTCAGTCGTTAAGCGTCTGCCTTCGGCTCAGGTCATGATCCCAGGGTCCTGGGATCGAGCCCCGCATGGGGCTCCCTGCTCAGCGGGAAGCCTGCTTCTCCCTCTCCCACTCCTCCTGCTTGTGTTCCCTCTCTCGCTGTGTCTCTCTCTGTCAAATAAATAAATAAAATCTTTTAAAAAAAATAGAAAAATTATTCTAAAATGTTTGTTCCAGCTTTGTATGAAAGTGCACTTCACTCTTCTCAACATTATTTTTTTCATTGTTTTATTTCAATGATTTATGTTTTGCATTTTTCTAACCTTTTCATATTTCCTTGAATTATTTGTATTTCTTCTTTGAATTCACTGATCATGTCCTTCACATATTTTCCCATTAGACCTAGTATCATGAAGACAACAGAGCATCCTTCTCTGAGGATCTGTTCTCTGCTTCTACAGAGCTCAGAAGAATAACTCAGTTGCCCCCCAGTTACTTTTCTTAAATATTCCTGGTAATTCACCTGTGGCTCTTAGTGATAAGCATATATGATTGTAGTAACTCATATTTGTAAAGGACTATCCAATTCATAAAACTCTTCCACATCCATTATCGGTTTTGCCCCTGTGAACGAGACCGGGCAGGTTAGTGTCATATGCTAGCATCACTGTAGAAATGTGGACGTTGGATTCCACAGGAGAAAGCTGTTAACAGCCAGTGGGGAGTAAAGTCAAGACTCAGACCAGGTCTTCAATTCCTAGATCTTCTCCTCTTCATTAAGTCACTTTATTGATGTTGCTAGTGTCCAGAAATATAAAACGACTCCACATGGGGTAAGAAAGTTCTGGAATAATGTTAAGAAACTTGATAGCAAAGGCAAGGACTCTATTCTTAGAATGAGACTGATTTACATTTGAGAGCTTTTAATTGCAGTCATCTATCAGTTTTTAACTTTCAATGTCTAAATATAAAGACGCGGCAGTATAAACGAGCCAGCTGCATTTTTACACAGCGCATGAACTGATGAGTTTATGAATGAGTGAAGTGATGGAAATCAACAGCAAGAGTAAGAATATCCCAACCCAGTTCAACAGCCTAAGCCATACATCAGTACCTTGGAGAGCTTCCAACTTTAAGTCAGCCCCTCCCTCACATTCTCAAAAAAGACAGGTTTTCAACCTCCAAAGGAAAATCGGAAGCATTTTACACTGATATCTTCCATGTTTTTTGAAAACTTCAAGGTGATTTCATTTTCCATTTTCCTACCTGAAAATGGTCTTCCCTTTTGCCCCATTTCAAATAAAATTGCCCGTGGCTTGTGATCTTGTGAGAGCTTATTTAATTTAAGCAGCTTTATGGTATTTTTCCCCCCTTAGCAAACACATTTCGTTGCCATGCCTGCAAATTAAAATGTCCTTTGCCATTGAGCGCCCAGGAGAAAATCAGCTCTCCCTATCGCGAGAGTTTTTTATTCTTGGGTAGGATCTGTTTCTGAAGACATGATGGCAGCAGAGCGTGGGTCTCCACAGGTGTAGCCAGGAGCTGCCCTACCTCGAGAAAGAAGGCGCTAAGATGTCTGAGCCCGCCCTACTTACGCTCGGAGCCCCGCTGCCTCTTCTGCCCTTGGGGCTGCGCGAGCTTCAGCCTCTACAATGCCCCGCCGCGCACGCGCGCTCCCCGCCCCCGTCCTCACCGCACCTGCCAGGTCACAAACCCCTTCCCACCCTCTCGCGCTCCCTCCCGGAGGCTGTCTTGTCTCACATTGATTGGTCGGAGCCAAGAGGGTGCGTCCAATCAGCAATCCCTCCTGCGCAACCTATCCCCGCTCTTCCCGCCCCCTGCCGCCCCTGCCGCCCCTCTCGGGCACCTACTTTCTTTGTGACTGGTGCGCGCTCTGGTCACTCAGTGCGGCGGGGAGAGGTGTGCGGGAGTGGGCGGGAGGTGGGGGGAAGAGTGGGAGGGGCGGGAGGGGGCGGGGCGGGAGGGGGCGGGGCTCAGGTGCTGAGCCGCGCAGTCGGGCCAGACCGAGGAGGGGGCTAACTGCGGAGGGGGGCGGAGTAGGGCCGGGGGCGGGGGCGAGGAGGGGGTTACGCCGGCGACGTCGGCAGCGCGAGGCTTCGCGCGTGAGCCGCGCGGGCTGGGCCTGGCTACCGAGCTTTCCCCGCCGGCGAGTAGGTCGTCGACGCCGGCTCCTGGCGGAGCGCGGGGAGGAGGGAGGTGTCCCTGTCAGCGGCGTAGTCGACGGCGGCCCCGGCCATGGAAGAGACGCAGCCGCTTCCGCAGTCCGAGCTGCCGCTGTGCGACAGCCTTATCATCTGGGTGAGTACGAGAGGGCGAGGGGGGCCGAGGGGCGGAGGCGAGGTGCCCGGGGCCCCCAGTTCTCCGCAGGTGAGCCTGAGGAGTAAGCTGGGCCACCTGCGCCGCGGACCGGGCTCATTGCCCTCCGCGTCTCCTGTCGCCCTTGACCGCGGGAGTGCCACCTGCGGGTCGCGAGGCAGGCGTGTGTGTGTTTGAGTGTGTGTATGTTTGTGTCTGGAGACGAGGGAAGGGTAAAGGGAGCTCTGGAGGTAGGGACGGAGGAGGTTCCTCTTACTCCCCCCTGATCATGCTTCTGACAGCTGTGGCTGGAGCCAAGTGTCCATCCCCTTTACTCCTTGCTGCCCTATTTTCTCCCTCTGGGCCACCGACTCTCTCGCCTTCTGTCTGCTGAACAGCCTTCTTATACGGATCTTTGTGCCACTTGGGAGCGAAGGCCCCCTCCGAAACTCCTCTCCCACCCAAACCACTTTGCTCTGCTTGGACACAGGTGACCAAGAGGTGGTTTTGGTTCCTGGATCATGAGAGCTTCTCCAGGATCTCAGGACATCCGATTTTGTAGAAGTCATTTAGAAGGGATATTTCCACGTATTTCCTGTGTGCAGAAGAAGACATGTTGGGGGGTGGGGGGCTTGTATTCCCCTTTTCTTGCGGGCCCCCCCTTCGCCCTCCAGTGGACAGCATATTCTTTAAAGAAAAAACCTAAACACGCACAAAGTGCAAACGAAATGCCAAGTGGCATTTCGTTTGCACTTTGTGCGTGTTTAGGTTTTGGTTTTTGTTTTTAAAGTAGGCTCTGCGCCCAGCAGGGCCTGAACTCAGGAACCTGAGATGAAGACCCTGACGCTTAACCCACTGAGCCACCCAGGTGCCCCTGTGCATGTTTAGTATTTCTTTTTTTTTTTTTTTTAAGGATTTTATTTATTTATTTGAGAGAGAGAGACTGAGAGAGAGAGAGCACATGAGAGGGGAGAGGGTCAGAGGGAGAAGCAGACGCCCTGCTGAGCAGGGAGCCCGATGCGGGACTCGATCCCGGGACTCCAGGATCATGACCTGAGCCGAAGGCAGTTGCTTAACCAACTGAGCCACCCAGGCGCCCCGCATGTTTAGTATTTCTAATTAATTTGTGTTAGGTTTGGACAGGCAGAATCTGTCCCCAGTATTCCCCTCAGTAAAATGACGTCTCACCTTTTGGAGATGCTCAGCCATCAGAGAGCTGGCATTCAGGTGTAGTTTCTAATCCTTATTGGGCAAGTTTGATGCTTAATGGTCTGTCCACAAGGTGCTGTTGATGGTGCCCATCCCCAAGCTAGTTGTTTAGTTGTGTGTAGAGGGGTGTGTGCATAATGGAATGTATACAGACTGGATCAGGAGGTGATAATTGGTTGGTGAGATTCCCTAGCAATCTCCTAATTTGAGTAGTTCAAAAAAATGAGAGAAATCAGAGAAGGTTTCTGGCCACCTATGAAGTCTACTGGAAATAACCATAATTTAAAGCAGCATTTACAGTGTAGAGGTAAATAGCTTTTGTTGTAAGTGGAATGCAAGTATATAGGGTTTCTGAGTTAAAAGCAATTAGCTAACTGTTCATCTGTATTTTCATTTAAAATAAGTATTGGGGGCGCCTGGGTGGCTCAGTCGTTAAGTGTCTGCCTTCGGCTCGGGTCATGATCCCATGGTCCTGGGATCGAGCCCGGCATCGGGCTCCCTGCTCCTCGGAAAGCCTGCTTCTCTCTCTCTCCCACTCCCCCTGCTTGTGTTCCCTCTCTCGCTGTGTCTCTCTCTCTGTCAAATAAATAAATAAAATCTTTAAAAAAAATAAATAAAATAAAATAAGGATTGGGATTTAGATGCTGTATTTTAAGACTGTCATGAAATAAGGCAACATTACTTTTAATGATGTGTTTTGTTAAAACAAGTGGCTAATTAAAGGGTGTATCCTAATCTGTTACTTTATTGCTCCAAACATCTGACTTAAGTAGTAAACTTAGTCTTTATGATGTCATTGACTTTATATGAGGTAGTGGTGAAGTATAGGATTTTCTTGAACTGTATTGCAGTATTTTAAAATGTTATGTGACTATATCCATTCTTTGAACCAGTCTTTATTGAGTTCCTACTTTGTTCAAGGCACTGAGAAAGACAGATATTGAGAATAATCAAAGAACTTTCCATTTTTTTGCTGGAGTGGTAGACAGAGCTGTGCATTTTTACAATGCGAGGCAATATTCCTTAAAAACTGCAAAAATGGTATAGATGACAGAAAGTAATAGGTTATTTGCGTCTCCAGTCCTAAGGCTGCTGAAACACTACAGAGATAGTGGAATTATTGTGCAGATTGTTGCCTCTACAAATGCTGCTACAGCCAAGTCTACCTGTTCCCATAACAATGCCCAGCCATATAAAGACTAAGAACAACCACACAGTTCCCCTCATGTTTCTCTCTGCAAACTTTTATCAGTCCCTGTTTGAGCCCCTAGCTTTTCTCCCCTCAGGAGAATGACCTCCTTATCTTTGACTCTAGTTCTAGATCCCATCCGTTCTACCTCGTCTAAAACTTTGCTCTATCATTTGTCCTCTTTCTGTATTTACAACTTCTTCCTCTCCTTTGGCTCCTTCCTCTCAACATATTATTCAAAACTTATTCAAATCTTCCCTATCTTAAAGAGAAAGAACGAAGAGCCATCACTCTCTATTAGAACCACACGGTATTTCCCCTTCCCTATGCAGTCAAATTATTTGAGTTTTTTAATACTCATCCTTTATATTTCTTGAACTTTCATTCCCTCTTCAACCCACTGCACTTGAGTTTCTTTTCTCTAAGGCCTTCACCTCCTGGATTTGGCAAACTATTATATATTATCCTTATCTTACTTGATGTTTCCTTTGTGAAATGATTTTCTGCCTTGGTTTCTAGGGTGCCTATCTGTTGGCCTCTCTTTACCTCTCCAGATGATTCCCAGTGAACGTTGGTATCTTATTTTGCCTTTGCCAGCCACTGCATTGTTGATGTCACTACACTTCCCCAAGTTTCCCCAAACTCTCCTGATGCCACACTCCCCATGCCTACTGTGCTGCACTAACTTTCTATTTCTTGAGGAAGTTAAGCTGTTTTTAATACATCAGGTCTTTCTTAACTTTTCTGTCCTCTGCCTAGAATAGTCTCTTTCTAGTTCTTCTAGTGGCTGGCTTCTTTTCACCATTCAGTTCTTCAGATCTGTTGTCATCTTTCAGAATCAGTAACAGTGAATGACCTACCTGCCCCCTGCCCCCCCACTCCTATCCTTTGTAACCTGTTACCCACTTCCTTTGTGTCTATAACATGTAACACTTTCTGAAGTCATCCTGTTTGCTCCTTGGGGTCAGAGCCCTTGTATGACCAGTTTTCTGCTCTGTCCCCAGGAACAAGAAACTGACTGGAATCTCCAGTACAACATTGAATCAAAGTGGTGATAGTCAATATCCTTGTCTTAGTCCTGACCTCAGAGACCAGTATTTCACCATTAAGTAGGTTCTTGTAGATACCAGGGATGAACTTCTAACTATTATAGAGGATTGATGGATTTCAACAAGTAGAAATCAGGGGAAATGAATTTCTAAACACAGGGAAGAACCCCTGGCGGTAATGTAAATGGTCTCCTTTGGCAGTAGATCAAAAAGAGGTAGTGGAATACACATCTTGTCATGATATCTCTCATCTCTTAATGTGCTTCCTGCCATATTGAGTAATGTTACATGTTGAGGGGAAGTAGTAGGAGATATAAGATTAAAAAGTTATGATGGGGTTAAATCATGGAGGTGAGAAGACGGTAGTAGACTGTGTTCTTTCAGCATGAGACAGTGTTCTGGGACAGTAGAAGCAACACTAACAGAATTTGAGAAGTCATAAAGAAAAGCTGGCTAGTAAAGAGATGCCTTTTTTGGCAGTTATTAAGTTATATTTTATAATATGGAACTTATCTTAAAATAATTCTTA
The DNA here is from genome assembly GCF_054177405.1 of Leptonychotes weddellii. Taxonomy (NCBI): domain Eukaryota; kingdom Metazoa; phylum Chordata; class Mammalia; order Carnivora; family Phocidae; genus Leptonychotes; species Leptonychotes weddellii. The sequence continues at coordinate 44,394,435 of NC_138372.1, forward strand.
GAAATGTTATACTGCTACTTAGCAAAAAAACTCAGGGCTGGAGGATAAATTTGGGTACCATTTACAAGGTAGAGGGAGTATTTAAGAGTTTTAAGTATTCATATGAAGATAAATTTAATTCTGCCTCTTAGTTCTGTGACATTTGGAAATTTAAAATTTTTGGACTTCGATTTCACCAATAAAATGAGAGTTGAACCATATTTGTTTTAATGGCTTTCTTAGTTCTTGTGTTTTTTGACTTTGACAGGCAGGTGAAGGAAAAACTCATGCCAAATATATGCCCAAATTAACAAAAAATATTAAAGGCTGAATCATTTTTATGAAAACCATGAAACTCAAAACAATAATCTTCTTTCTGAAATGAGCATTTGGAGGAGGAGAATATGAGAATAGAGCTGACCCAAAGTTGAGTTTTCATTGGCTGTTAGTTATGAAAATCCTTGTTTTTTTCTTGATTTTGGTGACATTTACATTGAAGCAATTCAGGAACAACATTTCCACAGTTCTGATTATTTGCTTTGTTTAAAGATAAAGAAGAAACTAAGATGGTTATTTGCCAGAACACTGTGGTTACTGATAGAAGCCCTGTCTGTCCCTTTTGGGCCACTCACTAAAAGACTTTAGCTTTTCTTCACCTCTCTGAAGAATACTACGAGAGGAGACATTTTTCCTTCATCCCTCTGTTTTGGCCTCCCTACCCATACTGAGCTTTTTTAATTTATTCACTCTTCTTGGTTATAAAGCCTTTCTATTTGGCCAAATGAATTTATATTCTATGTTATCTAATTTGTTTTGCAACTAGTTAAAGAACTTTCAGGAGACTCCGATTTCCATGTCTTAGGAAGGAAAAATTGATCTTAATCTAGACATGGTGGGCAACAAGGCAACTACTACTACTTTTACGTATTTCTTTACTATTTTGCTTGGTATTCTGTGCTTCCGAAATCATCCTTTTTAGATAACTAATCATATCCATTTTGTAAAAAGTTAATGAAGCAAAGTGTCAGTAGGAAGGGTTGAAAAGTGGGAGCCACATTTTACCTGAAAGTATATGATTGTCTTCTTTTTAAAGATGCCCTGGGGTTTTTCTTCCCTGTACATCCACTTAATTGCAAAATCCTTATTATTTTATATTTTAAATTCCATCAATTCATTCTGTCTTCTTAGTTAGCATTACCTTAATTACCTCTAAGCCATCCATTTTATCAACAAAACCATTGCAGGAACCTTCTAACCGACTCAGGTGTAAAATACTCTCTTCCTTTCTCTGTCACTATTGCTGCTATTCAAAATATGCTAAAGGTGTCACTCTCTTCCTTACTACTCTTCAGGGATTCATCATCACCCAGAGCGATGGTTCTAAAAAACTGATGTGCATAACAATCTCTTAGGGATTTTCTGGTTTAATATGTCTAGAGATTCTGATACTTATTGTTCTTCGACCCCAAACTTTGAGAAACCCTGAATCACAGTTAATTGCTAACAGCTGTTGAGCTTGTACCATGTGCCAGGTGCTGATCTAAATTTGCTATGTTTGCTGATTCATTTAATTCTCACAACCATCTTTTGAGGTAGAAACTATTCTACTGTTTCCTATTATAAGGATGATACCATCAAGGGTAAGTCCAGGCTTGTCATGGCCCTCCAGAGTCCTGACCCATGTCTGTTTTCTTACCCCCAACCCCCTTGGTTGTCACCACTTCTCTTTCCTCTTTGCACTGGAAATCCAGTAATACTGAACTGTATGCTGCGTAAAAATACCATTTCTTTTCATGTATTTTTGCTCTTATAATGTTTCTATTTCCTGAAGCTTCCTTGTCTTGGCCCTTTCTTTACTCAAGACCTTCTGTTCAGGAATCATCTCTAAGAATTCTTTCCTAAGTACAAGCCCTAATTAAATTAGTTAACTCCCATCTATTTCAGAATAATTTGTGCATAATGTAGTCATGAGACTGGGAATGGCATTTTCTAGAAATAATTTATGTCTTTTTCTACTCTCCTTAACTCTTGACTGAAACTGCTTGAGGGTAGAAAACTGGTGATTTTCCTTTGTAACCCCATCATATATTCCAGTGCCCACATAGAGTAAGGAGCTCAGTAAAGTATCTTTGTATGTATACTTTGAAAGTAACTATGTCTAGATTTATTTGTCTGTGTCATCCTTCTATGTTGTATTAGGATAATGGAGATAGATTTGTAGAATCTCAAAATGAACAATCACTAAAAGTGAATCATGGGGAGAGAATTGTATCAGATTACAATACTTAAGTGGTAAACTAAGGAATAATAATTGAATAGTAAAGGAGATGGATATGTATAGGAAAAGAGAATCATAGTGTATTTAATTTAAGATCATTATGGGTTCAGATGAGATTTCTAGGAAGTATATGAACCATTGTAGCTCTGTTGTAATTTGCTTTTCAAAAATTCTTCTGTCTTGTATTTGCTTATTAGAAAAAGATGCCACAGTTCCACTTCTCTCTCTCTCTTTTATTTATTTGTGGGGGAGGGGCAGAAGGCGAGGGAGAGAGAGTTAAGCAGATGCTGCGCTGAGCGTGGAGCCCGATACAGGGCTTGATCTCACAGCCCAGAGTTCACGACCTGAACCAAAACAAGAGTCACACACCTAACCGACTGTGCCACCTAGGCACCCCCACTTCTCTTTTTAATAGGTACATGAATGTTTAACAAATAGAGATTTGAAAAGAGTAATATCTAAAGCCGAAGTAGATAAAAACAACTTGATGTGATGGGTGGGCGCTGGACCGTTCATGCCCTGAGACTAATTGTTGGATGGCAGGCTAAGACCCTGCCTTATTTCAGAGCTCACTGGTCAATTAAGTAGTTTTATTTTTTTATTTTTATTTTTTTTTAAAGATTTTATTTATTTATTTGACAGAGAGAGAGAGACAGTGAGAGAGGGAACACAGCAGTGGGAGTGGGAGAGGGAGAAGCAGGCTTCCCGTGAAGCAGGGAGCCTGATGCAGGGCTGGATCCCAGGATCCTGGGATCACAACCTGAGCCAAAGGCAGACACTTAGCGACTGAGCCACCCAGGCGCCCCAATTAAGTAGTTTTAGACTTGACATTTCTAGCCTTTGTTGTCCTACCACATGATATGAATGAAGTTTTAATTTGAAATAATAGGTTTTCCTAAAGCTTTTTCTGATGTTATTCTAAAAATGAACACAATGCTGTCTATCTTAAGAGCATTATATGCGGCTTTCAGAAATTCTGAAGTACTTCATACATTACATCAGTGTATTTAACTATTTTAGGTATGATTATTCATGATTTTATGAATTGTTAAGTGTTTACTTTTATAAAAATATTACATAGCCGTAGAAACTTATTAATATAGTTTCATTGGTTTGGCACAGTCTGAATTTAAACAAAACAGGACAATTTTTAGCTTGATGATGTTCATTCATATATATATGTGTGTGTGTGTGTGTGTGTGTGTATGTATATATGTATGTATGTTTGGGAGGGTTGGTAACACTACCCTGTAAGTATAAAGAGGCAGCAAAGTCATCTGCTCTATGTCATTTTAGCTGCAGACATTCAATACTGATGCACCTTGTCAGGATGTCACACAGCTGACTAATGGAGTTGCCATGGCACAAGTTCTTCATCAAATGTAAGTAGTGGTCTAGACTGATTTTGAAAGAATTGTAAACCCAGTACCAAGGAAGAAAGCTTAGACTCATATTCTAAAAGTCACTGAAACTGTATCCTATGAAGTCCTGACAGCCATATGGTACCAAGGCACTATTGCATCTGGGGAACAAAAAAGTTTACCACTTGATTATTCCTTGCTTATTCACAGAGATAGATCTTAACTAAATGAGCAAACAGGATTCTTATCTATTTAAGAGATTTTAATTTTAAGCTTGTTCTGGTCACATTCACAAGTTAGAGTAACTGGAAAAGAAACAGTTTAAATGACTGGTATAATTGTTTATAATGTTTTTTCCCCCCAGTTATATTACTGTCATTGGAAGGTATCAATGCATGAAGATTATTACTTTAGAGATAACTGAAATATAAATACCAGATTTGGAAAAATAATAAATTTTAAAATCTATATTTGAATTATAAGTAGAACTTCTATAACTCCACTAATAATGAAATGAGGTATAAAACAAATTTGAAGTCACAAATACTGGGGAATCTTAACTAATAATTCTGTTTGGGTTAGACCCATTAGGTATAATTATAGAGTAGCAGAAGCTCCTAAATCCATTATTTCCCAATTTTTGCCAAACATTGTGCAAGGATTATGATTATAACATCTACAATATGAGCTCTACCCTTAGTAGGAACAAATGGAGCCAATTTATTAATTGATAGTCATATTGATTTTGTATTTGCTTACTTTTATGATAATTCTTCAATGAGACCAGAATCCTACCTCTACCACTTGTTTTATAGCCAGAAATTGTTTATTTAATTATTGCCATCATTTTGTCAAGGTTTGTTGTGATTGACATTGAAAACCCCGTAGATGGATTTGCCAAAATTCCTTCTCACCCTCAGAAAGACAACTTAAAATGTCAAAATTCTAGTTACTTGGCATCTTCGACATGATGTAATTTGAATAGATAGATTTTATGGTTAACTCAAGATTAACATGTTAAGAGACAAACTTAACATGTTAACATTTTTTTTGGTAGTCTTCTAAAATATGCCTTCCCTCCCCTGTTTTCTTAAAAATGGTTCTTAAACGTTTTTTTATTTATACCCTGTATAGTTTCAAAGTGATTTCATTGGTCAGAAGCAAGCATTCTTGATATTGATTTGGGAAAAGTCCTCATTGTTTTTTGTCGTTAGAATGTATGCCTTGCCTTTGCTTATTGCCATATGTTGTGGGTATTGGTGTAGATGCAGCTACATTGTGGTTGGTGTGGATTGTAAGGCTGCTATGCGTTCATTAACTTCAACAGTGCCATCCAGAGCTCTTATTTATATGTGTTGTGGTGATTCTGGTAGCTTTTATGCTATAATACAATGGATGAGACCTGTTTTTACCGTGATGTGATACAATGGCTCTTTGACTCCCTATACTTTAACACTGTACCTGATGTTTAGAGTAGGGCCAATTCAAATTTAGCTCAACTCTACCCTTTATCACCAACTCATTTTCCATAATCTGTTGGATTCTGCTGTCACTGCTGATCCTCTGTCTCTCTGATTTTCCTCTTCTTTTTTGTTTTCTTTTTTGTCTCTTACTGTCTTCTAATACTTTTCTGCAAGAATAATATAATAGCCCACCGATCAGAAAGCTCTCTTTCTTCATAAAACATAAGACTGACCTAAAATTGGATCGAAACCTCTTTTTTGCTTTGCCTGTTTTTGCATGTACTTAGCTATCTAAGCCTCCTTATCATCTAAGGATTATTTAAAATTTATTTTTCTTTTTGAATCCCTTTCTTGTTTGGTAGCTTTCCAGAGGTCTGGATTTGTTAGTGAAACTTAGAAGCATACATTTTTTCCTAGTTGGATCAGTATATCATATTCCTGCTAAAAGAGCACATTTTACCATATTTCTTTGAACACTTCAAAGCACTTTGTATATGTTACAGTCTATTATGTACTGCATTGATTGCAATTGTGACTCATATCAAATCACATCAAAGTTGTTACTGAAGATGAAAAGGGAAATTTTGCTTTCTAAGGAAGTAGTAACATTAAATGAATAATTCTTTTATTATTTACCTGAGGCAAGTATGCTGAAGAATAAGATCATAAAAATCAATGCCCGGGGCACCTGGGTGGTGCAGTTGGTTAAGTGTCTGACTCTTGGTTTCAGCTCAGGTCCTGATCTCAGGGTTGTGAGATCCAGCTCCACATTAGGCTCTGCACTCAGCATGGAATCTGTTTAAGATTCTCTCTCCCTCTCTTTCTGCCCCTACTCCCCCCCTCACTGCCCTGTGCTTACTTACTCTCTCTAAAAAAAAAAAAATAAATCTTTAAAAAATGAAAATCAATGCCCAAACCATATAAGTTAGACATGGGGAGTCACAGACTTACTGTTAGGGTTCTACAAGTTCCTAATTATTATCTCTGGTCTGAATACGTAATGTATATATGTATTTTTAAAATATATGTAGATATTTAAAAAACACATGGGGAAAAATTATAACTAACTGCATTGGTTTCCTAGGGTTTCCATAACAAAGTACCACAGAGTGGATGGCTTAAAACAACAAAAATTTGTTCTCATAATTCTGGAGGCTAGAAATCCTAAATCAAGTTAGAAAGTATTTCTCAGGATATTATAGACTGAATGTTTGTATCCATTCCAAATGTATATGTTGAAGCCCTAACCCCCGTGTAGCTATATTGGAGATGGGGCCTCTGAAAAATAATTAAGGTTAAATAAGGTCATAAGAGTGGGGCCCTGATCTGATAGGATTATGATCCTTAGAGACATTAGAGAGTTCACTCGAGCGTACCAAGAAGAGGTCATGTGATCACACAGCGAGATGGCAGCCACCTACAAGCTTAGAGAAGAGACCTGAGAGTGAAACCTATTTTGCCAGCATCTTGATCTTGAACTTCCAGCTTCCAGAACTGTGGGATATAAATTACGGTTGTGTAAGCCACCCAGTTTGTGGTCTTTTGTTATGGAAGTTTGAGCAGACTGAGACACAGGGCTGGAGTTGATTTGGAGTAGAAAGAAAGACAAGGAGGAACACAAGATAAAAGGAGGAAAGCTAGAAGAGGTTATGTTGAGATCCATTTTCTAGAGGTAATTAAAGAATCCTATATCAAGATATCTTTAGGGTCAGTTAGAAGACTGGTTTAGTAGTCAGTGTTCTCCAGAGGAATAGAATCAATAAGACGTGGGCATATACTATTGTATATGTGTACACATACACGGTGGGGAGAGAGGTTTGTTTTTAGGAATTGGCTCACGTGATTGTGGAGGCTGGCAAGTTCAGAATTCACAGGTCAGGCCTGCGGGCCAGAGATTTAGAGAAGAGCTGATGTTGTAACTAGAGTCCATAGACGATCTGTTGGCAGAGTTCACTCTTTCTTGAGGGAGGTTATTCTTTTTCTTCAGCTGATTGGATGAAGTCCACCCATATTATGGAGGGTAATGTGTTTTACTTAAAGTCCACTGATTTGAATGATAATATTATCTAAAAAATACTTCCATAGCCACATCCAAGCATGTTTGAGCAAAAAATGACCTAGCCAAGGTGATACATAAAAGTAACCATCACAACTGGTTTACCTATTTCACTTAATCTGATGTCAAAAGAAAGTGAATTTGCTTTGATACAGTTTGACTCATTTATGGATCAGACTTTTTAGGTAAATACTTGGTTAGAAATATACCATTTATACATCTAGCCAAATTATTTTGGTAATTGTAGCCTTAGCATCTGGGAAAGGTTGAATAAAATTAATGTTAATTTGCTCAGAAGAAAATGGCTACAGATTCCACATAGATGAATTAGAAATGGCTAAGTCTTATTGTAATTTTTTTTAAGAAATTCAAGGTCATTATCATTGTATTGTACAAATAAGCACTTTGATTAACACAGCTATATAGTTTTTTTAATTTTTAAAAAAACCTGTGGAGACAGTGATCTTGTCTTTAAAATACGATAGTCCTTTCAGTATAATGTCTTAGATTAAAGACATTGCCTTTAATATCTGTTGGGAAGGAAATGTCCAGACTTTTCAAATCTTTTATTATATGTTTCCTTTTTTTGTTTACATAGGGAACGATGTTTATAGTTGTGTGTACAGTGGGGGCCTACAACAAGAAGTGTATATTTTCAAACAATTTTTTAATGATTTAACAATTTTTGTAAATCATTTTCAGGCTTCTGCAGCTGTAGATTCTCACTGTGAATCCCTTGCTTGCTCAT
>NC_138372.1:44402819-44443407 GCF_054177405.1 Leptonychotes weddellii
CTACAACAAGAAGTGTATATTTTCAAACAATTTTTTAATGATTTAACAATTTTTGTAAATCATTTTCAGGCTTCTGCAGCTGTAGATTCTCACTGTGAATCCCTTGCTTGCTCATGCATAAGTGTATTTGCAATACCAAATATACAGGTTTAGTATTTTTGCCTGTTAGTGATTGTTTCACATGTGTAACGTTTTGTTTGAGATGTTAAATGGTGGGCGAGTACTGTGGATGTGAATGTGGGAAGTAATTTTAATCATGTGTAATTGGTCACAAGGCCTAAGTTGCAGTAACTATTGCTGTTTTATTTAACAATGCCTTGTTGCTTTGTATGCATTAACCGTTTGGGTGTAAAGATTGTGTGTCTATCCAACAGGGAGCCACAGTATTTAAATTGACCAACCTAATGTTACAACTGCTTTGAGGTGGCCAAATGTAAACTAAAAGCCTTAATTAAAGTGGTGCAATTTTGTATAACTTAGCATCAGTAGTTCAATAAATTTGGATTGCCATGCAAGGGCTTGCATTATAATTAAAAAAAAAAGAAAGAAAAGAAAAGAAACGGCTAAGTCATTTTTGGTTACCCCAGTCAGAAGTGGTATCTTCTATATTAGAGCATCTGAGGCAGAATGATTTCTGAAAAGCTAAGCACTGTGTTCTAGTTTCAGCTTTACATTTTTAACTTCAGGCCTTGGAAAAGAATCCCTTTGATTTCTTCCCTCACTTTTTTTTTTTTAAAGATTTTATTTATTTGGCAGAGAGAGAGGAGGAGAGAGCACAAGTAGGCAGAGCAAGAGGGAGAAGGAGACTCTTCACTGAGCAAGGAGCCCAAAGTGGGACTCGATCCCAGGACCCTGGGATCCTGACCTGAGCCTAAGGCAGACGCTTAACCGACTGAGCCACCCAGGCGCCCCTCTTCCCTCACTTTTGTTGGCTTATGTGTGAAGTAAAAATTTAGATGAGACTTCGAAGACCTCCGCTAGTACTATTATTCTGTTAGTTTGTAGTGTTTGTTTAACGATTACAGCATTTCTCTCATTCTCCTTTGAGTATAGTTTTTGTGCTCTTTTCTTTCCCACTTTAATAGTTATTTCCCTAAGAGTCATGTAGTAAATTATTCATCTTCATATTAATCTTGCTCAATTCCTTACTCAGAGCAAGCATCCAAATATTTGTTTAGAATATGTATGATCTATTAACACAGTTCACTATAGTCAAATATTTGTTATTCTTTGAAACCTAAAAAATTGATATAGCAATTCTTTGTCTTGGCCTTCCATATTAATATGACTTAACTTTACAAGTTTAAAACTAAATTTGTCCTTGTAGACTTCTCATTACACTCATTCTACTCAATTACAATCAAATAGATTTATTTTGGGCTTTGCCATGTACTAGTGTCACTTTGGGAAAATCACTTATCTTCTCTCATCCTCAGTTCCCTGAAGAGTAAGATTGAGGATAATCATAACCAATCCTTTGCCAATTACTATGATATTGAAATGTTGCACTATGGAAAAACAGTAAGCACAGTGCTTGATACAGAGTAGACACATTAAAATGTTAGTTTTCTTCTTTTTTCCCCCCCCTTTAGGATTGGGAGTTTTACATCTTCCTGCTACCAGAGTATCTAGTATGAGATACTTAGTAAATGTTTATTAAATTGAAGATGTTAATGAATTAAGTAATTTATTATGAGAAATTACAAAAGAAATCCTTAGGAATTACTAAAAATTCAGTGGGTTCATTTAAATAATATTTACTACTCTTATTAAGGGCAGGCTTTAAGATATAAATACTGATATATTGATTTAATTTGATGCTTTCTATGTAACAAAAACATCTTAATGTTTTGCACTTGTATTTTTGTTTCAGTGATGTAGCTTGGTTCAATGAATCTTGGTTAAGCCGAATTAAAGAGGATATTGGTGACAACTGGAGAATAAAGGTATACAAAATAAGTAGTAGAAGCACTTAATCCAAACAGTGATTTTAAAATTAACACTAAACTCAATTAAATCATTTTTTAAAATTAATTTAAGGGTGCATTTTATTGTGTACAGTTTGAGTTATGTATGTTCTTATGTAACTACTGTCATAATTAGATGTGGAACATTTCCATTAACCCAAAACATGCACTTACATGCCTCTTCCCAGTTAATCCCCACTCCTCGCTTGGCCCCATGGATCTGCTTTCTGTCACTGTAGATTTTTAGAGTTCCATATAAATGGAATCAGACATTATATACTCTGTTACTCTTTGTGTCTGGCATTTTTCACTCGCTGTGATGTTTTTGAGACTCATCCATGTTGCCTGTATTAGTTCTTTCTTTCTTTCTTTTCCCTGAGTAGTATTTCATTACATTGATACACCACAATTTGCTTACCATTCACTTGTTAATGGCTATTGGAATTGTTTCTGTGTTTACCTACTTTGGGTACAAAATTGCAATGACATATATCTAATTTTTCTTGGGTAAATTCCTGAATGTAATTGTATCCCATTGTGTAGGTATATATTTAACCTTCTAAGAAACTACCAGACTGATTTTCCATTTCTTCTTAGGTCAGTTTTGTTGTGTCTTGTAGGGCATTTGTGTGTTTCATTTAGGTTATCCAATTTGTTGGCATACAGTTGTTCTTAACTGTTCTTAACTGGGTTTCATTTAGGTTATCCAATTTGTTGACATATAGTTGTTCTTAATTGTTTTGCTAAAAATATGTTGATGACTCTGATCTTTAGTGATGTATCCTCTTTCTCTACTGATGTAGGCAATTTGTGTCTTTTCTTTTTTTCTTGATAGGTTTGGCTTGACAGTTTTCAAGTTTATTGGTTTCTTTTTAAGAACTAGCTTTTGTTTTCTATTTTATAGATTTCTTCCCTATTATTTCCTTTTCTCTACTTACATATTCTCTTCTTTTTCTTGTGTCTTAAAGTGGAAAATTAAATCATAAGTTTTAGGTCTTTTATTTTCCTAATATTAAACATTGCCTTACACATCCCACACATTTTGACATGCTGTGTTCCTATTTTCATTCAGTTCAAAATATTCATTCATTTCCCATGTGGTTTCTTTTGACCCACAGGTAGATTAGAAATAGTTATTTCAAATTGTAAATATTTGAGGATTTTTAAGGTACTTTTCCTGTATTTATTGATTTCTAATTTAATTCCATTTTTGTTTGAGAACATAACTCTGTATTGAGAAATTCTTTTACATTTATTGAGACTTATTTTACAACCTAACATATGGTTTGTCTTGGTGAATGTTCTGTGTGCACCTGAAAACAACATGTATTCTGCAGATGGATTATGTCAAATGTATTGATAGTACTATTGCATCTTTTATATCTTTATTGATTTTCTGTCTGATTATTCTATCAGTTATGGAAGAGGAGTCCTTAAATCTCTAACAGTGATTGTGGATTTGTTGATTTCTCTCAGTTCTAGTTAACTTTTAAATCATGTAATTTGAATTCTGTTACTAAGTTTATATACATCAATTTTTAAATGTCTTCTTGATGAATGAATCTGTTTATTATTATGAAAGGCCTTTTGTTATCCCCGGAAATCTTTGTTCTGCAGTCTAATTTGTCTGATATTAAAGTAACCACTCCAGTTTTATGATTATTTTTTGCTTTAGTGTATCTTTTTTTTTATTCTTTTAATCTGTCTTTATATTAGGTCTTTCATGTAGACACCTAACAGTTGAGTCTTCCTTTTTTTAATCTAGAGACCATTTCTTTATTTTGTGCTTTAAGAAAACACTTCTATTCTTATATTCCTGTTTTCAGTTAAATCTGTGAACAAATTGAAGCTAGCAGTTTTAACATTATTGTCTTCTTATTCTTTCATCTCTCATTTCTTGGCCCATTTCTATTGACTGAATTTTCTCCTTATTATGATCCACATTTTCCCGCTTCTTCACATATGTAGTAGTTTTTTATTGGATGCTAGACAGTATGAATTTCATTGTTGAGTGATGGATTTTTTGTTTTCCTTTAAAGAGTGTCGGACTTTGTTCTTGCAGGCAGTTAAGATACTTGTGAATCGGTTTGATCGTTTCGAAGCTTTGGAGGTTAGGAGATAGATCTAGAATTATTTTTCCTCTAGGGCTAGGTTAGACCCTTTACTAAGGTGTGACCAGGGTCTTTAGTGAGTGCTTGTCGATGCAGATAGTCTCTTCACTGTGACTGGTGGGAATTTGAACAATTTCTGGCCCTGTGTAAGCTCTGGGAATTGTTCAGCTTAAAGTTCCTTGGATTGTTTTTTCCTTGGAAGTTATTCTTTTTTTTTTTTTTTTTAAAGATTTTATTTATTTATTTATTTATTTGACAGAGAGAGAGAGATCCAGCTAGAGAGGGAACAGAAGCAGGGGGAGTGGGAGAGGGAGAAGCAGGCTTCCCGCGGAGCAGGGAGCCCGATGCAGGGCTTGATCCTGGGACGCTGGGATCATGACCTGAGCCGAAGGCAGGCGCTTAACGACTGAGCCACCCAGGCGCCCCAGAAGTTATTCTTGACTGGGGAAAAAAATAAAAAAAAAAAAGTGAAATTATTTTTGTTTAATCTCAGTTTCACCCATGCACATGCAAATTGCTATTCAGCTGAAAGTGACAAACCACTGTGCAAATTTGTGAAACATCTTCTCGCTGTAGGGCTCACCTCTTTGTCTGCCCTGCAAATTCTAACTCCCTTGACCTTCCTGAACTTCTGATGTCTTATCTCCTCAACTCAGTGAGAACATCAGGCTTTGTTTAGTTTCTACCACTTTATTTCATGGAATGAAAATTGCCTCCAGAGAGAAATCTTGGACTAGAGTTGGGCTCATCTTGTTTTGTTTTCCTCCTCCATATTGTCCAGTGGCTAAAGCTTGGAAAACATCGTTCCTTGTATTTTGTCCTGTTGTCTATTGTTTGTGGCAAGAGAATAAATAGAAACCCTAATACTCACTTGTGACTGGAGGTTGACATGCTCATAGTTAAATCTTTAAAGTTGGTACTTCATTGCAGCTCACTTTAAATAGAACCACTCAGGGCACCTAGGTGGCTCAGTTGTTAAGCGTCTGCTTTGGCTCAGGTCATGATCCCAGAGTCCTGGGATCGAGCCCTGCATCGGGCTTCCTGCTCTGCAGGAAGCCTGCTTCTCCCTCTCCTACTCTCCCTGCTTGTGTTCCCTCTCTTGCTGTCAAATAAATAAAATCTTTTAAAAATAAATAAATAAATAGATAGATAGATAGAACCACTCTGGTTAATCTATGAAAGCATAAAGATACTTTTAATCAAATTCTGATTAAAGCTTTCATGTTTAAAAAATATCATATACCTGTATTTATAAAACTCTAATGTATGTTTTTTTGTTGTCATTTTTATGAGGCCAGAGTTTTTATTGTCTTTCACCTTGGCATAAATTTTCTTTCATTGCTAATTTGAAATAATTTATTGAACTCTTATTCTTTTTTTCCCCATTAGGCTAGTAATTTAAAGAAGGTACTTCAAGGAATTATGAGTTATTACAGTGAGGTATGAAAAACATCTGACATTGTTTAAATACAAAATCCTATATGATATTTATATTGACACCAAAAAATAACCTGGATTTTTGTTTATAACATCTTACTAAAATGTAATTCATAATTAGAATGTATTTTTTTTTTTGCCATTTTCAGAACACTCAAATTTTGTGAACATGAACAGGCTTAAATGTAATATATTGATTTGTAAAATAATGTTGCTTCTATATTGATACTCTTGAAATTTGTTATTTTCTCCAAGAGAATTACTGTCATCTCTAAATGATTTGATTTTATGCAATGCTGTAAAGTAGACTTTATAATTAAATTGAAGTATTTCCTATGTAAAGTATTATTTTGACCTTCTCAGTGCAAACAGCAACAAAGGTATACTGTGAAATTATGCTTTTGTGCAAGTAAATTGGGGAAAAAAGCAAAGTGAAAGTAGTATTAAAGTCACTTTAGGTAGTACATTATTCAAGTAGGTTTTTTTTTTTCTTAGTATCATAACAAGTTCTCTAGTGGGATTATTTGATATAAGAAAGCTTATTGCTTATGTTTAAAAAACTTTTGGTTTGGTTTTGCCATTAAAAGACTTGGTTTCTATTTTTTAAAGTTGTCACATATTTATACTTGTAATTTTTTCCAGTAATTTTAAGATTGAAATTTTTCAACCTGTTAATGCCTCAAACTCATTTTTAAAGCTTTTTAATGCCAAGAAAACTTTTTAATGAGCCAAAAAAAATAAAGATAAGGCCAGGAAAGATTAATCCATTAGATTTGTTAGATTTGCTGTTCATTTGCAAGTGTCATGGTTTATACTGTGGTTTACTATTAATCAGTCATGCATCAAAATATGCTTATCTTTCAGCTTAACATAAATCTGTTTATTTTTGGAAAGGCATAAGTTTTTGTCATAAAAGATCAGTCTAGGGGTTTCTTAATCCCTCAGACAGTGGGATCAAAGTTATTTGATGTAAAACCATTTTAGTTGCTATTGGTTGGTTACTCAAAATTTTGGGATGTTGCTTCAACTTTGCTAACTGGTTTCAGTCAATAATTACGGATTTATCATTTTGTTAATTTATCTGAGTCATTTCACAATCCTATTTATAGTTTGTTTTCCTTGTAATGTAATGTAATAAATTCTTTGTAGTCTACAGAAATGAGTGATCTAATTTATTGTCTTAATACTGCAGTTTTTGGGGCAGCAGATTTCTGAAGAACTTATCCCTGATTTAAACCAAATAATTGAATGTTCAGATTCTGTGGAGCTTGGGAGATTGCTCCAGCTTATTTTAGGCTGTGCAGTCAACTGTGAAAAGAAGCAAGGTAAGTGAATTTCAATCAGTTCAAAGTTAATTTGGGGAAGTTTACTTTCTAGAAACAACCTACATTGTTATAGAAAGTAGCATAAAAATGTACTACTACATCTTGTCACAGAGCACCTGGAAATGTAACCCAGGAGGTCTTAAGTCTAGCCCAGTTCTGCCATTAAAAAGCTACAAATCTTAAGTATCCTATTTGTACCTGGATTCTGAGATTTATAGTCAGTGACTAAATTAAATGTATTTTAGTTTAATTAATTTAATTTGTATATTCAGTGCTTAGGACTTAGTGGATATTCAGTAAAAATTGTACTTATTCATCTGATACATTTTCTGTTTCATACGTAAGATAGAAGTTTAGATTAAGATTTTTATAAATATGCAGATACTAAATTATAATCCAAGCCTCTTGAAGTGATATTCTGCTCTTTTCAGAAGAATGCCTGTCTAGTGTATCCTCCAGTTAAGCAGTCTGATGACCTAAATGGAATTGGTATATTATATTGGTATATACAAACACTGTGATCCATATCCTAATGAGTACAAAAGATCATTTTTGGATGCATGTAGTGAATGAAATGATGAACTGAACAGACCAAGATTTATTTCCCTCAGGGCTTGCATCAGTCTGGGTAGTGAGATTTTTGATGCTGATGTTTTTTGTATGATTCATCCAAACTTGGTCTTAGTACATCACCTTTATAAGAATATGTTGGGTACTTAAGTTTGTATAGTACTTTAAACCAGGATCTTAGAAGATAAATTCAGTCTTATCTATCTAATGAAGTAAAAATATGAAACAGGTTAAATTCAATAAGAACAAATTTAGGAAGGAGAAAAATAAAATATATGAAATTAATTGCTTATTAATAAAAAAGAACAAGGATTGGGTATCAGAAAACTTTGGTATTAGTCCATCTCTATCATCAACTAGCTATTTTTTTTCTAGGGCAAGTGAGTGTTTCTCCATAGACTTTTATTTCTCACTTAGAGAAAATGTCAAAGATCTATATATTGGGTTTTTTTCACAAAATAAGGAGAATTTGCTTATGGAAAACTTCCATAAATGTTTAATTACAAATTGACAAATAGCAACTAATTTATAAATCTAGAATTTTTCTGTTGTTATCCTTCTTATTTTTTATTCGATTAATGCTTCGTTTCTATTTCAGTTACTGGTTATTTATAATTATTTTTTATTTTTATTGAAGTATAATTGACATTCATTAGTTTCAGGCATACAACAAATTGATTTGACAATTCTGTACATTACTCAAAGCTCACCAAGATAAGTTTCGTTACCATCTATCACCATACAATGTTATTGCAATATTATTTACTGTATTCCCTATGCTGTACTTTTCGTCACTGTGACTCATTTATTTTATGAGTGGGAGTTTGTACCTCTTAATCCCTTTTATCTGTTTAACTCATCCTCCCACTCACCCCTTCTCTGACAACCACCAGCTTGTTCTCTGTATTTAAGAGTCCATTTGTTTGTTTTGTTCTGTTTTATTTTGTTTTAGATTTCACATGTTAAGTGAAATCATATGGTATTTGTCTTTATCTGACTTATCTCACTTATCATTATACCTTTTAGGTCCCTTCGTGTGTTGAAAATGGCAGATCTCATTCTTTTTTATGCCTGAGTAATATTCCATTGTATATATATGTGTATGTATATACACACATACACTACATCTTCTCCATTCATCTATTGACAGACATTTGGGTTGCTTTCATATCTTGGCTATTATAAATAATGCTGCACTAACATAGGGGTGCATATATCTTTTTGATTTAGTGTTTTGGTTTTCTTTGGGTAAATACCCAGTAGTGGAATTACCGGATCATATGGTATTTCTCTATGTTTTTGAGAAACCTCCATACTGTCTTCTACAGTGGCTGCACCAATTTATATTCCTATCAACAGCACACGAGCGTTCCTTTTTCTCCACATCCTCGCCAACACTTGTTGTTTCTTGTGTTTTTTATTTTAGCCATTCTGACTGGTGTGAGGTGGTATCTCATTGTGGTTTTGATTGACATTTCCATGATGACTAGGGTTGTTCACCTTTTCATGTATCTGATGGCCATTTGTATTTATTTTCTGGAAAAATGTTCAGGCCCTCTGCTTATTCTTTAGTGAGATTGTTTGTACTTTTGGTGTTGAGGCATAGTAGTTCTTTATATATTTTGTATATTAACCCCTTATTGGATATATCACTTGCAAATATCTTCTCTTGTTTAATAGGTTGCCTTTTGTTTTGTTGATGGTTTCCTTTGCTATGCAAATGCTTTTTATTTCTGTATAGTCCCAGTAGTTTATTTTTGCTTATGTTTCCCTTGGCTGAGGAGACGTATCCATAAATATGTTGCTAAGGCTGATGTCCAAGAGATTACTGCCTATGTTTTCTGTTAGGAATTTTATGGTTTTAGGTCTCACCTTTAGGTCTTTAGTCCATTTTGAGTTTATTTTTGTGTATGGTGTAAGAAAGGGGTCCAGTTTCATTGTTTTGCATGTAGCTGTCCAGTTTTCTCAGCACCATTTATTGAAGAAACTGTCTTTACTCCATTGTATGTTCTTGCCTCCTCTGTCACAGATTAATTGACCATGCAGGTGTGGGTTTATTTCTAGGCTCTATATCCTGTTGCATTGATCTATGTGTCTGTTGTTAAGCCAGTACCAGACTATTTTGATTACTACATCATTGTATTATATCTTGAAATCTGGGGTTCTGATACCTCCAGCCTTGTTCTTTCTCCGGATTGCTTTGGATATTCAGGGTTTCTTTTGGTTCCATAGAGTTTTAGGATTATTTGTTCTACTTCTGTGAAAAATGCTATTGGTATTTTGATAGGGATTGCAATGAATCTGTAGATGACTTTGGGTATTATGGACATTTTAACAGTATTAATTCTTTCAGTCTGTGAGTGTGGTATATCTTTCTATTTGTTTCATCTTCAATTTCTTTCATCAAATTTCTTAAAGATTTCAGAGTATAGGTCTTTCACTTCCTTGGTTAAATTTATTCCTAGGCATTTTATTTTGGTGTGGTTGCAAGTGGCATTGTTTTCTTAATACCTGTTCCTGCTACTCCATTATTAGTATAGAAACACAACAGATTTCTGTGTATTATTTTTGTATCCTGCAATTTTACTGAATTCATTTATTAGTTCTGATAGTTTTTTGGTGGAGTCATTAGTGTTTTCTATATATAGTAGCATGTCATCTGCAAATAGTAACAGTTTAACTTCTTCCTTACCACTTTGGGTGCCTTTTATTTCCTTTCTTGTCCTCTTGTTGCAGTGAGGACTTCCACTACTATGTCGAATAAAAGTAGTGAAAATGGCAATCCTTATCTTGATACTGATCTTGAGGAAAAACTTTATTTTTTTTTACCATTAAGCATGATGTTACCTGTGAGATTTTTAGATATGTCCTTTATTATGTTGAGATATATTCTCTCTAAATCTACTTTGTTGAGGGTTTTTATCATGAATGAATATTGTACTTTGTCAAATGCTTTTCTGCATCTATTGAGATGATCACATGGTTTTTATCCTTCCTCTTGTTGATATGATGTATCCCATTGATTGATTTGTGAATATTGAACCACCTTGGCGTCCCTGGAATAAATCTCACTTGATCATGGTGAATGATCCTTTTAATGTGTTATTGAATATGGTTTGCTAATATTTTGTTGAGGATTTTTGCATCTGTGATCATCAGAGATATTGACCTGCAGTTTTCTTTTTTAGTAGTGTCTCTGTCTGGTTTTGATATCCAAGTCATGCTGGCCTCATAGAATGAATTTGGAAGTTTTCCTGCTTCTGTTTTTTTTGGAATAGTTTGATAAGATTAGGTATTAACTATTCTTTAAATGTTTGGTAGAGGGCGCCTGGGTGGCTAAGCTGGTTAAGCGACTGCCTTCGGCTCAGGTCATGATCCTGGAGTCCCTGGATCGAGTCCCGCATCGGGCTCCCTGCTCGGCAGGGAGCCTGCTTCTCCCTCTGACCCTCCCCCCTCTCATGTGCTCTCTCTCATTTTCCCTCTCTCAAATAAATAAATAAATCTTTAAAAAAATAAAAAAATAAATAAAATAATAATAAATGTTTGGTAGAATTTACCTGTGAAGCCAGCTGGTCCTGGATGTTTGTTTATTGGAAGCTATTTTTTATTACTGATTCAGTTTCATTACTTGTAATAGGTCTGTTTAGATTTTTTTATTTCTTCCTGATTCCATTTTGAAAAATTGTATGTTTTTAGGAATTTATCCATTTCTTACAGGTTGTCCAATTTGTTGGTATATAATTTTTCCCAAAATATTCTCTTATAATCCTTTGTATTTCTGTGGTTGCCAGTTACTATATCTCCTCCTTCATTTCTGATTTTATTTATTTGAGTTGACTCTGTTTTTCTTGATGAAACTAGTTAAAGGCTTATCAGTTTTATGTTTTTAAATAATCAGTTCTTGGTTTCATTGATCTTTTCTATGGTTTTTTAGTCTTTCTCATTTATTTTCACTCTAATCTTTCTTATTTCCTTTCTTCAACTAACTTTGGCCTTTGTTTTATTCTTCCTTTCCTAGTTTCTTTAGGTATATGGTTACGTTGTTTGAGATTTCTCGTTTCTTGAGGTAGGCCTGGTTCACTGTAAAATTCCCTCTTAGAACTGCTTTTGCTGCATCCCAAAGATTTTGGACCGTTGTGTTTTCATTACTGTTATGTCTCCATGTATTTTTTTTTTTTAATTTCCTCTGATTTCTTTGTTAACACACTGATAATATAGTAGCATGTTATTTAGCCTCTTTGTATGTGTGTTCTTTTCCAGTTTTTTTTTTTTTATTTGATTTCTAGTTTCATATTGTTGTAGTTGGAAAAGATGCTTGATATGATTTCCATCATCTTAAATTTATTGAGGCTTGTTTTGTGTTCTAACATGTGATCTGTCCTGTAGAATGTTCCGCGTGCACTTGAAAAGAATGTGTACTCTGCTGTTTTGAATGGAATATTCTGTATATATGTTAGGTTCGTCTGATCGAATGTGTCATTCAAAGCTACTATTTCCTTGTTGATTTTCTGTCTGGATGTTCTATCCAATGATGTAAGTGGGTTGTTAAGTCCTCTATTGTTGCTGTATTACTATCAATTTCTCCCTTTGTGGCTGTTAATATTTTCTTTATGTATTTAGGTAACTCCTGTGTTGAGTGCATATTTACAGTTGTTACATCCTCTTGTTGGAATGACCCCTTTATTATTATGCAGTGCCCTTCTTTGTGTCTTGCTACAGTCTTTGTTTTAAAGTCTGTTTTGTCTGATACAAGTATTGCTATTCTGGCTTTTTTTTTCTTCTCCTATTTTCATGGAATAATTTTTTCCATCGCTTCACTTTTACTCTATTTGTGTCTGTAGGTCTGAAGTGAGTCTCTTGTAGGTTCATACAGGTGTAGCATATAGATGGGTCTTGTTTTTTTATCCATTACCTCACCCTGTGTCTTTTGATTGGAGCATTTAGTCCATTTGCATTTAAAGTAATTATTGATAAGTATGTACTTATTACCATTTTGTTAATTATTTTCTGGTTGTTTTTGTAGTTCTGCATTCCTTTCTTCTCTTGCTCTCTTCCCTTGTGGTTTGATGGCTTTCCTTAGGGTTATGGTTGGATTCTTTTCTGTTTATTTCTTGTGTATCTATTATATGCTTTTGATCTTTGGTTGCCACTGAGTTGATACATAACATCCTGTATAGCAATTTGTATTAAGTTGATGGTTGCTCAAGTTCTGAAAGCACTAAATAGACTTCCTTCTCCACGTTTTATGTATATGATGTCATATTTTACATCTTTTTATTTTTTTGTATCCTTTGATGGCCCCTCCAGCAACCCTCACATCTTCCCTCTCCCATGTTTGTCAGTTTTAGTAGTCTTTTTCAAAGAACCAACTTTTGGCTTTGACTCTGTTTGTACTATTTAATATCTATTCTTATCTTTTATCTCATTTCATCTATTTTCTTGTGAATTAATCAATTCTTTCTATTCCAAGTTATAATTGACATTTTAAGCTGTAATTTTCCCCTAAGTTATGATTTATTACCTTCCATGAGTTTTAGTATTATTTTCATTATTTAGTTCCAAGCATTACTTAGCAATTTTGTCCTCAGAATTTTAAAAGAAAATTAAGTTTCCACATACATAAATAAAAATTTAGCAAGTAGTAAATATAAAAAAGTTTCATTGTCATTATTAAAAACACCAGTGTTTCTTAATTGGATTTATTTTTGGAGGTATGTGGGCTCTCAACTTGTAGGAGTGAGCAAATAAATGAAAGAAAAACAGAGTAAATTAATTAAAACTTAAAAACAAAACACATACAAAATGTAAAACAGCTTACACACCTTTATACTTTGCAGGGAGAATTGATTTCAAAATGATTCCAAGGTATAGCAACAGTCTCAGTCTTGAAAGAATGACCTTGTTTGGTCAGTAGTACCGTGTTTATCTTGGTGGGGAAAAAAGATAGTTTTTTTGAAGGTTTCAGCAGACTCAAAACACTCCATTATCCAGAAAATCCAGTTAAAGGAAACCATTGCATAGCTTGTGCTTTCTCTGCTTAATTCTTCCCCTTTCCCATCCACTCCCTACTTCTGGTGCATACCAGAATCTATCAGAGTCTTTGTCCAGTTCTTGGCTTTACAAATAAAAGAAAGATTGAGAGAACTTTCAGAAGTTTTCCAGAAGAATCATTAAAACGATAAAAGTATTTGAAAATAGTAAGTTTTTTTTTTTGAAATTTGGAATTTTTTGGATATTGTTTTAGCTGGAGAACATATAGTTGAAGGGGATTACGCAAATATATGAAATATGCAAAGTGAAATATGCAAAAATATGAAACACTTTCTCTTATGGTTCCTCATTTCTTATTGGGACAGAATCAACTTACTGCCTGTGTGTTTGTGGTAAGGCATAAGTATCTCCTTGAGATGAGACTTGATGGATGTTGAGCACACGTTTACAGGAGGCTTTGTAAGTCCCTTCTTTAAAAGCCTTCCTGAAATGAACTAAGTAGGTGATAAAATGTAACTTTCTAGGCTGAAGATTTTAGGAATTCATTTAACATGTATGGATTCATCCTATAATACTGAATATCTAACAACAGGGAGGAAATTGTAATAATTGTTTTAAGATTATAATGTCTTCTCTTTCTCTTCCTTATAAGGAAATTAGAGGTTTTCTTCTTTAGGGAAAAGAAAACATTTAAAAATATAAATATTTTCAATTCTGCTTATCTGGTTTTAGTGGACATATTTCTTGTGGAAAAATACTTGCATAAAGAAGTATGTATGGTAAATGAACTTTTATGCTGTTAATTGAATGGCTAAAGTTCCATGGGTAAAGAGTAGATTTTTATCAGATCCATCTTTTTTTTTTGAATCACAGAACATATTCAAAATATAATGACACTAGAAGAGTCTGTTCAACATGTGGTCATGACTGCTATTCAAGAGGTAAGTTTTTATTATATTCACATATATATGAAAATCCTTAACCAAATGACACAAAAATTTTCACATAAATCTTATGGATGTATATTTTTCTATTTGTATAAACTTGCCCTTTGCAGCAGGTTTACTTACCTTAAGCTAGTGTGTCTTCCCTTCTTTTCTTTACCCAAAATATCTTAAAAGGACTTCAAGCTCAATTTTAGTACTTCTGTATTTTAAAAAAGATAATATTGTCAGGTTCCCTTAGATAACTTCACCTAAGCAGGATAAACAACCTCTCACCAGATAAGAATTTTTATTTCTTCTTTTTTCCCTGCCAATTAGAACAGTCTTTCCCAAAATTTTAAAGCATGTGTGGAAATATATCTTATGTTCATTTTCAGAATGTTAGTACTGTGAGCAAATATGGTGATAGGTTTGGGAGTCAGGTAGCCTGGGTTCAAGCCATTCTAGTTGTGTAAAGTCAACTAGAAGAATTCAGAATTCATATGGTACATGTTGATTCTTAACATCAGCCTGAAGGGCTGAGATGATGTGGAATGCAGAGGAGGCCCGGAGATTAGTGAGGGCAAACAGAATTTGGCAGGGGCATGATTTGGAGGGAGACCTCTCACAAGAAGTTCGTTTGTGCGCTCTGAGTTTGCATTGTGGGCTTGAATTTAAAGCATCACAACAATAAATCTGCCTTTCAGATGCAAAAAAGTTACTTTTTATAGCATCCTTTTTTTTTTTCATATAATTATAACTCCTACTTTTAAAATGACTTCTCAAATTAGGAATTTTACCATATCACTCATTTATAGGCTGTATTTTAAAAGTGTTAATTTATTTTATGGAAGAATCTTTATTAATACTAGTTATCAGTTTTATTTAGTAGTTCATCTTTTAGAACTTGGATTGTAATTATTCAGTATACAGGTAATTTAAATATATCTATGTATTTCAAGTACCCTTTACTTCTGATGTCCTCACTGATGTAATGGTTGAATATTGTGTTATTTAGCTTAAGCCTCTAATAAAATTTTTATTTGAATAATATTCTAAGGATCATCAAATTATGGCAAAGGAAAACTAAATATAAAGCATTTTACTCTCAAGTAAACCTATTTTTACTTCATAACATTTCTTTATTGTACTTAAGTTTACTATTTTAATTTCCTAGTTGATGAGTAAAGAAATATTGAGCTCTCCTACAAATGATGCTGTTGGAGAATTAGAGCAACAGGTGAGTATCTCAGTAATTGGGGAAAATGTTGAAAACAGTCATACAGTTCCTTGGCCAATTAGTATCATAAGGCTTTCATTGGAGAACGTATACAAGAATATTTTTTCCATGAAATTTAGGTTGTTTATTCTGTAATATCTCAGCTGAATATTATTATGCATTCCTTCATGAATGCAAGTAGTGTTGGCCTCCAGAAATTTTTATGCTCATGTTCAAAGAGTTGAGTGACATTGACCTTTTCTTCTGAAACTTAT
This sequence comes from Leptonychotes weddellii, assembly GCF_054177405.1. Taxonomy (NCBI): domain Eukaryota; kingdom Metazoa; phylum Chordata; class Mammalia; order Carnivora; family Phocidae; genus Leptonychotes; species Leptonychotes weddellii. Next base: position 44,418,638 of record NC_138372.1, read on the forward strand.
AATACATATGTGGCTCATTCTAGATGGTTACACTGTTAATAGTAGACAATATAAAAAGTCTGCTTATTTCTGATTTATCTAATAAGTTAATATAATTTTTGTCATGTTGAAGAAACCTCCAAGACCCTGTGCTCAGGCTCTTTTCCCTGATTCTATGACATGACTGTTTCATGGGGGGGAAAAGGCACTCTCCTCTGACATGTAACCTGACCTGGGTTGTAGGGGAAAGGGTACAAGGACAGGCAAATGCAATCAGTACTTTTTCTGTTATATTGTTAAACATCTGTTTATCATGAGTGTCACCAGTCATCTCACGAAATATTTCAAATTAAAACCTTTTCTATGAAATTTTTATTTGAATTTAAACATACTGTGTTTTTTCTAAATTTTTTGTAATTAAATTAAACAACATCCTCTAATACTCTGTTGTTTAAATATTTCATAAGGAGTATTCTATGAAAGGAGAGGAGGTTAGCAAGCACTTTGACAAGGATGGAAGAGGCCCTTGGGCCTGATAGCACACAACATAGTTAAGGCATTGCCACCTACTTCATGGCATCTAACCATTGTTTTATTGTTGTTATTGAATCATTATATTGTACACTTGAAACTAATATGATACTGTATGTTAATGATATTTCAATTTTTAAAAAATACACATTGAACCAAAAAATTTTTTTCATAAAGATTTACATAAAATTTTATTTCTGTGGGACCATCGCCTTAAACATTAATGAGACTGTGTGAATACTATTCACAGAAAAACAACATTGAGGCTTATTTTTTAATAGATAAATTTTTTTAAAGTTTTTATTTAAATTCCAGTTAGTTAACATACTGTGCAATATTAGTCTCAGGTGTACAGTATAGTGATTCAGCACTTCCATATATCACCTGGTGCTCATCATGACAAGTGCTCTCCTTAATCCCCATCACCTACTTCACCCTTCCCCCCACCCATTTCCCTTCTGGTAACCATCAGTTTGTTCTCTAGAGTTAACGCAAAGAACAAATAATCCAATTAAAAAATGGGCAGGAGACCTGAATAGACATTTTTCCAAAGAAGACATACAGATGGCCGGCAGACACATGAGAAGATGCTCAACATCACTGATCATAAGGGAAATGCAAATCAAAACTACAATGAGTGCTTTCTTTACTGCTACATTCATGCAGTTGAGCACTGTTAGAGAAAAGCACAGCTGTTTATTTGAATTGGGGTCATATAAATGCATGATTTCCATCCACAGTTAGGTCCTTCATCATTGTTCTGTACTAATCAACATCTTCTCCCATTACCTAAACAACTATTTCACACAACTGTCCATTTGCATAAGATCACTACCTTAAAATCTTCCCACTCACCCTGAGTAGTCAGTTATTTATTGAGTGTCCACTATGTGCCAGAGATGCTGTGCTAGTGCTTTTCCTATATTGTGTAATTGGCTTGGTAACCCTAGAAAGTTTCAAAGTTTCAAAGACCCAAAGAGAGTAAGCTTATTAATAAATTTTAATAACCATTTTTAATATCTGTGTATATATGCATATACATGTATTTTTCAATTTGTGTCAAAACACGTCTTACTAAGAAACAGGACATTTTGTGTTTCAGCTTAAAAGGGCCTTGGAAGAACTTCAAGAAGCACTAGCAGAAAAAGAAGAACTGAGGCAAAGATGCCAAGAACTAGATATGCAGGTGTGGAAAAGAACCAGTCTGAGAAATATGTCCTCTTTAAGTTTACAAAGGGTTTTATTGCAAATAATTCACTGGTAAAGTGTTTTGGAGGTTGGGTTTCATTTCATGGAGGGCATATTTAAAGTATTTGTTACAGGCTTGATTTTCAAGCATGAATTTCATAATTATTTTTCTCTTTGAGTTGAAAATTGCTAACTTCTTTGAGAAAATCATTTTAATTGTAGAATTTCAAGTATTTAGATGAGCCTTTAGTTTCTTTCGTAAAAAGAAGAAATTAAAGGGCGCCTGGGTGGCTCAGTTGGTTAAGCGACTGCCTTCGGCTCAGGTCGTGATCCTGGAGTCCCGGGATCGAGTCCCGCATCGGGCTCCCTGCTCGGCAGGGAGTCTGCTTCTCCCTTTGACCCTCCTCCCTCTCATGCTCTCTGTCTCTCATTCTCTCTGTCTCAAATAAATAAATAAAATCTTTAAAAAAAAAAAAAAAAGAAATTAAAGTATCTACTGCATAGAGTGTAAATATTTAAGTGAGGTCATTTATGGAAGTATTTAGAAGTGCTTGACCTCCCCCCGCACCGCACATAAATGCGAGTACCAAGTGAGTTTTGCTAACATGCATGTATCTGAACACGTGTATATAATTCTTGAGTTCATATGAGAGACAGTATAACTTGGTAGGAGAGACAGTAGTTAATGGTTAGTGAGGTAGATCGTTAAACCAGTCCACCTATATTCAGACCGAAGCCGTGTTACTAGCTGGTTGTGTCCTCTCAGGCAAATTAATTTCTTTATAGTTCAGTTTCCTCTTTTGAGAAATGATGTGATAATAGTATGTATCTCCAGAGTGATTATGAGGATTAAATGAGTTAATATATGTTAAGCACTTAGAGCAGGACCTGACACACATAAACGCTATGTGTGTTTGCATGTGTTGTTATTGTTATATAAAAATGCAAATGCAGAAGTTACACAGTAAGTCTTGAAAAATTATGCAAAAGAGTAAATGTACCATCATAGTGTGCTATATGTAAATTGCATGTTTTTGTTCAAATAATGAGTTACATAAATAATTTACTCTCTGAAAAGTATGAAGACAAGGAACAAGGGTTGTGGTAGTATTATCCTTGCTTGATGGGATAAATACCTATAATGATAGGGCTGAGTAATATTTCTAACCCTTAAGGGCTTGCAGATAGGAAAAGAGAAGTGACTCGGGTCAAGATGACTCAGCTACTTAAGGCAGTGAAAGCACTGGAATCCTAGTCTTTTAACCTCATCTTTAAAAAATCAGTCCTGTGCTTGAACAAAGCTAATGTTTAAGATTTTATTTATTTATTTTAGAGAGAGAGAGAGTAAAAGGCGCACGTGCATGAGTAGGGGGAGGGGCAGAGGGAGCAGGAGAGAATCTCAGACTCCTCGAGGAGGAACGTGGGGCTCGATCTCATGACCCTTATCCCTAGCCCATGCAGTGGGTTGGGGGTGGTGAGATCCACAGAAATCTTGATGCTTTTTACTGCAGTCTACCCAATCAGGAGGGAAGTCACCCTTTGCTTCTTTCACTGGACTGGGGAGGGGCGACTAAGAGCCTAGGGGGCCTGCCTGACTCCTTTTTTTTTTTTTCTTAAAGATTTTATTTATTTATTTGACACAGAGAGAGAGAGAGAGCATAAGCAGGGAGAGCGGCAGGCAAGGGAGAGGGAGGAACGGGCTCTCCGCTGAGCAGGGAGCCCGATGCAGGGCTCGATCTCAGGACCCCGGGATCATGACCTGAACCGAAGACAGACACTTAACTGACTGAGCCACTCAGGTGCCCTCAGCCTCACTCCTTCTGTTAGAAAAAAAAGGCTGTAGAGCTACACACTGCATTGGGGGAATGGTCTGATGCCCAAAGGAATTCCTCCCTGGGAATGGGATACACTTCTCACACCCTGATTAAAGGTATTTAAACCTCAGACATGAGAGCATAACCGAGGTGTTACAAAAACACTGCCCATTGCCTGCCCTCACCCCCCTCCTTCCCTAACCCTTCACAAGGCTGTAGAATGGTGTGGAGGGAAAACAGTCCCAACCATAACTTAGAAGGGAAGACATACTGGGTCTTTGGCACAGTGGAGAGGGTGTCCAGGAAGTCTTCAGCTACATTGGAAAATATAGGGTATCTTAACTGCCAGTGAAGCATGATTTAGATGAAAAGAATAAAAGCATGACATCTGTGCAAACATTGCAGGTTAAAGAGCATGTGAAAGACTTTAGCCAAGCTTAGAAAATAACCTTTGCTTCATGTTGTATAACAATTTCATAGGAACACATCAGTAAAATAGACTAGGTGGTAGGACAACAAAGTGAGGTTTAAAAGGAAATTGTAGATCTATAGAAACAAATCAGTGAATAATTTTTAACACCAGGCTTTATCCTAGGTAAGCTATTGAACTTCAAGAATAAAGGAAAAACAAGTACTTAGTCGTTCAGATAGATAAGGCAGATCACCCGCAAAGACAAAATCAGGCTCCCCTACAACATGAATGCCAGAATATGGAAGTGTGGTATCTCCAGACTGCCTCGGCAGGGAAGCTGCCCTATACCCAGATGGAGAGCTCAGATGCAGACTCATGGGCCCTTCTTGGAGAAACTACTTGTTGACACAGTTCAGCTAGCAAACATGTTTTAATCGAAATAAAGAATGCAAAAGTGGAGATTTTGTGGTGAAAGATCGGGTGAAGCTTGAATCCTTTTAAATAAGAACTATGTTGATTCTGTGCAAATTATGGTTTTAAATATTGGGGCAAGCGAAATTCTGATTCAGGAAATCAGGAGGCAGGCCTGATAATGTGTACTTTAAAAAAAAAAAGAGAAAAATCTCCACGTGACATTTTGATGTGAAGTTTTGAGAAACTCTGATGTAGTCTTCTAGTTCTGTTCCAGTTGGGATTATTATGGGGCCTTCAGGCAAGTTACGACATGTTTGCCAGTGGCTTTTACTCTGCCTTTCCCAGCCATTCTTCCTATCACCTGGCAGCAATAGGAAGCAATCCTTCACTTACTGCCGGAGCAGTGGCCGGTCATTCTTGCTCACGGTATGTTAGAGAAAACATACTCCTGCCCACCATTGTACGAGATAAGTTTTTGTCTGAGGCGGTGGTTTTCTGATTTTAATGTGATAAAGGGGGACTCCAGCTATAGAGTTTTATATTTCATTGTTTTTAGATATGCAAATGGTATACAAGAATTAAGTTAAATCTGGGTGATACGAGAAAATGAGTCTTTTTTTTTAGCTTTTAAAATTTTTCTGTCTCTTAACTCAGAAAGGGGAAGGGGGAGAGGGAAAGAGAGAGAGAGAGATAGAGGGAGAGAGAGATAGCAACAAAGGGGAGAGAAACAAAGAAATAGAGAAAAAATCAGACAGGGATAAAGGCAGGTACATTATGAACCTAAAGAAAATATCACCGTGGGAGCTTGCTAAAGGAGATGTCTAGAACCCACTAATGGACATTCTAAGGCATAGATGAGAGGGTGTGGTACAAGGAATTTGCCTGTTTACTACCCCCTCCTTCAGTCTATGGTTAAAGGTAGCTCTGAAGCCACAGTGTAAAACATGGATAGGAACCAGGTTGGTTATACACCAGGTGTTGAAAATTAAATTTACCCTTGCTCCCCTGCCTACTTTAGAGGGTTCTGACCCATTTTGGAAGATGGAGGTATTGTTTCTCTTCAGTTGATCTTTTTGTGACAGTCTCTTCCCTCCAGCTAGAATGAGATATTCTTTTCTTTGTGTACCACCCCCACCCTGTGGTATGCTTCCATCAAAGCACCTGGAACATTTTCTTTTGCATAATTATTTACATTTCTACCATAAGGATACTGAAGGTTCAAACTCCATTCTTTTGTGTATCTCAGTCATTTAGGATTGCACATGACAGGTAATAGACACCAAACGGCTTGCATGGCAAGGATGGATGCATGCCTTAAATTTAGGAAGAGAAATTTCTTTTTCCTGCAGTCTGCCTGGGGACAGTTTTCCGAGCCTTTGTGTTGCTCATTTGGAGGACAGTGTTTGTAACCTGCCTATACTGTATTTAAAGGCACTCACTTGACTTTCATTTCCTATTACTAGTTCACCGTGTCACTATATAGTCCCGTTCACATAACTGGGTTGATTTTATTACATGTTTTGAAAAAATAATCGTAAACCTATGTAGTAATATGTTGAAAGTCATAAGAGGTCAATGATTCATGTTTTTCAAACAAATCTTAATAAAATCATATATAAACTTCTGGTCTTATAAAAGGTTACAGCCTAGCTGTAAACTTTTAAAGATATTTTTAAAAGGGAAAGAAAAAGGCGTTGCATATATATGTAAGTAAAATAACAAGGAATCAGGTACTGATATTGATGTGGTTCTAAAATTACATATTTTTATCCATTTTAAAATGTAAACAGTCTTAATGTGCAAATAGATTCAATTCAGCTTTTTGTTATTGATTCATTAACGAAATAATGTGCTTGTCCCTGAAGGCATGATATGTAACTGATAATTTTCTACTATGAACCTAAAATAACTTTGTGCATATATGTGTGTGTATTTTAGCTTACTAGATAACAGCATCCTAATAGTAAATTTATAACTAAAAGGGGAACAAATTAATTTTTTGAAGTTTATCGGTACGTAATTTTAGAGACTTGGAAACATTTTCTTCCCAAAACTAGGACAAGCATAACATTTTTTTTTGAAGATTTTATTTATTTATTTGACAGAGAGAGACACAGCGAGAGAGGGAACACAAGCAGGGGGAGTGGGAGAGGGAGAAGCAGGCTCCCGGCTGAGCAGGGAGCCCAATGCGGGGCTCTATCCCAAGACCCTGGGATCGTGACCTGAGCCGAAGGCAGACGCTTAATGACTGAGCCACCCAGGCGCCCCCAAGCATAACATTTTTGAAGATACTCTCCTTATGTGAATTAACTGTTTTCTCTGTGTTAATTAATACATTAATTAATAAGGTATATTAATAAATTAATAAAAATAATCAAATTATTTTGATTTCTTTTGTTTGACTCAAACCTCCTAGACCCAAAATTCAAGATTTGGAAGGAGCCTTAAAAATTATCTAGTCTGACTGACCAAATTAATTTAATGGCTTAGTCACAATTATAATGTGAACTCTGGACTCTAAGCTTTTTTGCTGTTGATGCTTATGTTTGTATATTTGTTTTTCAGGTGACTGCACTTCAAGATGAAAAGAATTCATTAGTTTCTGAGAATGAGATGATGAATGAAAAACTTGACCAGTTGGATGGATCTTTTGATGATCCAAATACAATGGTTGCAAAAAAGTATTTTCATGCTCAGTTACAACTAGAACAATTACAGGAAGAAAACTTCAGGTAGCATTTTTAGTAAAAATCCTTCCATAGAGTTCTGTTAAACTAAGAGCTAAAAAATCCTATCAACAACTAATTAGTAAACATTTTATAGTATGCTGTAGCATCCTGGAGCTTTATAGCATGCTTGGGACACTGATTAAGCTCTGAAAATACCGAATGGTACAAGTGGTTCCTGCCTTCACAGGGCTTGCAATCTAATTAGGCAAGTGGGATATGTCTATAAAATCAAAACAGTTCAAAATAACTTGTGATAAGGGCCAAATGAAGGCCATGTGTAAGTCCAATAGGAGTTTAAGGGAGTGACTGCTGAGGCCTGGGGAGAATGGGGCGTTTATTATAAAGGAGAGAGAACTTGATAATAAATGGAAATTTTAAGCTAAAGAGATGCTTTCTACTTTAACTTTTGTTTCTTCTTTGAAAAAAAAAAAAAGCTGTTATACATCTTGCCTTTAATAAACATTGTCTCTTGTGTGCTTGCTGCTGAGCCTGGAACTATAAGGCCTTGAGAGTAGGCACTCTAATTGTACTCTATGGTTTTTGTTCCTTTTTTTTGTTTTAATATCAAACTTAAACACAAAAACAGTTGAAAGAATAGTGCAAGGAACTCCTTTATACCTTTTACTCAGATTCCACAGTTGTTTTGCAGTTTTTTCCATTTGCTTTAGCAGTCTCTATACATATTCTTACGGATTCACATATTTTTTTCTGAACCACTTGAGAGTAAGCAGGAGCCAAGCACCTTTATCCCTATATACTTTGGCATGTATTTCCTAAAACAAAAACACTCTCTTATAAACCACAGTATAGTGATTAAAATTAGGGAATTTGTCATTGATACAATATTATTATCTAATCCACAGATCATACTCAAATTCCATTAGTTGTCTCATTGTCCTTTATGTCTATTTTTTTTTTTTTTCCTGGTTCAGCATCCAATCCAGGATCATGCATTGCATTTAGTAATCGATTCTTATTCAATGGTCTAATTAAATCAGTAGCTATCATCTTCTATTTAATGGTGAAATTGTCCCAGATTCCACCACTGGGAAGCCTTTCAGTTGGCCTCTGTGTCCTTTCAACCTGTTACTATCCTTTGAGCACTTTCTTACTTTCTGGAACAACAAAATATTCTAGTCTCATCTCGTCTTTTCCCGACTCTGCAATCAGCCATTTCTCCAAGGATCCCTAATTCCTTTTAGTGACAATGTTATTTAGAAACAAAGATCTAGTGCTCCAGATGAGTTTTTCTGTCATTGCTTCTAGGCCCCTTTGGGGTACAGAGCTAGGAAATACACTTGCCCATATTCACACTTGCCTGTGTTCATACGCTTATATGTCTGCATTGGTTTTTATGTCTCTCACTGTGAACAATGAATTCATTTTGACATCTTTCATTTTAGTTCTGTGTTTTTGGGGTTCATTCTGATCTTCTCCATTTCCATATTGTAAACCCCTTCTCCAGTGATGAGAAACCTGGCTCCCATTTTCCTCAGTATATTTACTCATATACTCAATCCCAAAACACACAGAAAGTAATTTAAGAATTGCTAACCTTACCTTTGTATTAAGCAAACTATTAATAAGACTTCAGTATGTTTACAGTTCTTTTTGCAAGGTAACATTTACATATTGTGAGATGAATAATACTAAGTACAATTTGACATGTTTTAACAGATGCATACGTCTGTTTAATTTCACACTTTTATCAAAATACAATTCATTTCAATCACTGAAGAAAGTTTCTTTATGCTTCCTTCCCAGTCAATGTCTACCTCCCAGAGGCTAATTTCTCTTCTGATTATTTTTTACCAAAAATTAGTTTTCTCTCATCTAGAATGTCACATAAATTGAATCATGCAGTATGAACTCCTTGGTGAATGGCTTCCCTTGCTCAGCATGTTTGTGAGATTCATCTATGTTTTGAATGTATCTGTAATTCATTATTTTTTTATGGCTGAGTAGTATTTAAATATTTGGAATTATTCCACATTATGCACTTATTTATCCATTTTCCTTTAGATGATGGGCATTTGGGTTTTCAGATTTTGTAAGTAAAACTAGTCTGAACATTGTAATATAAGACTTTTTGTAGACATATTTTTTCTTATTTCTCATTGGTAAATATATAGAGTGGTATTGCTGAGTTATGCAGTAGCTCTGTGTTTAATTTAAAAGACACTGTCAAACCATTTTCCAAAGTGGTCATAACATTTTATACTTCCATGAGCAGAGTCTGCTCTCGTTGCTCTAGTTGTTCTGCCTGCATAGCATAGTTCTTACCCATCTTTTTAACTAAATAGTTCAGGAAGAGTGTAGTATCTCCTTATGGCTTTAATTGGCATTTTCCTGATAACCAGCGATGTGATAAGCCCCTTTTCATGTGCTTATTGGAAATATATCTTACTTTGTGAATTGTCTCTTCATACTGTTGGCCTGTTTTTACATTGGGTTGTCATTATCAATTAGTTGTAGGAATTTTTAAAAATTTGGATGCAAATCCTTTGTCAGATATGTGCATAGTAATATTTCACTCATTCTGTAGCTTGCCTTTGCATTTTTAAATGGTGTCTTTCAATGAGTAGAAGTTCTTAACTTAGATGCTAAAAGTCTACTTTATCAATATTTTTAATATTAGTGTTTTTGTGTACTGCCCAAGAAATCTTTGTCTACTTCCATGCCATGAAGATACTCTCTACTGTTCTCTTCTAGAACCTTCACAGTGTTATCTTTTACATGTAAGTCTGTGGTCCATCTTGATTTTTTTAAAAATAATGTATGGTCAAGCTTTATTTTTATTTTCCATATGGGTATCTACTTGTTACAGTATCATAATTTGAAAAGATTTTAGTTTTACTCTAAATTGCTTTGTACCTTTGTGAAAAAGATATAACCATAAAATTTGGGTCATTTTCTGGACTCCTTAATTCTTTTCCATTGATCACTTTATCTTTATACCTATATGGTATAGTCTTGATTACTTTAGCTCTAGAGTAAGCTTACAATCAGGTAGTGTGAGTATTCCAACTTTGTTCTTTTCTTTCAAAATTTGCTTCGGCTGTTCCAAGTCTTCTGCATTATTACTTAAAATTGAGAGTCAGCTAGTCAGTTTCTGTTTAAAAAACCTTTTGTGATGATGATTTAGGTTGTATAAAATTGATATCTTAACTATATTGAGAATTTCTATCTGCTAATATGGTATCTTCATTTATTTAAGTCTTTAATTTCTCTCAGCAATGTTGTGTTGTTTCTGGCAGAGAAGTCTTGTATGTGTTTTATTAACTTTATTCCCAAGTAGATGCTATCACAAATACGATTAAAGTTATTCTGAAAAGTGGCTGCTAGTATTTACAGTTGATCTTTATATATTGAAACTGATCTTATATTTTGAAACTTATGTCTTGTAAAGTTTCTTAATTCACTTATTGACTCTAGTAATTTGTTTATGTAGAAAATCTAAGGCATCTACAATCATCTAATCTATTAATAGAGCTTTACATCTTCCTTTTATTATTTCTGCCCTCTATTTTTCTTGCATTGAACAAGAACAGACATCTTACTTTGTTCCAGGTCTTAGGGGGAAAACATTCAGTTAAGTGTACCATCAAGTATGATGCTTGCTGTAGAGTTTTTTAATGTGCTTTTTATAATTTTGCAGGAGTTCCCCTTTATTTCTGGCTTGCTAAGAGTTTTTATCATTAATTGGTATTGATTTTTGACAAATGATTTTTCTACATCTTGAAAGGACAGTGTGGTTTTTTTCTTTTTCATTCTTTTATTATGATTGTTTAATTTTTTAAATATTGAGCAATCTTATATTTCAGGGTTAGACTTTGGTCATCCTTATTATTCTGCATATATATGACTGGATTCAGTTTGCTAATATGTTGAAAGAATTTTTTGATTGTCTTCATATAGATATTGGCCTATAACTTTTCTCTCTTGTAATGTCTTTTTCAGGTTTTGTTGTCAGAGTTCTGCTAGTCTCATAGAATAATTGGGAAGTATTCTCTCCTCCTCTATTTTCTGAAAGAGTTTATGTAAGAATGATATTATTTCTTCCTTAAATGTTTGATAGAATTTATCAGTAAAACAGTCTGGACCTATGGTTTTCTTTGTGAAGGGCTTTTAATGACAAATACAATTTTGTTAATGGTCAAAAGGCTTCACAGGTTTTCTGTTTAATCTCTGTCAGTTTGATAAGTTGTGCTTTTCAAGGTGTATGTTTATTTCATTTAAGTTGTTGAATTTATTGGCATACAGTTGTTCATAATATTCTTTTATTATCCTTTTAATGACTGTAGGATCTATACTGATACTCACTTTTTCATTCCTCATATTGGTTAATTTGTGTTTTTTCTCATTTTTCTTGATCACTCTTACTAGGTTTTTATCAATTTTATTAATCTTTTCAAACACTTTATTAGCTTTCCATATTATTGGTTTTAGATCTCTGTTCTTTCTTTCCTTTTACTTTGGATTTAATTTGCTGTTCTTTTCCTGGACTCTTAAGGTTGAAACTTGGATGATTGATTTTAAGTCTTTCTTCATTTCTAATATAAGCCTTTAAAATTGTAAATTTTCCTCTAAGCACTGGTTTAGCTGGGTCCCCAAAGTTTGACTGGTTGTCTTTCTGTTGTTATTTGATCTGAAATATTTTCTAATTTCCTTTGTGATTTCTTCCTTGACTTGTGGGTTATTCAGAAATGTGTTGTTTAATTTCCAAGTATTTAAGGCTTTGCTAGACTTCTTATTGTGGCTAATTTCTAATTTAAGTCTCTTGTGGTTAGAGAGCATACTTCACTAGATTTCAGTCTTTTGATACTTATTAATACTTATTTTATTGCTTGGCCTGTTTCATTGTGATGAGTGTTCCCTGTGCACTTGCAAAGGATGTGTATTCTGTAATTTTTGACTGACATGTTCTACACATGTCAAATCAAGTTGGTTAATGGTGTTGTTCAGAGCGCTTCTGTATTTTTACTGATATTTTTGTTTCTGTCCTTTATTGGAGACTGGTATTAAACAATGATTGTGGATTTGTGGATTTCTGCCTTTGATTCTGTCAGTTTTTGCTTCATGTATTTTTAAACTGTTTTTAAGTATATACACATTTATGATAAGGCTTTCTAATGAATTGACCCTTTTATAATTATGAAATATTTCTATATCTGATAATACTCTTTTGTCTTAAAATTTATTTTGTTTGATGTTAACATAACTACCCCAATTTCTTTTGCTTACTGTTTGCATGGTGTTTTTTTGAATCTTTTTACTTTTAATCTATCTGTGCCTTTATATTTAAACCAGCTCTTGTTATTAGCATATATTTGAGCCTTGTTTTGTTATCTAGTCTGATGGTCTCTGCCTTTTTAATTGGTGTGTTAGTCTTTTTGCCTTTTATGTAATTTTTGTTATGGTTGTATTAAGTCTGTCAGTTTGCTGTTTTTCATTTGTCATATCCTTTTGTTTTTCTTTTCTGCATTCCTTTGGGTAAATCAAATTTTTTTAAATATTTGACTTTATTCACTATGTTGTCTTTTTACTTTTTGTTGTTGCTGTAGAGTTTAAGTATTTATCCTTAATTTATTATAGTCTACTTAGAATTCATATTTTACCACTTTGCATGTGGTATGTATTTTTGAGTAATTTTAATACATATTTATATATTTTCTCTTCATCTTTTGAAATTAAAACTCTTACTAGAGCTAGAGATAACGAAGCGTAGTGTTTCAGAAGTGAAAATGAAAATTCAGAACATTAAGTTTATTCTCAGCCAGTTTCAAATCCAGGAGCTGGAAGTGTCCTGTTTCTTTAGTCTTTCTTTTGAGTGTGGAATAAAAAAAAAAAAATTTTAAAGTATGTCTTGCACATGTCTCAGTAAGAAAACAAATGATGGAAATTACATTATAAGTACTTGTTTTCTTTACTCAAGGCTTGAAGCTGCAAAAGATGATTACCGTGTTCACTGTGAAGAACTTGAAAAGCAACTAATTGAATTTCAGCATAGGAATGATGAACTGACTAGTCTTGCTGAAGAAACAAGAGCCCTGAAAGATGAAATAGATGTTCTTAGGTATGGCATATCTAAATATAATTATGTCACTTCTAAGTTATTCCTTAGTCATTTTGGTATATCATATTCTAATCAGTGATTCTTAGGTTTATTCCTGTGTATTAAGTACTGATCAGTTTTTATCCGGGCTCATAGTCTTTGCTTATTTTATGCTTGTTGATGGTAATTGCAGTTTAAGGAGAATATTCAAATCTTGTTACCACATTTTTTTTTTTTTGAGAGAGGGAGGATTGGGGGAGGGTAGGAGCAGAGGAAGAGGGAGAGAGAGAATCCCCAGCAGGCTCTACTCTTAGTGCAGAGCCAGACGTAGGGCCCGATCCCACAACCCTGAGAACATGACCTGATCTGAAATCAAGAGTCGGACACACCCAACTGACTGAGCCACCTGTGTTAGCACAATTTCATATTAGAATTCATAGAAATCAAAATGATACCTTTTTTTAAAACTGTGTGAGCTGAACTACTTTTAGATACATTTAGCTTGACCTCCTTGTACTCATTAGTGTATCTTGTGAACTTTTTACATAAAGGAAAGCATTCTCAATCCATATTTTGGCATTTGATATAAAATAGGTATAATTAAGTTAACATTTATTTCAGGGTTATCCCAAGGTTCTCTTATTGTCTTTGACAATGTATAAAATTTTTATTTGGCTTTTGCCTGTGAAATGTTAATCAAGCAAACAGACTATCCGTATGCTCTTTATGTTTTCTGTTAAATTTTCTTAATGGGCCATTTTGTTGCACAGTTTTTATATCCATTTGAAACAAAATCTTTATACCCATTCGTTTGAACCTGTATGTGATGGAAAGTGATCTGGTTTATGTATTTACTTTTGCTCTAGCCCAGTTGGTTAGGTAAGCACAACTCTAAAGCAAAGTTCTTTGTCAGACAAATTGTAAGTCGAGTCAACTTCCTAAGTATATCAAATACTTAGGACAAAACTGTACTAAATGCTATACACAAAGCAAAATTGGCCCATAAGCTACAGAGAAGCTTAGAATTGTTCAGTTGCATTTGCAAAACCATTTTTTTTTAAACATTGTGCCGTATGAAGTGGTTTGATAATTTAGTGTGTCAGATTTAAGGCATTTTTGTTCTGATGCCTTTACAACAAAAAGGTTCAATGCTGGATTTGAGTCTTTTTCCAAAGTTCCCACAAAGTTTATTTCTTTTGTCTGTCTTTCTCATTTCCTTCCTTCCTTCCTTCCTTTTTTTTTGTTTCAGCCAAGTAATTATCTGGTTGACTAATTTTACAGACAGAATAAAATTGTTATGTGCATTTACTAGTTCTTACCCAGTAATGTGCAGTCTTTATTATCATAGGGCTACCTCTGATAAAGCAAATAAACTAGAGTCAACAGTCGAGATATATCGTCAGAAGCTACAAGATCTGAACGACCTTCGCAAGCAGGTGAAAACTTTACAAGAAACAAACATGATGTATATGCATAATACAGTCAGCTTAGAAGAAGAATTAAAGAAGGCAAATGCAGCACGTACGCAGTTAGAAACATACAAGAGGCAGGTAAGGAAATATCTTAATTTTTTAAAATAAAATCAAAAGACTCAACTTCCTTTTGATTCCTTTTGATACTTTAAGAATGATAGAGATGTGAAGAAACATTGCCTATAGTTGGCTGTGAACTTATGATAGAATTCTTCTACTTGTGATTTTAATTCCAGGGTTGATAATTGAATTTGAGTTATCTAGGTCTTTCCCTTTTTATTGTCTTCTGAGCTTATATATATTTTTGGCATTTTATTGTTTATTAGCATTTCTGGTAACCAGTAATAATTGCCTAGAGAATGGAGCTATAACTGATAATATTCTGTTTTTCTATTTATCAGACAATTTTTTTTTACTAAATTATTTTAGTAATAGAAGGCTGATTTTTTTTTTTACTAAATTATTATTTGGGTATTTTAAAATTTATGTTAACTCTTATTTACATGCTATTTTCACAACTATTTAGGATTACGTGATTATATTCTTACTTTATAAATTTTATTTCCAATCAGTTTCTCATTTATTAAACTCTGAAAAACTATTAATATTATATACTCTTGTTATCTACTTTTGTTTCTGACAAAAGGTTCAGGATCTTCACAATAAACTTTCCTCTGAATCCAAAAGGGCAGATACACTAGCATTTGAAATGAAGCGGCTTGAAGAAAAACATGAAGCTTTACTTAAGGAAAAAGAGGTACGCATGAATATCGTAGATGAGTAATATGTCTGTCTTCTCTTTTAGTGTTTAATATTATCCTTGCTGTTCTAAGAATGGAAGTCATGTCAATCAGATCTTCTTCGGTCTTTTTCCAAATTCAAGTGTTGGTATAAAAGAAAGTAGTAGAAGTTTAATGTGCAGTGTTGTTAATTGCCTTCACAAGGGAAGATGAAGTCACGGAGGCGAGGCCGTGTGTCTCATTGCACATTTTCCCATTCTAGACCGTTGGCTTCTTGAGGGCAAGGACCATGGGTTTTATTTATGATGGCATTGTTGAGATACAATTTGTACCCCATGAATGTTGCCCACTTGAAGTGTACAGTGCAGGAGCCGTTGGTGTATTCGCAGCTGTGCAGCCATCGCCACAGTCGGATTTTAGAGCGCTGTCGTCAGCCCGTTAGTGTGCCTGCTGGCGGCTGCCCTGCATCCTGCTCCCCTCCCCACGGCCTTCGCAACCATTCACCCATTTTCTGTCTCTGCAGATTTGCCCAGTCTGTCCAGGATATGCCATCATACACTGTATCAGTTTTGTGGCCAGATTCCTTCATGTGGATTAATGCTTTCAAAGTTCATCAGTGTCATAGCATGAATCAGTACTTTGTTTTAATGTTGAATAATACTCCATTCCATAGATATACCACATTTTATTTATCCATTCATCATTTTATGGACATTTGGGCTATTAAACAAATAATGTGGCTATGAACATTTATTTAGAAGTTTTTATGTAGGCATGTGTTTTCATTTCTTGAGTACGTACCTAGGAATGGTACTGCTGGGTCATATGGTAACTATGGTTAACCTTTTAAAAAAGGAGCTACCATGCTGTTTTCTAAAGTAGATGAACCATTTTTCATTCTCATCAATTTGTAAAGGTTTTCAGTTTCTCCATATCCTTGCCAACACTTAAGACTTTTAATTTTAGCTATCCTAGTGAGTATGAAGTGGTATGCTATTGTGGTTTTGACTTGCATTTCCCTAATGACTAATGATGTTGAGCATTTTTTCATGTACTTATGGGCCATTTGTATGTCTTCCCTGGAGAAATGTCTCTTCAAATCCCTTACTCATGTTTTATTTAGGTTATTTGCTTTTTTATTGAGTTGTAAGAGTTCTTTATAGATTATGGATATAAGTTCCTTCTCAAATATATGATTTGCAAATATGTTCTTTTATTCTGTGGGTTCTTCTAATTTTTTTGATGGTGCTGTTTGCAACAGAATAGTTTCTCATTTGATGAAATCAGTTACCTATTTTTTTTCTTTTGTTGTTTATGCTTTTTTGGCAGTATTTCTGTGAAATCACTGAGTACTCTGAGGTTATAAAGATTTTTGCTTATGTTTCTAATTTTACAGTTTTAGCTCTTATATTTAGTCTGTGATTAATTTTGAATTAATTTTTGTATATGGTGTAAAATAGGGGTCCAATTTCATTCTTTTGTGTGTGGATATTCAGTTGTCCTAGCACTATTTGTTGACAAGATGATTCTTTCCCTATTAATTGTCTTGATACCTTTGTTGAAAATCAATTGACCATGATATTGTAATGATGGATACATTATACATTTGTCAGAACCCATAAAAGTAAAACAGAGTGAACCCTAATGTCCTTTAGTTAATAATAGTGTATCAGTATTGGCTCATCAGTTCTTCCAAGTAACCACTAACTTTACCTCACTTGTTACTCAGGACACTTTTGCAAGGGTTATGTATCTGCACTTCCATATTGATGATGTGGATACTAAAGCCAAAGAGTCAAATAACTGACTGTAGGTGATATAATAACTAGGAAAAAGTGAGACTGGAGTTCAAGCCATGATCTATTTGCCTCCAAAGTCCATGCTTTTTTTTTTTTTTTTAATTACTCTGCAGTTGCACATTTGTACTCCATTGCATAATTACATCAGTTTGGTTCAAAGATAAATTATCTAATGGGGAAATTATAAGATTTATGTTGTATCAAGATTATTTACGTGATTTATGTAAGAGAAAATTACCTCTTAGCGCTGAAACTAAAATGTCACTTTTAATTAAGCAGCAATTATGAAATTAACTTAAGATAAATTATTATAAGCATAAATTACATTTCTGGTGGGCAAAATTAAATATTTTGCCAAACAATTCTTTTTTAGAGACTAATAGAACAACGTGATACTCTGAAAGAAACAAATGAAGAGCTTCGATGTTCACAAGTACAACAAGATCATCTAAACCAAACAGGTGAATTTTGTTGGATTTAGAAAAGTTTTTTTGATGGTAGAAATACTGAAATGTTAATCTTTTGTTGTTGTTGTTTAGATGCATCTGCTACAAAAAGTTATGAGAATCTTGCTGCTGAGATTATGCCAGTGGAATATAGGTAAATTTGTTTTTATTAATTGATAATCTATACTTAATATTAGAAATATGATTTCTTTCTAAAAAAATTATTAGCCTTTAGAGTGTTCCCTTTTATGAGTCATGGAGCTCAAAATTACTTTGTCTCATCTGCTTGAACTTCTTAGATTTTTTTTTTTTTTAATTTTTTTTTTTAAAGATTTTATTTTATTTTTTGACAGAGAGACAGCGAGAGAGGGAACACAAGCAGGGGGAGTGGGAGCGGGAGAAGCAGGCTTCCCCCTGAGCAGGGAGCCCGATGTGGGGCTCCATCCCAGGACCCTGGGATCATGACCTGAGCTGAAGGCAGCCACTTAACGACTGAGCCACCCAGACACCCCTGAACTTCTTAGATTGTTACTGCTACTACAGCAGTTTTAGAATTTATTAGAAGTAAAATTTCACAAACTAGATGAATAAAATATTCTAGTTTTTATAATATGACTTTTATTGTGTTGAACTTCTTTTCCTACCCATAAACTCAATGGAAAAACTTTTTTATACCTGGCATTCACATCCACACAGGTGAAACTAAGAGAGGAGCTATGAATAATAGAAGGAATAAACAGAAGTTAAATAAAATACAAATTTTAGAGTTTTCTTTTAACCAACTTTTATCGTGGTATCTTACTGCTATGTTTGCTTCTAGGTATTTGACTAATCTGGTATCTTTTTATGGTTTTCCTTTCCTTTTTGTGGTAACAGTTTTATTTACTACTTCAGACTCTACTCTTAAGCAGATTTACTGAGATATAATTCACCCATTTAAAACTGTCTGGCTCAGTGGTGTTTAGTGTAGTCATAGAATTGTGCAGCTATCTGATTTGAGAACATTCCATTCCCCCCCAAAAAATACCCTGTGCCTCTTAGCAGTCATTCCTCAGTCCTGCGTGCCCCCAGGCTCCAGCACTAGGCAGCGGAGAATCAACTCTTTGTCGAGTTGCCTGTTAACGGAATTTAATATACGTGAGTCCTACAATAGGCAGCCTTTTGTGACTGCTTTCACTCAGCATATAGTTTGCAAATATGTTAATTTTCATTTTGTTCAATTTTTTGTTGTTAAGACAGAGCTCCTTACATGCTGGACTGGCAAGCAACTTTTTAGTTGTTAATATCCAGTGATATTAGTGTCACTTTAAAAATAGCCATTTGAAAAAAAAATAGCCATATGCACTGTATTTTAAAGTCATGATGTTGCCATTCAGAAGAACACAAATTGAGATTAATTGAAATTAGTTGCTTTTAAGAAATTGCATTTAGGGGCACTTGGGTGGCTTAGTCAGTTAAGCATCTGCCTTCGGCTCAGGTCATGATCCCAGGGTCCTGGGATCGAGCCCCGCATCGGGCTCCCTGCTCAGTGGGAAGCCTGTTTCTTCTTCTACCTGCCGCTCCCCCTGCTTGTACTATCTCTCTCTCTCTCTGTCAAATAAATAAATAAAATCTTAAAAAATGCATTTAGGGAGGCAGGAGGTAGGAGAACATCACTTTTTTATTTAATATCATTCCTATCATTTGCATTTTAGAAGATGTGTGTTTGTAAACTTTTAAGAAAAATTGTTTTTTGAAAACAAAAAAACCTAGAAGTAGTCATATGACTGTCATCATAAGAGTATATTTAAAAAATATGAAACAAACTGATTTCTTAAATCTATTGCTTTTAATGCATATATTTTCTGAGATTATGCTATAGTGAATAGCATCTAAGTTACCAGTAAAATAACTCTTTTCTTTTGGAATTTGCATAATATTTAATGATATATAATATAATACTTACGCTCTGAAAAATTTATTACTTGTTTTTTGAGACAGTCTTACAATGTACATAGTTTTTTCTTAAAAAATTTCAGAAACATTGGTAACATTTTTAAATGACAGCTATTGAATGAACAGGAATTTTCTAAAAGTTCAAAATGTAAAAAAATGTAAAATGTACATTTAAAAAATTTAAAAACAAACTTGCTTTTCAACCTCAGGGAAGTGTTTATTCGACTGCAACATGAAAATAAGATGCTCCGCTTGCAACAGGAAGGCACTGAGAATGAGCGTATTGAGGAACTTCAGGAGCAGCTGGAACAGAAGCACCGCAAGATGAATGAACTCGAAACCGAGCAAAGGTGACACACACTTTTGTAATTGACATTCATAGTGATTCCATTAGCTAGCCACGTAGTTAAAATAAGTAGAATTTAAAGAAGTTTAAATTGTTGTTTTCAGCCTCTCACTTCCATTATTTTAGCAGACTTTATTTTTTTTTATTTTTTTATTTTTTAAAGATTTTATTTATTTATTTGAGTGAGACACAGTGAGAGAGGAAACACAAGCATGGGGGGTGGGAGAGGGAGAAGCAGGCTTCCCCCCGAGCAGGGAGCCCGATGCGGGGCTCGATCCCAGGACCCCAGGATCATGACCTGAGCCGAAGGCAGATGCTTAACGACTGAGCCACCCACACGCCCCTTTAGCAGACTTTATTACTGGCTGCTTTTTCTTGAATTTCATTTATATGTTTTCACAATCCACAGAAAATTTAACAAATGGATAAATGACAGTCTGGCTTCGGGCTGCGGTCTGTACATGGATAGAACATAGACCGTGCAGTCAAATTTGAGCCCCATCTCTATTTAAATTTATTAGCTGTTCTGTCCTGGGCAAGTTAAACTTACACTTGGTGTCTTCAGCTATAAAAGCAAATGGTGTACTCATCTGATAGCAATGAGATGCACAAGAATTAGAGTATTAAAAATATATAACAGTTGATATAGTGTTCACTATATGCCAGGCACTTTCTAAGCACTTTTTTGGTATTCACTCAGAAATCCTCACAAAAACTCTATGAAGTGAGAATTGAAATTCTCTCTTTTTTATGGATAAGGAAGCTGAGGTTGAAGGAGGCTAAGTAACTTGTCCAGAGTTACAAGCTAGTAAATTTTCAATCCCACATTTGAACTTTCTGTCAGTCTGATTCCTGAGTCCGGACTCTTAACCACTGTGCCAACTTGCCTCTTATAAATAGCATATTTTGCTATAAAACTATTTGATTTTATTTGACCAAACTTTATTAGATCTTAGAGACCACCAGGAATTTTAGATACACTTGAACCTTCTCTCTCAAACTTGTATATATTGTATTACATCAACATTTTAGCTTTCTGAAAGGACCATCAGATTTTACTATCCTATCCAGTTCAATATCAGCACTGGAGATACAAAGTTTCACCTTTTAAAGAGTTACTGTAGGAAGATAGACATATGAATAATGATTATATTATGTGATACCTGCAATAGTGGAACAGTGGAGTGTTATAATAGGCAGGTGTGTTAGGTCATATATACATGAGAAGAGACCGTCAGATACTTTCTCTTGCTGGTAACCTCAGCGGAGGTAACTCTTAAGCAGGGTTTTAAAGAACAAGATTTTGCCAAGTTAGAAATGTGCCCTAGTTGCTAGTGTTAGTCTCTTTAATTTAAATAAAAAGTTATGAAGAAATGGTTGGGAAATGGTGGCCTTGGTCAATACACTGTGAAATCTGAAACAAGAAGAAGAAACCTAGTTCCCATTCATTAAAGATAAAAGTATAGGAAAACAACTACTTTTCTGATTTTCGTACCAGCGAGGACAGTGCAGAATTGATGTGCTTTTGCAGCTGGCACACAAGTATCTGAAATTTTTAAATGTGGGCATATATACGTCCATGATAAAATGTCTTCTTTTTTAAAAAGTATTTTCTTGCAAGTAGCCTACTGTACTTACACTATATATTATACCTAGCCACAGACAATTGTTGGGCATTCATCATTGCTATTAAATGCAGACTTCATGTGTTAAATTGCACAAATGTACCTTTATAGATCCATAACTACTTTGACTTTCAATACAAATAAATACATACGATTCATCTTAACAATAGGCTGAGCAAAGAGCGTATCCGAGAATTGCAGCAGCAGATTGAGGACCTCCAGAAATCTTTACAGGAACAAGGCTCCAGGTCTGAAGGAGAAAGTGTAAGTAACTTAAACATTGTAATAATTCTGCTGTGTGTGGACTCTCTGCCATAAGTCCTGATGCCCAAATTAGTCCTGTATTTGAAAGTGCTACCCTTATCTTTGGGGGTACCCTCGAATACCGTATATATCTGCATAACAGATGCAGTGATTTTGCCAACTTGGAGCCTATAAATTAATCATATGTATTGGAAGGTGATTTCTATCTATTACATCAACATTTTAGCTTTCTGAAAGGACCATCAGATTTTACTTCAACAGCTACACCTAAATTCATGGTAATTCCTGTTTGACAGCATGCTACGAGTGAGGTCTTCACAGCTCTTTTCTCAGGCTTGAGAAAAGTCCTAGTAAGAGTAGTCAGCAGTCAGCATTGAGGAAATCTAACAGAGAGGAGAAAGACAATGATTTCTACCAAAGAGCGTCAAAGAAGTGGATCATACCAACCTCCAAAAGACAGAAACCTTAATGCAGTTTTGAAGACATCAGTCACCCCTTATTTCTTCCCTCCTTGCAAGCAGACTTATGGCCTCGCCATTTCTAATGGGCTTTGATGGCAAACATTGTAAGGGACAGATAAGAGGACTCAGCAGAGCTCGAACAGCCCAAATCTGAATATACCTAGCAGTGTGTCTGTAGTTGGATCTCTGTATGCAGAGGGGAAAAGAAGTAACAGTGGAGGGAGGGAGGCATTTAACTATAACAACAACAAAAAGATAGGGCTCAATGTACATTAGATACTGGGTAGATACAATGTGAGGTGGTTGTACCTGTGTTGATGGGGGAGAGAGCTATTAAGAGTAAGTAAAGAGATGAGAAAGAAGACTGAAAGGGTTGTGTTTCCTCTCTGTCTTTTATATGCTTTATATGATTTTCTCTTTTTTCCTCGGGGGCTTGGAAAATAGAAATCGTCTCATGCATGGCGGCATCTCGTATGTGCATATATACGGTATTGTAATCTCTCTAATACAAATATTTTTTCTAAGCCACAGTAGGGAATACTTTTAAAATGGGATCTATTTGGGGGGAGTACATTTTTGGATTGCAGTATTTTTAAAGGTTTTATGTTTCTCTTTTTAAAATGTATTAGTGTCTGAGTTATATTTCACATTATATGTTTTAAACCCTTCATTTATCTATTCAGTAGATGATCTTGAACTAGTATTGCAATTTAAACTCCTGCTTTTTAAGGAGGAAGTTTTATGTCTTAAATTTCATTTTTTAACAAAATCCACTTGCTCTGTTTTGATGTTAATATTAAAGTGCTCGCATTTGTAATGATAACGCTTTATTATAAAGATAATTATTTTAAGTCTATTCTTCATTTAAAGGCCTAAAATCTTAAAATTTATATTTTAAATAATGATTTTAAATGTTTGATACTCCTCAGTATATCACATTCAGCTTGCATTTGCTATTTTTCTTCAAGTTTAAATTTTATTTTCATGGTATTCAGAAATATGAAGCATTTTTCTTTTTACTATTGTACTCATCCTTCTTTCATTTCCTAACCTCCTTTCCTTTCCCTTTGAAGTAAAAAATACCTAAAATTTTATGTTTTTACGAGTATGTTATTAGAAATACAAATTTTTGAAACATTTACAGTTTTAAATAATACACTTCAAAAGGAGATAAAGAGATTTTGATGTCTGGAAAATTTATCTTTGTCACAAAAGTTATTTTACAGCAACTTTTTTTAATTTTTATAGTCCAGCAAACTAAAGCAGAAGTTGGAAGCTCATATGTAAGTAAAACTGATATTTCATTTCAAATATGCAAGGGGAAGGGTTTTAAAAACTTCTAAAGTTAGTATCCTTTTCTGATTTTGTTTATAAGAAAAATCCCCTGATGGCAATTAAATGTTCACCACTGCCACCAAGAAGTGAAAAGAAAAATGTTCTAAAATATTTAGCCTGCCTGCCAGTGATCCCAGATCCTACATTTTTCAGTCACTAATGTCATTTGAAGGGTTTACAAAGCAGACAACTGTCACAACTTGACTGTGTGGGGATGTGGGATGTTTAACCAATAAAATATTTCCTTTGACTTTCTTAGGAAGCAAGGATGGCAAGGGGGAAAAAATTAACATTTTTAGCACCCATCATGTGCCAGGCAGTTTACCTTCTCACAGCAACCCCTATAATATTTGGCAGGTATTACTCCCATTTCACAGGTGAGGAGATTCAGGATCAGAAAGGGATTTGCCCACAGTCCACAAATGTTATGTGGCAGAAATCAGTTTTCATTCTTAGGTCTGTTTGTTTCCAAAACTCCATGCTCTTTCCACTACTTAGGGAAAAACTAACTGAGGTCCAGGAAGAATTACAGAAGAAACAAGAGCTCATTGAGGATCTTCAGCCAGATGTAAACCAGAATGGTAGGTATTTGTAAAAACCTGGATCAGACTACATCTAAGGACTTGCCCTTTTTAGTTGAAGGATGCAAGAACTATGTATAAGTTTCTGGACATTCCATAAATACATGCATTGCAAATAAGAACCATGGTAATTTTTTAGTGATTTAAGTAATTAATAAATGATCTAATCTTAAAGCAAAAAAAAAATCTAATAAAATGAACTGATTGATATATAGGAGTATCAAACATTATAAAATATAGTAGAATTAATACTATGGAAATGTAAATAAAATAGTGTATAATCAAAGTAACCTTTAAACATTGTGTAGAAGGCATGCTTTATTTTCTAATGATGGTTGTGATTACATTGTAAAGTGTATTTGCTCATTGAAACACTTGAGAGAAAGGAGAAAAATAGCTGGATAAAGCAGATTTAGATATTTTTTAAGCAAGAATAATATGAAATGGGCGCCTGGGTGGCTCAGTTGGTTAAGCGACTGCCTTCGGCTCAGGTCATGATCCTGGAGTCCCTGGATCGAGTCCCGCATCGGGCTCCCTGCTCGGCAGGGAGCCTGCTTCTCCCTCTGACCCTCCCCCCTCTCATGTGCTCTCTCTCTCTCTCTCTCATTCTGTCTCAAATAAATAAATAAAATCTTTAAAAAAAA
>NC_138372.1:44443907-44459681 GCF_054177405.1 Leptonychotes weddellii
CTGGGTGGCTCAGTTGGTTAAGCGACTGCCTTCGGCTCAGGTCATGATCCTGGAGTCCCTGGATCGAGTCCCGCATCGGGCTCCCTGCTCGGCAGGGAGCCTGCTTCTCCCTCTGACCCTCCCCCCTCTCATGTGCTCTCTCTCTCTCTCTCTCATTCTGTCTCAAATAAATAAATAAAATCTTTAAAAAAAAAAAAAAGAATAATATGAAATGATCGAGGATGTATTGGTTATAGTTCAAAAGTTTTAGATAAGAATTCATTACAAAGAAGAAATAAACGTTACTCTTTTAAGTTCTCTCATCAGTCTTTAGAAAAAAATATAATAAGTACAGTTCTTGTGTGAAGAGGGAGTATTTTAAATTGGTCATGTTTCATTTCCTTTTCAATAATAGCACAAAAGATCAATGAACTTGAAGCTGCTCTTCAGAAGAAAGATGAAGATATGAAAGCGATGGAGGAGAGATATAAAATGTACTTGGAGAAAGCAAGAAATGTGAGTGACTGATCTTTTGGAGCCCAACTCTTCTGACTCAGGTTCTTATTAAGCCAGTTCCGCCTGTGGGACTGTTCCTCCTCTCTCTGTGACACGTCACTTTGCTCCCTCTTCCCTGCCTTGCAGGCCAGTTTTCATGCTCTCTCACTCTCACTCATGAGCATCAGGTAAAACAAACACAGGGCTTTATTGGGACAGTTTTCAGCGGGGACTGGAGTGACCTCATTAGGGGAGATGACTGTTAGGAAGTATGGAACCTTTAGCTCTTAAAGTGAACATTTGCCTTTTGTGAAAATTTAGCTCTTCAAACTTGTTTAAAATTGTTTTAGCCTTCAGTCTAGATTAGACAGTTAGGCACTATTCTGATGTTTACCAGACTAATTTTTTTTTCCTTATTTCAAACTTAAATATCTGTAAGTACTATTCTAATAAAATCTTTTATTTCCATGAATACTGCATATTTTCCTAATTAATTATAAGTATTCTCTCTTAGAGAATGTTAATATACTTTTTTCTAGTTATTGAATAAAAGGATTATATGATGAAGCTTAAAAATGCTGCTAATATGTCTGTTCTTTTTATGTTTAAGTTTTATATTTATTAAGTTGTAAATAGTACCTGCAGCAACAGATAAACCTCATGATCTCAGGGCTTAAAAGGTAGAAGTTACTTCTTGATCACAGGAAGCCCATCTTTCAGTGGGGGAGGGGCTCTGTTCCATGCAATCTGCCAGAGCCCCCAGCTGACGACAGAGGCTTTGCCTTCTTGAACGTGGCCTTCCCAAGCTCACTCGAGATAGTCCGGCCGGTAGACAAGGGAGGCCAGCCTAGACTGCACTGGAGGAGATTTGTGATGGGGCAGCCTGGGAGCCATGAACCACTTTCACCCTCATTTCAATGGGCAACTCAGGCACGCAGCTTCTAGAGAACCCTGGTAAACAAAGGCAATCAGTCTCTGCCACAGTCCAGTTTCTCTCAACTACAAAAGTATACAAAGGTATAAATGCTCTTAGTAGAAAACATAAAACATAGAAGGGTTCTCAGAGATAACTGCTATTAACTTTTCGGTGTATTTTCTTACCAGAGCATTTTTTTCAATGTATATTGTCTCCGTGATTGCTGACCACAATACAGACCACACACACACACACACACACACACACACACACACACACACACACAGTTTGTATGATCATAGCACATATGATTTTAAAAGTTAAAACACATTTTAAAAGTTAAAATAATTTCCTCATGTTATATAAATGTAATTTAATACTTATTGAGCACCTGTTATACTAAGCACTGGGAATACAGCAGTAAACAAGACAGACACTTATGGAGCAGACTTTGCAAAATAAAAGAATGGCTGTATGATACTCAGTTGAGTGGGGTATATCATAATTGACTTAGTCATCATCATCCTGTTGTTGGAAATAGTTCATTTCCATTTCTTTTTTCTTCTTGCTTCTAGAAATAAGACTATAGGCAACATATTTATACAGAAAGCTTGCCCCTTATTTTGGTTTATTATCTTAGCCTTGTTCCTAGGTTAATGGGTCAAATGGAAGTTCTAGGTCAAAGGATAAGAAAATTTTAAGATGCTTGATACTTATTTCTAAATGATATTCTAAAAGGATTACAACTAAATAGACAAAGCACTGACAATGAATACCATATTCTTGTCATCATTGAGCAGTATCATTTAAAAAAACAATTGCTTGTATAATAAATATGATTTCATTTTTTTACCTTTATGTTATTTGGAGGGAGAGTTAATTATAGTAACATAATGTCCATGATAGAAAATTCAGAAAATAGTGAAAAGTCACAACCATACTTTTTATCACCTAGAGGTAACTAATTATGATGTGTCTTTGTAATTAAATTATGATTTAAACTCTGCTTTTATAATGTGAACTCTGTGAGGGCAGGCACTGAGTCTCCTGTATCCCCACGTGCCCCCACCAAGTGCCTGCCATATTCGGCACTCAGCAAATTGTTCTGAACGAACTGCAGGAATGTTTAGCATATTACCTTTTAGTCTTTTTCCTTTACCTCTATAAATATAGGTGAAATCTTCCTCTTTAAATAATTTAAAATCTTTGTTAATAGATTTGTAATTACATCATACAGATGATCTTATTATTGGAAATTTGTTTTTGTTCCTGACATACACCTGATATTTCTGAGTTAATTTCTTGTTATTCTGCTGGCTACATAGTTTGCTGGAGTCTCTGAACAACATTCTGATTGAATATCTTTTACCTAAATGTTAGTAATTTCCATAAATGTGATTGAGCCACCCTCTGGTTTGCAGATAAAATCACCAGTTTCTATTATATTGATCTCATATATTGAATTACATTTAACTAGATAATGGTAGTAAAAAGATTGTTGCTATGAATTTTTTGTTACTTACTTTGTATAATCAGTAAGTTCCCATGTAATTATCAAATTCATTTTAATTTAAAAAAATACTCATCATATAAATATGAAAAGTGTTATTTCTTTTTTTTTTTTTTAAAGATTTTATTTATTTATTTGACAGAGAGAGACACAGCGAGAGAGGGAACACAGCAGGGGGAGTGGGAGAGAGAGAGAAGCAGGCTTCCCGTGGAGCAGGGAGCCCGATGCGGGGCTCGATCCCAGGACCGTGGGATCATGACCTGAGCCGAAGGCAGACGCTTAACGACTGAGCCACCCAGGCGCCCCGAAAAGTGTTATTTCAAGACCTTAGTGCTCAAAGCTTAATAAGACTAAATTACTGTCTGAGTACCAAACCTGTAGGAAAGGAAATTTTATTTTGGGAGAGGGATCTTTCCATTTTTGTACTGAAGTTTGATACCATTGTACCTTTATAGAATGCTATTTTTGTTATTCAAATTTAATTGCCAAATAAGCCATAGTTAGTACCTGGATAATTTTACTTCCTGGATAATTTTCCACTTTATTTACAGAGATGCTATAGACAATGTTATTATATTTCAATACTTGATAAAATAAAGTAGATGTAAAATATTTTTTTTCTTTAAACAGGTAATAAAAACTTTAGATCCCAAATTAAATCCAGCATCAGCTGAAATAATGCTACTTAGAAAGCAGTTGGCAGAAAAAGAGAGAAGAATTGAGATTCTGGAGGTAAAATTTTCATATTCACACATCTCCTTTTAATTATCCTGTGTAACCCTCGTGATTAATTGCTGTCATATATCTGCCGTAAATGATCAAGTCTCACAAGAGGTTGGTTGAGGTCAGAAGTTAGAGATGTCATGTTTTAGCACTCGGTGTTTATTACAGAGTCTCGCTAGCCCATGAGATTGGCCTCTGCGAGTGTATGTACTCTGCTGCTTTGTATCTCTCTTCCCCATAACAGCCAATCATGTGGATATCCCTTAGTGTCTAAAAGAGTTCTGCTATAATATTAGCTCCTTTTAAAATTATGTGGATTAGAGTTCATTCAGAAAATATGAAAGAAAAAAAGAAAGAAAGAAAGAGGGAAAGGAAGGAAGAAACCAAACTCACCTTTTAAAAAAGGTACCGTACTCAGTTAACCAGATTTTCTTTCTCTTCTCCTGTTCCTCACTTGAACCTAAGTAAAGCTCCTTAGTTGCAATTCCTGGGGGGAAGAAAGTGCTCACAGAATCCAGTAAGCGCTTGCACTAAAATGGCAGTATTGGTTACTAATCATGCACAGCTATGTTAGTGATGACACCTCATTAACTAGCTGAGTCTTCAAATTTTAGAAGTTATTTTTGTGCTAATGATATCATTTTTACTACTTGGGTTAATTATGTCACTCTGGAATTGTATGTTCATAGATTGGACATGTTCTGGTTTCCTTTGCAAAGTGTTTTATATCATATATATTATATCGAGATGCTCATGATACAAAAAGCATACAAGATATGAGGGAGGCACATGAGCATCTTGCTGTAGGAACATTCAAATAGTTTAGTTTATAATGAATCAACTGTATCTGGTGCTCAGTGAAATTACAAAATTTGCTATATTCGAGGAATTAAATAGATGTCGAGGGTAGTGTGCAAATATGGCCACAGGCAATCTAGTAGACAGATCACCAAGAATTAAGAGGGAAAAATTTGTGTTAAGCTTTATAGAGATTTTAAAGGATTTTCTGGGATATGTTCTACTATATCCTCTTTCTCCTTAGTTTTGACTCCTCCATAGGTGCAGCTCTGTTTTGTCATCTAAGCCAGTTGTTACATTCTTCTCTAGATGTAGGGGACAGTAGCATGAGAATCACCAGTTTCATGTTTGTTGTTTTATTGAACATTTCTCAGTAAAATTTTTGAAATAAATATTTACTAGTCATGGTCTTATTCTTTCTTAAAGGCATTGTGCATGCATTCTCCATGATTCTGCTCAGATTTTGACTGCTTTATGCCACACAGTGCATTTTTTAGAATTCTCTGAGCACAGTGAAAAAATGATTCCATTTTTGGTAGTTTCGGTTTATTTCTGGGATCTTGATAGTCCTTGTATCTTTTTCCAGAGTGAATGTAAGGTAGCAAAATTCCGTGATTATGAAGAAAAACTCATTGTTTCTGCCTGGTACAATAAGGTGAGTTGACATTCAGCCAGTGATTGGATGTTGTACTTATCAAACATTTTGACCATGAACCATAGGAGGAAATACATTTTATACCACAAATCAGTACCTGTACATGTTTACATATGTAACTGAACAGAAGTTACCCTGACTGTGTGCATTGTACTCAGGTATCTCCTGTCATAGTCTCTCTCTCTCTTTTTTTTTTTTTTTTAACTTTGGTCATACTTAAAATTGTATATTTTAATTTAATGTTTTTGGTTGATTTTGATCTTCTCAAAATAAGTAAATTGATTTTGTGACTCATCAACCTTAGTTGATACACATGAAGCACACATACAACAGTTCATAAATATTTCAAAAATTGTCTTGAGTGAAAAGACTTAATTTGAGCTTCATAGGTGTTTCTGTAGAAGTAGGAATATCTGTGCAATGCAAAATTAAGTGCTTCTAGTACTCAACATTTATTTTAACATCCCATAAAGCCTCTAAGTGTGTCTTTCACTGTTTTTTTAAAATCAGGAATATTCAGGGCACCTGGGTGGCACAGTCGTTAAGCGTCTGCCTTCGGCTCAGGTCATGATCCCAGGGTCCTGGGATCGAGCCCCGCATCGGGCTCCCTGCTCCGCGGCAAGCCTGCTTCTCCCTCTCCCACTCCCCCTGCTTGTGTTCCCTCTCTCATTGTGTCTCTCTCTGTCAAATAAATAAATAAAATCTTAAAAAAATAAAATAAAATCAGGAATACTCTTCAGTATTGTCTGTCTTAACAAGGAGAGAGTAGTATAAAATTATTTGAAGTGTAGTTTATTTTGTCATCCTTACTCTCAGTAAGATGTTTTCAAGCATTTCGTGATATATATGGTTCTTTGGATTATTTTAATTCACAGAGAGAGTAACACAGCCATTATCTACTTTAGCTGCTGCTTATTTAGTATGAGAGAATATCACTTTATGGACTCTGTCCATGTGTGGACCCTGTGCTTCACCACATAGAACTGGGTGCCCTGCTTCAAACATGCCTGCTCTTCTATGTCACTGTACTTTTTTCTGTGCTCTTTTCTTCCCTTCTCTATTTGGTAAAATCTGGCTTAATTTAGCAAGGCCATGAAGGAAATTAGAGGTGAAGTGTTCCCGGAACCTTCCCTCATGACTCAGTCATCCTAGTTAAGACTGGGAACATTATTCTCTTTGTTCCTCTGTAGCCTCTTGATACATAAATTATTAAAGATATTAGAGCCAAATAACACATTATTTATTCATTTTCTACCCGTGTCTTTTTTTTTTAAAGGATTTGGGGTTTTTTGTTTTTGTTTTTTTCTTTATTTTATTATTATGTTACGTTAATCACCATACATTACATCATTAGTTTTTGATGTAGTGTTCCATGATTCATTGTTTGCCTATAACACCCAGTGCTCCATGCAGTACGTGCCTTCCTTAATATACCCATCACCAGGCTAACCCATCCTCCCACCCCCCTCCCTTCTAGAACCCTCAGTTTGTTTCTCAGAGTCCATAGTCTCTCATGGTTCGTCTCCCCCTCTGATTTTCCCCCCTTCATTCTTTCCCTCCTGCTATCTTCTTCTTTTTTTTTTTAAACATACAATGTTTTATTTGTTTCAGAGGTACAGGTCTGTGATTCAACAGTCTTACACAATTCACAGTGCTCACCATAGCACATACCCTCCCCAATGTCTATCACCCCACAACCACATCCCTCCCACCCCACACCACCCATGTCTTTTGAGCATTTACTATATTTTATGTATTATATTAGTTACTCATGATTCTAAGCTTAGTAAAATTCTGTTATGTGGTCTAGTGAGAAAAAGTAATGATTTCTCTTACTACGAAACCCACCATCCACAACCACAGTAATTGGTCATGTATCAATCAGTATGTAGATAGACGATAGTGAATGTAAACTGTGATGCATGCATCAGAAGACCTGTTAGAACACAAGTTGTTGGACTCGTCTGCAAAACTTCTGATTTAGTAGGTCTGGCTAGAGTCTACAAGGTAGAATTTGCATTTTTAATGAATTCCCAGTGGTGCAAATGATAATTTGGGGACCACATTTGAGAACCGTTGATCTGAGTTTTTCTCTTGTGCTATGTATGCTCATAGTGGGTAGAGTGAAGGCCCAAACACAAAGATTTACTTTGGAACCTTTTTTTATTGTTATAATTAAGCTGAAGTTTAGAATGTTTTTAATGATTTCAAATTCGATAGGTTAAAATAGAGAAACTGGATTTTATGCCTTTGTTTCCTCTTCCTTGCTAACATGATGGTGTACAGATTAATTCGCTTCTGAACCCTTTCCTTTCTCTATAAAATGAGGAAAACAACAGCTTTATAGAATTTGGGGGATTAAGTGACTTAGTAAATGTGAAAAGCATTTTACAGACTCTAAGTAGTCTTGTTATTTGTTTGCTTATTTTTGTTCAGAGTCTGGCATTCCAGAAACTGGGGATGGAGTCCAGACTCGTGAGTGGCGGTGGCACTGGCAAAGACGCTGCTGCGTGTACCCCCGCCCGGTCTTTCTTAGCGCAGCAGCGGCACATCACCAGCACCAGAAGAAATCTCTCTGTCAAAGTTCCTGCTACAACACCCGATTAAACTACAAAAGAAAACATAAACAGAAGTGCCCTTAAAATAGTTTGTATCCTTCAGTTAACTGCCAGGTTAAAAAAGAAATTTATGATGGTGGATGTCAGCTATTTAAAAATCAGTATGCATAAAATTAATTTTGTCAGCTGGCTTTGGAAACAAAATACAAAATTAGCTATTTCTCAAAGGGAGCACATTTGAGTAGAAGATGTAATTAGGCACACATCTCAAACATTTGTCTTCTGAGAGTGTTATAAGTTCATATTGACTTGGTATATTTTAGTTTAATGTCTTCAGTGGTACCAGTAACTTGGTTAATTTACAATGTATGATCAGTAATAAGTAATTTAAAAATATATATTTGTTTTATTGTTTCGGTCCATATAAAAATAGTCTTGAGGTAGGTACATGGAGAACTATACAAGAGCTATATTTTTTGACTTTATATATGTATAAGGTTTTACCTCTACCGTCAAATCTGTCATCAGATGGGTCTGTTCTATCATGTAATGGAAGATATAACATTTGGAAGATTGGACCATTGCAGTGACTTCTGCCATAGTAAAAGTGACTAATTGGAGATTTTGCAGATTCAGGAGACTTCATAGTTCTTCAATGAACCTCTTATAAACAAGGGCTTCTGTGCAGCATGGTTGACATGCTAATGGTATGGAATGAACTGACTTTTATAAAAGGTGATTTTTCTGGTGGGAAGCAAGGCAAAAAATATAATTTGTGTGAAATGTCTATACCTGTTTTAATATGATGATTGTAATTATTGCTTTTAAGCATAAGATTATCAGGGCTTTTGCTGAAAAACATACTATAATAGTTTTTTCCTTGCACTGCAAGGAGATGGTGCAGTGAGGAAACAGTCTGGAATCCGTTTGACTTTTGTTTACGAATTAAGGAATCTGTCCGGGACTCAGTTTATGGTCTTCAGTCCACTTCTGTCCAAACCTCTTCTTTTCAGAGGTGTTATTTTATAATTTTTTTGGCCATTTTTAAGAGTCACACTTTAGAACTTTAGTTGAGTTAAATCTCTGCTGTCCAGTATTGTAGCCACAAGCCATGTGTGGCAATTTCTATAAAATTAAGATGAAAAATTCAGTTCCTTGGTCACATCCAGTCACGCATTTCCAGATGCTTGATAGCCGTGTGTGGCTGGTGGCTACAGTACTGGAAAGTGCAGATATAAGAAAAGTCCATCATTGCAGAAAGTTCTATTGGACAGTGCTCTGCTAAACCTTTTTATAGTAACTTGGAAATACTCTTTGATATTTGACGACAAAAATAAAAAGTAGAAAAATGTTAGAACTGTTTCAGATATGAAACGGAATTGAATTGTGACATAAAGAGCAGTTTGCATTCCTTAGAGTTGAATACCTTATGTTGTGACGTTCATTGTTAATCTTTCCAGCCGTTCAACAACTGCATCCCTCTCAGTGGATGTCTGGACCAGGGGTCAGCAAACTTTTTGTAAAGAGAGAGATGGTAAATATTTTAGTAAATATTATAGGCTTTTTGAGCCATATGATCTGTCCTAAGTACTGGACTCTGCTATAGGTGTGAGAGCAGCAACCATAAACAATGTATATGAGCAAAATGGATGTTATTGGGTTTCAATACAGTTTTATTTACAAAAACTGACAGTAGGACAGATTTGGCCTGCAGGCTATAGACCCTGGTCTGGATATTGTCAGCCTTTCTTTGCATATATGAGTATTGTTCCATTTACAGTATTATTCATTTAAACACTTGGTTTGTAGATTCTCTACCAATACATTTTTTCTAATCATTGACAGTACAAGAACTTCCTACTGCAGTTAGGTCTCTTAAGATTTAGGGAGCAGCTCCCAGGATGTGTTGTCGCATCAGGGTTACTTCTGTTGACTACCTCTTAGATTTTGATGTTTTTTTATTGGTGCAATTATATTGTTGGTTTGCATTTTTGTATATTCTTAGAGTCTGCTTGCCTGCAACTTTTAGTGAAATGAAATAGCCCTTTGAAAATATTTTAGCATGCTAATTAAAATTTTCCAGATACTATGGCATTTTGGTATATTTTGGTCAGTGTAAGACATCTGCTCCTTTGGTGTTTACTACTTGCTTATAATTGAGATTTTACAAGCTCTTCAAGCTTCCTTTTATTGGAATTTATTGTAAAACATCAATTTCAATAAATTAGTATTTTCACAGTCAATTGCTCATAAATTTTCAATTATATTTGGAATTTCTAAATAATTCATGCAATTTCTGAATTAGGACAGAAGGCTAGATTCTTTTTTTTAATAGAGAAAAAAACGAATTTTGTGATTTATCACTTTTCTAGTTGATAATTAGAATTTAAGATGCTCAATATAGAAGTATTTATACAAGAGTAATGTAAAGTTCTGTATTATTGTGATTAACCGTACAGAAATTCAGGAACTGATCAGAAGTGAGATTCTTTTCCACATCTGGTTAATGTAGTGAGATTGACACCCTGTGGGTGGTGCAGCATTATAAATATTCATCACGAACCATGATTTATACATGTCTGTGTTGTGAGGCTTGAGTGCATATGCCAGGGAAGAGAAATCCAGCATTTCTCTGTTTGATAAGGAATTGAATGTCCCAGTGATAAAAGATTAAACTACAGACCAATTTGGAAATGATCCTTAATTTTGAGCATTTGCTCTAAGGTTAATATTCCTCTTTTTAAAATAAAAAGTGTGTATACAAATGACAATGATCACTTAATGTATTGAGAAATATTTGAAGTTCATTCTATTTTTTCAATGAGTAAGGCTATTGAACTGATGATTTAGTATAGATTAAGAATTAATGTCTTATCTAGAAACATTAAACTGATATCCTTCATTAAAATGTCATCATCTTTGGTAACTGGATTGCTAATTTGAATGTTAGATAATGCTTCTACATCTACACCTCTTTCTGTATTTTGGCACATTTGGCTCTGTGGGGGTGGCTTTTAGGCCGCAGTACTGTGTTAGGTTCTCCGTATGCATATTTAATGAGAAACATTCCTATGTAAAAAATGTGTGTGTATGGGTGTATGCATACATGCCTATTGTGAACCTGTACATTGCAAAGAAGTAGTTTGGAAATTTGTAAAGCACCACCATTACAGAAAATAGTGTGCACTTACTAACTTGATGTATCTTAAATGTTACATTTAGTTTATAAAAGGTTCTTTCTATTTTCTATGGCAAAGACTTTGACACTTGAAAAATAGAAGCAATACTTGATTTATTTTTGTAAGTATTTAGGATATTATTTTAAATAAATGATTGTCCAATAACAATATAATAGTTGTGAAAGGTTTTAAATAAACTTCCTGATTTCTGTGTCTGACAATTACAGTGGATTTTTTAGTGGGTACGACTGCACGTTTATTTGCTGCTTTAAATAAAGGACTTCAAATATTTAGTTTGTTAAAGAAAAATAATTGCATTAATTTAATTCTTCTAATTTTGTTTTTCATTTGAATTTTTTGGTGAATAAGAAGATGTATAAAAGTGATTTGCTGGTGTTCCCTTTTATGTCTCTGGTTTCATCACTGTAATCTAGACATTTTGCATTATCATGAAATCCAGAATATTTCTGGGTTTTCTTTGGCAGAGATTGCTACTTATCTCTCCACAACCATTCTCCCTTTCTTT
Source organism: Leptonychotes weddellii (assembly GCF_054177405.1). NCBI lineage: Eukaryota > Metazoa > Chordata > Mammalia > Carnivora > Phocidae > Leptonychotes > Leptonychotes weddellii. The sequence goes on from NC_138372.1 coordinate 44,455,247, forward strand.
AGTAACAGAATGCCATATTTTTAGTTTGTTACATTTGCCATCCAATGATGGAGGGGTGGGGGAGGGAGAATAACTATTTCCCAGACTCCATTGTAACTAGGTGAGGCCATTTAACTAGATTCTGGCCAAAAAGATGTGAATAGTAGTGAGGGGCAACCCTCAGGGACAGTGGAACAACAAGGAACAAGGCACTTGGATCTCTGATGCTGCCATTGAGTCATATCAGCTGTCACTTCCAGCCCAAATTTCTCTTAAGCAATTTTTTTAAAAGCTACTTTATTTTTTTTTCCCCAGCATCCTACTTATTTCCTAATCTCTACATGTTTGTTAAAATGAGTTGTGAAATTTTTAGGAAAATGCAGGTGTTCCACATTCTTGGAACATGTCTTGGAAAGGTTTAATTCTGTTGCTGTTAAGGGATGCTCAGTAAACACTTGTTTTATGACATGAATGAAGTTCATGTGCCAGATATGCAAAAATGGAGAAAAAAGTGAAATCCCATCTTCCTTTAGATTGATCCCGTTATCCCAAAACAACATGCTTCTATAAATCTAACTTTCTGAACTTAGCAATAAATGCTGGCCCAACATCATCACATAATTTTGTGATTAGTTCACTAAGAGTAACCAAAGGTTCTTGACCTGCACTGACCAATATGGTGGCTGCTAGCCACAGTGGGTATTGAAACATAAATTTTAATTAGATTTTATTCCCTCACAGCCACACATGCCTGGTGGCTACAGTATTGGACAGTGCAAGTAAGGAAATTTCAATCGTCACAGAAAATTGAATTGGTCAGCTCTGTTTTAGATGCGTAGGTTGAATGTATACATTCTGCATCTCTGAAGTTTCAGGTGATTTGTGATCACAGAAATGTAGTGAAGTAAAACTTTCAGACCTCTTCCTGTACACAATGACATGCTCAGGGATAGAGCTGCAGTTGGATTCTTAAGCTGGCTATGGTTTCGATGGCGAAGCACTCCACTCCCTTGTCACCTGGGCTGCAGCACCTTGCTATCGGTAAGTAGTAAAAGCTGCAATTTAGATGTCTTGCCTCTTGCTTCAGCTCAAATATTTCCGTCTTCCATAAATCTTTCCAGGGTTCCTCAAACAAGATGAGAGCTATTGTTCTGAAAATTTCCAACTCTGTCTTTGTGACCTTAATGTGATCTACTTTTTTTTTCCCTGAAATGTCTGTCCCACTACATTGGGACATATCTGAGACCATTGACCATATCTGGTTCATCTCTGTTTCCCCCACAGTACTTGGCACGGTATCTTCTACACAGTCAATATGTATGTACTAGCTGAACTAGACTTGCTGATGATGCACAGAACGTTTTCTTTAGAAGTCCAGTCTCAAGACGCTCTGAAGAGATAAGGGAAGTGCACTGAAGGAGCATCTGAATAGACAAGAAATTAAGAAATGCTCCATCCATGGACTCAGTGAATAAACTGCCACACATGGATCCATACCTCTGAGAGAAATCCAGAAAAACTATTGTGAGAGACTTGTGCATACTAGGTGACTAAGGAAATAACCACATTGAAACAGGTAGGAAAAGCTGAAACATACTCTCACCATAAACCCTGCCCCCAGCAAACAGTTTCTCCCTGGGGAGGAAAGGTTTGGACCATACATTCAGCATCCCAACTTTTACGGCTGCTACCTGAAGAACGAGGTTCTAACTAAGCCATCTCTGGGAGCTGATGGGGCCTGGTATTTGCTAATCTCCTAGGACTTCAAAGAATAAGCATGTGGTTTTATTATTTTTTTTTATTTTGTATTTATTTCAATTTAACCAACATATAATTCATCATTAGTTTTTGATGTAGTGTTCAGTGATTCATTAGTTGTGTATAATACCCAGTGTTCATCACATCATGTGTCCTCCTTAATGCCCATCACCCAGTTACCCTATCCCCCCACCCATCCCCCCTTCCACAACCCTCAGTTTGTTTCCCAGAGTCCAGAGTCCCTCGTGGTTTGTCTCCCTCTCTGATATCTTCCCCTTCAGTTTTCCCTCCCTCCCCCTATGATACTCTGCGCTATTTCTTATGTTCCACATATGAGTGATGAAACCATATAATTGTCTTTCTCTGATTGACTTATTTCACTTAGCATAATCCCCTCCAGTTACAAGGATATGGTTTTAAACGGGTGCACAAACACTTCCTGGGGCTCTTCCCCTGGCTCAGTGCTGAGTGACAGGCAATAAAGCTCAGCTCTGAGTTTCTCCTTGGAGGGGCTTAACTGCACATCTAGCACTCTAACTTGCCCTGCTGCCTGAGGATTTGCCCACTAACTAGCCTGCATGTAGAAGCTGATGGGGTAGGCAATTACCAGTCCTCTGGAGCTTGAGTAGGCTTGTGAGCACTTCCTGGAGCTTCTCCCCCTGGCTCACTCCAGTGAAAAAACCAAGATTTCAGCTTCTCCCTGGAAGGAGTTGAACTATACATCTACTACCCTGACTTTTCCAGCTGTTGCCTGATGGTCTAATTTCTAACTTTCTTGTCTCTAGGAGTTGACAAGGGGCAGCCTTCACTAGTCCCTTTGGGTCTATAGAGAAGGCAACAGTTTTGAATGGCCCTGCAGGCTCTTGTTATGACTCCTCATCTCAGCTCATTCTGCAATAAAATCCAGCATCTCTCTGGAAGGGGGACTGTATACTACTGCCCTGACTTTTCCAATTGCTGCCTGATAATTTGGCTTCTAACTTGCCTGTTTCTGGGAGCTGACTGCACAGGTAATGACTAATCTTTTGGGATTTTTGAACAGGTGTATGGGCACTTCACACAGCTCCTATATCCAGCATGATACAGCAATAAAACCAAGTCCCCAGCTTCTCCCCAGAAGGAGTTCAACTTCACACCTAACCTCCCTCCACCCAGCCTTTTCAGCTGCTACCCAAGGGACTGGCTTCTAACCCAGCTATCTGTGAGAGCTAGCAGGACCCCCGCACTTGCTAGGACCCTGGGGGCAACCGAAAACAAAACAGCCATTTCAAAGAGTGTGTGGTCTAAATGAGGGAGCAGGAATTAGCCACAACTCCACTCCCCAGCTCAGTGTAGAACAAATGAGTGATAACCTCCTGTTCCCAGCTTCTCCCTGAGGAGAGAAGGAATTGGACCACACACCTAGTGCTCCAAACTTTTCTAGCTGCTATGTGAGGAACTGGCTTTTATCTCACCTTTCTTGAGGCACTGACAGGACTTGGCATACTCTGTTCTCTTGGGGGCCACTAAAAGCAAAGATGGCAGCTTGGACAAGCACACAGGTTTGAGAGGCATTCAGAATCTCTGGCCAAGCTGATTTGTGAGGCTCATCTCCTATATGAGGCCAGTCTGTGAAGACTGGAAGAGGTGGGTGTTTTATCTAATGTGCAGAAACCAACATAGAATGTCAAGGAAAATGAAGAAAGAGGAAAATCTGGGGGGTGGGGGGAAGATGGCGGAGGAGTAGGGGACCCTATTTCCACTGGTCCCCGGAATTGAGCTGGATATCTACCAGACCACTCTGAGCACCCACGAAACCAGCCTGAGATGTAAGAAGATCTGGATCTCTACAAACAGAATATCGCAGGCAGTTGGTTTTGAGGTTTGAAGCAGGGAGCCGTGATTCTGCCGGCAGATATCGGAGGATAAACGGCAGCGGGAGGGTGCCTGGACGTGGGGATCCTACACTGCCGGTGAGTGACAGCCTCGCGCTCTGGGGATGGGGCACAGACTCGCAGACCGGTAGCATCGGGAAAGGACTTTAGGGCAGCCCCCGGGGTGGAGGACCAGACCGCCGGGGTCGCGCGCACCCGAACTGCAGCCCCCTGGGACAGAAACCGGAGCGACGGTCGCGCGCACGCGAACTGCAGCCTCCAAGACGGAAACCCGGTGTGCCGGGGTTGCACCTGTGAACTGCAACCCCCGGGGTGGAAACCCCAAGTGGCGGAGTCACATGCATATGAACAGGGAGCGGCTGGTGGTTTTAGAAGCACAAAGGGCAGAGACGTGCCCCGACCTGGAGGCAGGACTGGGAGCGCTGTGGAGGGGTGCACAACTCAGGCCGCTGCAGTTTATAGCAGCACGGACAGAAACGGAGACGGTGTGGCCTGGAGAGCTCACTGAAGAACAGACTGCGGGCTCTCTGCTCTGAGGCAGAGGGTTGGAAACGGTCTCTTCTGCTCTGACTCCTGGAAGAGACGCGGAAAGCCACCAGGGAAAGCCGCCAGAGAAGAAAAGCCCCAAAGACTGATTCCCACTGAGCCCATCCCCCGCCACAGGGGCGCAGGGCAACTCCGCCCAAACAGGGTTGCCTGAATAACAGCGCGGCAGACCCCTCCCGCAGAAGACAGGCTGGGAAAACAAGAGGCCAACAACCCTAAGGTCCCAAGAAAACAGGTGCATCCTGCTTGGGTTCTGGTCAATAATTTGGACTCTATAC
>NC_138372.1:44460181-44512938 GCF_054177405.1 Leptonychotes weddellii
CAATACAAAAAAAAAAAAAAAAAAGAAAGAGGAAAATCTGTTTTAGATAAAAGAACAAGGTAAATCTCCAGAAACTGACCCTAATGAAATGGAGATTTCTGATTGACCTAACAGAGAATTAAAAATAATGATCATAAAGATGTTCACTGAAGTCAGGAGAACAATGCATGAGCTAAGTGAGAACGTCAACAAAGAGAAAATATTAAAAAGTACCAAACAGAAATCATAGAGTTGAAGAACACAATAACTGAAATGAAAAATTCAAAAATAAGCTTTAGTGACAGACTAGATTAAGCAGAAGAAAGGATCAACAAACTAAAAGGTCATTGGAAATCATTTGGTAAAATGGGCAAAAAGAAAAAAGAATGAAAAAGAGAGTTTATGAGACTTAGAGGATACTCATTATGGGAGTCCCAGAAGGAAGAAAGAGAAATGGGCGGAAAGCTTATTAGAAGAAATAATATCTGAAAACTTTCCAAACCTGGAAGAAAAAATAGAAATCCAGATCCACGAGGCCCAAAGGATACCAAATAAGATGAAAGAGACTCACACCAAGACACATTATAATCAAATTGTCAAAAGTGAATGACAGAATTTTGAAACAGCAAGAGAAAAATGACATGTTACACACAAGGGAACTACCTTAAGACTATGCGCAGATTTTTCAGCAGAAATCTTACAGTCCAGAAAGGAATGGGATGATATATTCAGAAAGCTGAAAGAAAAAAAAAAAAATCCTGCCAACCATGAATACTTATCCTGACAAACCTGTCCTTCAAAAATAAGGGGGTGGTAAAGATTGTTAGATAAACAAAAGCTGAAGGAATTCATCACCACTAGACCTGCCTGAAAAGAAATACTAAAGGGAGTTCTTCAAGTTGAAATGAAAGAATGCTAAACAGCAACAGAAGAGCATAGGAAGTATGGAAGTCATTGGCCAAGGTAAATATAATACTATATTACTTTACAGTGGTGGGTAAATGACAAAGTATTAATAGCAACTATAAATGATATTAATGGATACACAATATAAATAGATGTAAATTGTGACATCATTAACATAAAATGTTGGGGGAAAAGAGGTTAAAGTGTAGAGATTTGTTAATAAGTGAGGTTACCCACTTGAAATTGTCTGTTATGATAGTTTATGTAAGCTTCATAGAAAAATACTTACAGAAGTTACATAAAAGAAAATGAGGACAAAACCAAAGCCTATCAATAGAAAAAAAAAAATACACAAAGGAAGACAGCAGGAGAGAAGAAGAAAAGAACTACAAAACAAATCATTTAACAAAAGGGTAATAATGAATTCTTCTGTATCAAGTTATTTTAAATGAAAATTGATTTAGCTTTTCAATCAAAAGATACAGAGCAGCTGAATGGATTAAAAAACCTAGGACTATGTGCTATCCATAAGAAAGAATAAAGCAGGCTAGAAAGTAAAGGGCTAATAGAAATGGAAGACAGTCCTTTCCTATTGCAACCAGAAGGAATCAGGAGTATTTTTCAGCCTTTAAAAAAGAAGGAAACACTGCCGTTTGCAACAAGGGTGAACCTGGAGGACATCATGCTAAGTGAAATAAGACAGACAGTGAAAGACAAATACTGCATGATATCACTTAAATGTGAAATCTAAAATGCCTAACTCATAAAAACAGAGAGTAAAACTGGTTGCCCAGGGGCTGGAGGGTGGGGGAAATGGGGTGGTATTTGTTAAAGGTACAAAGGTTCAGTTATGTGGGATGAATAAGTTCTGGAGATCTAATGTACATCATGGTGATGACAGTTATCAATATTGCATTTCATACTTGAAATTTCTAAGAGGCTAGATCTTAACCCCCTGCCCACCCTCCCCCCCACACAAAGTTAACTATAGAGATGATGGATAAATTATGTGGCTTGATTGTAGTGATTTTTTTCACAATGCATACTTACATATAAAAACAAGTGATACACTATAAATAGATACAAAAATGTCTCATTAAAGCCTCTTAAATTGAAATAAATATTAATTAGAATTTATTAATATTTTAAAGTTGTTAAAAAATAGCTTATCCCGTTTTTTGTATCATAAATCCAATGTCTGGGTGTCCTCAGGGAATTTCTGTTGTTTTCTTTGTATCCTGTGTGTCGGCCATAGTTTGCTATTTCTTTACCTGGTTCATAATTGGTTTGTTAAAAATTTGACATTTTAAATGATATGATGTGGAAACTCTGGAAATCAGGAACCACCCAGGTCTGTTACTGTTACTGTTGTCGTTTTTGTTGCTTCTTGTTTGGTGACTTTCTGGGACGAATTCTGTAAAATTTCTATTCTCCATCATGTGCAGCCACTGGATGCTCTGCTCTGTTAGTACTGCGTTCAGTCATGTTTGGACAGAGGTTTCCTTAAGTGCCTTGAACCAGTAAATGTCTCAGGGCTCTGCATATGAGTTGGGTTACATCTTGGACACACTAGCAGGTAGCTTACAACTCTGTCTTAGCTTTAATTTCCTGCTTCTGCAGAGCCTCAAGTTCAGCCAGAATGAGAGATTAGGGCCTTCTCAGGTCCTTCCTGGCCAGGCACACAATCCTTACATGTGCCTGGCCTTTTAGATTCCCAGAAATATGTTAGAGCTGTTTGAAGCTCCCATGGACATCTCCTTCCCCAGTTTTCCCTTTTAATCCTCTTGTGAGCACCAACTGGTATCACCACCCTGGTTACTGCAGTGTGTTGCACAATTGTTACCGATGTTTTTCAACAAATGCCTTACAGTGTGGTTCACACAGACTCAACTTTGAGTCAGGTCAAATAAAGACAAGCCCTGAGAATGGGGCTTTTCAGGGAACTGCCAGATAGGTCAAATAGTGACAGCTGTCTGGTGCTCCAAACCCGTCCTACTCCCTCCAGCGGTTACTTGGTGCTTGGTTTTCTCAGGCCCACGGCTGTGAGGTTGCTGCTTTTTAAGGAGACTGCAGAGCTGGGGAGAAGAGAATGGGAATAGGGTAAGTTAAAATGCCACAGAGCTTGCTGTTCTTACTGAGATCCAGCTCTTTTATTTTGATTTTTTTTTCCACCTTAAATGCTCAGATTGTTGCAAGACTTTGGTTACTTTTCAGAGTTCTGGAAATGTGAATTTTGACAACTTTTGTTAGTTTTCTAGCGCTTTTATGGAGGAGTGGCTTTTTGAGGGTCCTTGCTTTGCCATTTCAGAAGATCCCTCCACAGGTCAGATTTCTGGAACTAGAAGGGACCTTAGCGTACAGTCTTTGAATGTGAAGTTAAGGCACATAGAGCTCAGAAACTTGCTACATAGCAGCAGGAAATGTCTGACACCCTGCACCTTTAGTGCCCCTGCTCTGCCTTAGTCACTCGGCTGCTCTCCCCCATCCTATAGGTCCAACAAACATTTACTGAGCATCTACTATGCACCAAAACTGTTAGGAACTGAGCCTGTGTGAGCAAGGCAAAATGCCTCCAAAAAGCTCAGTGTAACTGGGAGATTACATGGATAAAGAAAATGAAAACTTTTGAATAAAATCCTCAGAGAATGAAGGAGGGAGCAACCAACTGGCTGAGAGTCAAGAAAAATGTCATTGAAGAGTTGACGTCTAGGCTGGGTCTGCCATGTGTCATGAGATACTTCTTACAGGAAAAAAATTGCTTATCTAAAAACATGAAGATGTCAGAGGACCTAGTCTGTCTAGGGAATTGATAGGAGTTCACTTGTTTGGCAGAAATACTAAAAGATGTAATTGATGAAGTGAGCAAGTTTCAGATCACGAAAATTATCATACACCCAGCCAAGGAGCAGGCCCACACATATGGCCGTGCACAGTCCAAATGCAGAGGGTGCCATTCTCCTAGACTACCCGTGATGGCACACTGGGATTTCAGAGTGCGGCAGCCCATCAAAGGATTTATGATGATCCTGTAGTCAATAGGGAGAATATATTGTTCTGTGAACCTAGCAAGGAAAAGATCAAATTGTATAGAAAAAAGGTGTAGAAATAACTAAAGTTTTTGTCTAAAATAACTGTAACATTACAACTACAATTTAATCTATTATATGCCAAACACACTGTGACTTTGTTTAATATAACATATAATAATTATATAATATATATGGTATATTATATAAATTTATATGTTTAATATGTATTAAAGTAACATTTTATATATAGTATATATTATATATATGTAATAGTATATATAGAGACACACACATGCATATTTGGTATTCACAGTAACTACAAACATAAATATGTATGGTCCTCTCAATTAAAATGCTGATGTATCAGACAGTTTAGGATAACTTATGCTGCATAATCAACAATCCCAAAGTCTTAGTGGCTCACAAAAAAATAGGTTTGTCTTATTGCATGTCCATCTTGAATCAGCTGTGACTCGGCTTTATGTCTTTGTCAACTGGTTGTAGGCTGACAGACCTTTATCTGGGACATTGCTGGTCTCATGGCAGAGAAAAAAGAAACATGTTGAATCTGTGGAACTTTTGCTCATTTTATCAAGCAACTGACATGGCCACTCTTGGATGTATCAGGGCAATTATACATAATTGTCCCACCGGGAGGAGTACCACAAAGAAAGGCGACCCAGAGAGGGATAGTGGCTCTTTTGATCAGTTTCCTAATTTACCAGAGTAGGTATCATTTAACTCTATTTTACAGATTAGGATATGAGTTCAGGAAAGTAAAGTAGCCTGTTTAATTCACAGGTGGAAGTTAATAAATGGTAAAACCTGGAACTGAATTCAGGCCTGCCTCCCAGTTCATCTGACTCTCTGTGCTACACTCCTCCACCCCCTTGAATCTTTTAATGTTGTTTTATGTACATCAGAGCCCTGTGATATTTTTGGACCTTTGAACTATTTGGACTGAGAGAGGCCTCTGTTCTGACCCTGATTGTTGCAACGGCATCATCAATGACTCCATGCCAGCCCCTGAAAGTGGCCCTTTGCATTTGACCCTTTATTCTTGCTTAATTTCTTATCTGCTTCAAAAGCAGAGGGAAAAGTTCTTAGCTTTTCAGAGCAGAATACATAACTCATGGTGAATGCACAAAAACACAGATAGTACAAAATACCCATCCAGGGACATCAGCCTATTCTTGAGAAGTAAGCATGAGGAAAAGGAATAGGTGGCCCTATTCCAGAAAGCCACCTGGGAAATGGAACAGCCACCTGAGAAATGGAACAGTGAGGTAAGAACAAGCTTGCACTCCTCCACTGTGTTCCTGAAGGATTATGCAGAAGTTGGCATGAGGACTGAGAAATAGGTCATTGGAATGAGGTGACAAGGACAGAGGGGTAGTGGCAGAGATCTGATTTGGAGTAATAGGTCCAATCTAGCACCAGCCCATAATTGTTCTACCTTACTTTATTATTTAATTTGCTATTTTTTTTTGAGCCCTATCATGTTCCAGGCACTGTTCGTGAATAAGATACCATTCCTGCCCTCAAGGAATGTATTAGTTAGCAATTGCTGTGTAACAATGCATCTGAAAACATAGTGGCTTAAAACAATAACCATTTAACTCATAAATCTAAGGTTGGCAGTTTAGGCTGGGTTCAGGTGGGCAATTCTCATCTCAGCTGGGATCACTCATGCGTTTGCATTCAGCTGCTGGATATGCTTGGGTCCAGCTCATCTCAGATGGTCTTAGAACAGCTCTGGTGGTCAGCCAGATGTCAGCTAGGGTTGCAACAGCAATGACTGGGCCATGTATTTCTCATCATCCATTGGAGTTACATGGGCCTGTTTAAATGGTGGTAGCACAGTTCCAGAAGAGCAGGCACACAAGAAGCACACAAGGTCTCTACCTTAGGAAAAAAGATCTTCCATATGGTTTAGTCCAGTTTAGCAGGTGTTTTTGTGTTTGTTTGCATTGGGGTTGGCGTCAAAACTCTGTGGACCATCAGTGTTACCTGGCCTTCAATTTTCTGGCCATTGTCTCCCCTCAGCAAGTACATGCAGAAGGATTGGGCAGGATTCTGGCATTTCTGGCTCCCTACTATAAAATATTGCACCAGGGCCCAGTTGAATTTAGGCTGGTAACACTTAACCATTCAAAATCTGACCATCTATTTGCAAGAAAAGCTCCACCCCATAGTTAAATCCAATGTGAACAGCTTGAGAAGAGATGCCTGATAGAGGAATTAAGACAAAGAGGTACCCTTAAGGACAGAACATAATTCCACATTGTTTCCCAAACCTGTTCCCCGGGTTTAGTTGGTAGTAGTCACACTCTGCTTGGTCCTGATTCCAAAGCCAAGGTAGTGTTTCCTTAGGTTAGGTAAACCACAGAAACTGCCTTCTCATAGAAACCTGAATATAAACAGGGAGTGATAGCTGCCTGGCTGACTTCCCAGAGGGCCATTCTAAGGTGGGAGCAAAATAAAGCCTGCATAGTGCCACCAAGTGTGAGAGCATTTGTGGTCAGCCTCTGGCTGCCCCAGCGTCCAAATTCTAACTCTTATCAATCATTTGGCACCACTGTGACCTGAGCCACCTCCTCAGGCTAGAAGCAAAACCACCTCTAAAGAAGCAAGCAGGAAAGACGCCGATTTCAGCTAAAATTTTTATGATAAGCTGTATGGTTTCCCAAACCACTCAAAGTCCATTATTCCCTCTGATTCTCACAGCAGCTATTCCTTTAGAGGAGGAATCATTATCTGCTTTTCATCTCTTGGATGAAAAGGTAAATCATTCACAACATAAAAGATCTGCTAGCAAGGCTGGGATTTGGATCATGCTTCCTCTGAGTTCAGTTCCTTAGATCGTCCCTCAGAGTCACTTTCCATTCCATCCCCTCCTTTCTGAGCAGGCGCCAGTGCCTTCAGAGGACACGGCACTTCTTGCTTTCCTTTCTCCTCTCCCTCTCAACAACTTCACGACCGAGGGACTGCACAGAGTTGGTGGTTGACTGGGGAGATGGTGAGGCCCGTTCTGAACTTCAGGCTCAGCTTTTCATTGTTGGGGGGCCTGAAGGTAAATTTTTGCACAAGGGAAGTGAAGAAAATAAACAGCTCAGACTTGGCCAACTGTTCTCCAAGGCATACCCGCTTTCCTGAAAGACAAAAGCGTAAGACAAGTCATCTTCCCAACTGGTGTGGGTGCCCAGCCGGGACCGACATCTTCAACTTCTTGCAAGACCTAAGCAGAAGAAGGGGCTGGTAGGCCCCATAGCTTTACATACAGAGGCTCATTTAATCTCACAATTACCCAGGCCAAAGTGTAAGTCTGGACTCGAAAACTCCAATGCTTTCAGGGGTCAGACAGCTGACCCCAAGGGCGAAGGTACAGGGTGTAGGACAAAAGAGGAGGGAGGCCTGGGTTGACCTCAAAAGTGGATGTATAGCTGAAAGGCTTTTCAAAATCAATCAGCAAACAACAACATTAGACAGCAAAACAAAAAACTCTGTTGATTTTTTTTCATTCCTTAAAACTGTAGAAAAATATAAGCCAATAAATGTCAGAGCAGGGTTTCTAAAATGCAAGATAGCTTTCCCTTATGTCATGTTTTCCCCCCTAATGACTGCGGATCTCACGGCCATGGATGGCCCTCTGCATTGGAATTATCTCAGGCTCTCTGCTTGAATAGTCTTACACACAGCAGTCCTTCCCGCAGTGGGGCCCTTGCTGCATCCGTTCGCCCACAGTTGGCACCATCCTAGCCAAATCCCGCTCCCTGTTATGTGAGGGAGGAACTGGAGGCAGAAGGGAGATCCAATTCGAATCCTCTCACTTTCTAGCCATGTGATTTGGGCATCATGGGAAGTGTGTGTGTGAGCGTGTGTTTAAAATGGGAACCTTATTTTAGGGGCTCCTGGGTGGCTCAGTCAGTTAAGTGTCTGACTCCTGATTTTGGCTCAGGTCATGATCTCAGGGTCATGAGATCGAGCCTGGTGTTGGGCTCTGTGCTGGGTGTGGAGTCTGCTTAAGATTCTCTCTCTCTCCCTCTGTCCCCTACTCCTTAAAAAAAAAAAAAACCCTAAAAATAAAATGGGAACCTTATTTTATATATTGTGTGGGCTACACACTGAATCCAAATAGACCAAAGAATTTAATAACTTAAATAGCAAAACAAAGTATTTTAACACATTACCTGAATAATAATAAACATTCTAGCTATAAAATAGCTTAGCATTAACTTCATCTAGTTAATTCTCAAAAAATGGAAGAATAAAATTTAAAAGACTACCTTTAAATAAAATGTTTTCAGTGGCAGCATTACTAAAATAGCTTTCTGTATATCACAGTTCTTCACTGTGATACTTTCCATATCATGCATTTTATTCTGAAATACTTTCAAAGTACAAAAGACTTGTAAGAATAATACATAGAACTTGTTTCTTCTGAGTTATTTATTTGGAAGTACACTGTCTACATTACCTATGAAATCTTTAGTATGTATTTCCTAAAAGCAAGGACATTCTCCAACATAACTACAATATAACCACCAATTCAGGAAAACATTGATGCATTACCATCACTTCACCCCCGAGATCCTCAATTAGGTTTTACCAGTTGTCCCAATAATGCCCTTTATTGGAAAAGGACCAGTTGAGTATCAACTGTTGCATTTGGCTGTCATGCAAGTGACTCCTCAGCTTCCATGACTGGCTTTTTTTTTTTTTTCCTGAGCTTTTCATTTTAATTCCATACAGTTTTATATTAGTTTCAGATGTACAATATAGTGATTCAACAATTCTACACGTTACTCGGTGCTCATCACACAAGTGTACTCCTTAATCCCCATCAACTATTTCACTCATCCTCCCACCCCCCTCCCCTCTGGTAGCCATGAGTTTGTTCTCTTTAGTTAAGAGTCTGTTTCTTGGTTTGCTTCTCTTTTTTCCCTTTGCTCATTTGTTTTGTTTCTTAAATTCCACATATGAGTGAAATCATATGGTATTTGTCTTTCTCTGACTAACTTATTTCATTTAGCATAATACTCTCTAGCTCCATCCATGCTGTTGCAAATGGCAAGATTCCATTCTTTTTTTTATGGCTGAATACTATTCCATTGTGTGTGTGTGTGTGTGTGTGTGTGTGTGTATCCACACCAGGTCTATATGACTGGCTTTTTTGAAGATGACAAATTACTTGATAAATGCCTCTCATGTTTCCTCATGATTAGATTCAGATTGGGAGGTCATGCATTTCTGAGAGAAATAGCACCAAAGTGAGGCTGTGCTCTCATTTCATCCTATTGGGTGGTACACAATTTTGATTTGTCCCATTTTTGGTGATGTTAACTTTGATCACTTGATTAAGGTGGTGTCTACCAAATTCTCCCCTGTAAAATGATTCTTCTTCTCTTTGTAACTAATAAATACTTTAGGACTATGTTAATAAACCATTCCCCATTGACTTTTCATCCACCAGTTTCCATTGCTATTTCTTGGCTAAATTATTTATTACTCTGATGGTTGCCAAATCGTGAGCTTTAAAATTCCATCATTCCTTCCACATCTTTTAGCTAGAATTCTACTAAAGGAAATGCTTTCTCTCATCCCCGTTTTCCCACTCATTTATTTAGATCAGTATGAGTTCAGAGATTCCTATTTTTATTCAAAGGGTTATAAATTGTTATTATTATTTGTTTTGATGCTCAAGATATTCCAGATTTGGCCATTAGATGCCCATTCAAGCTGGTATTTCCTTAACTTTTGGGCACAACAGTGTGTTTCAGGCTCATCTTACACTTTCCCTTCCCCAACCCTAGAATCACCTGTCTTTCTAGAAGTCTAAATTCCTTTCAGTGGGTAATGATATCTAGAAACCAAGATCTGGGCATTTGACATGCTTGTTGATATCAGGGTAGTGTTGCTCTCAGTGAATCAGTGGCTAGACTGGGGGATCTGTATGTATATAATGTGAGAATATATTTAAATTATATATATGCATCCATGTTTATGTCTATATTTATTTCTATACCTACCTACCTATCAGAAGTCTGAGGTCATATTGATAACCTCTGATTCCAATTCAACACCACAGAGTTCATTTTATCTTCTCTCTTTCCCTATTTGTAACTTCCTCCCATTATCGTCAGTGGGTTTGCTTATTGGATCAGTATCCCTTGTATATAACTTCTCTCTCATCACTGCCACAGCCAACCTGTGCAGACCCCACCTCATCTCACTTGTGCTCTGACATCTGCCCTAGGCTTCTATTATTCCCTCCCTTGCAACAACCTCCCACAGTTTCACTACCACCATCTCTTTCGTGTGTGTGCTGTGATAACTTACTTTCTCCCTAAGTAATACGTATTCACTGGCAGACATTTTTTTAAAAAAATGCGTGAAAAAGAAAAGCATAAAGAAGACAATAAAAAATGTAAAAGATGGTTGTAATTCCAGACAAGAGCCCTTGTTAACATTCTGACATATTTCCTCACTGTCCTTGTGGGGATTCCCCTGGACACTGTAACTGGTATAATTCTCTGTAGTTAATTCTGTGTGCTGCATGTTACTTTGTATTTTCCCTTGTAATTAAATACCCTTGAAAACTCATTAATGTATGCATGCCTCCATTTTGTCCTTTGCCTATAAGGGGCTGTTGAGGAAGTAAAATTAGGTAACACCTGCAGAAGTGTTTAGTAAACGTGCTGCACAATTATGCTGCTATTACTTTTTTTGGGGCCTGTGTTTCCTACCAGCATGTGTCTCATTCATCTCCGTTCCCTCCGTGTTTATCTCTTTACCCATCACACATAGCATGATGAGGAAATTTGTTAAAATGGTACCTAGTTGGCTGTCCCGTAAATACTAAGATTCTCCTAGAAGAATCCATGTATGATGACAAAACTGGACCCAGAGCGTCAGGAACCAGGGTTAAAGTACTGGTTCCATCAGTAACAGCTGTGGGTAGTGAACAAACTCATCTTATAGAGCTAAATTTTTCCCACCTGTCAAATCCATGAAATAATCTCTCTTCGAACTGATTCATGTGGCCGGCTGGGTAATGATACCAAGAAGATGACAAGTAGGAATTTACTATTCAAAGCATGAAAATGAGGACTACTTGTTTTCTAAGCTTCCACCTGGATCACAGGAAACTGGTGTCTTCTTGGTACTCCCACCACCTGGCTATCACCATCTAACAAGGTCAATTCTTCATTGGTAAAATGAGAGAAATGACCTAGGTATTTTGGGATAAGTTCTTCCTAACCTCATCCTCTATGACTGAATGATTTTATTTGAAAAATAAGGAACCAAACTCTTGCCTTTCATAAAGCTGCCTGCTGCTGTGTCAGGTCAACCTGGAAGGACTTCAGTGAGGAAAAGAAAATAATAAATTTGCAATAATAGCTTCACAATACGCCCTGGCTATGCAGAACTAGTGATTTCACACATGGTATTCTTTTCCCAAGAAAAGAGAAGGAGCCGTCCATATCTCATTCTTTCAGGGAGGCTGTCTTCAGAAGGTGCTAGACCAAGAACAAGGAAAAGCAACTGTGTGCCAAAGATGGGAGTGGGGTGGGAAAAAAACAGTGTGTTGACATTTTCTTAACTCATTGGATTTTTTAGATTTCTATTTCTTCTGTTTAACTAATCCTCATTCTGTCACACCTCCTGTGGGAATCCCCAAATTGTTTGCCTTCTTTGAATTTCATTCTTCTCAATCACAGAGATAAGACTGACTGCAAAAACAGCTCCAATTCCCCTCTTCTCCGCGTGCCCAATTCCCCTCTTCTCCGCGTGCCCACATCATTTGCAACGTGACTTCATACCCTTTCCCACCAAAAATTACAGTATTTTCCCCTCCCTTAATTGGGTCTGACCTTACGACTTGCAGGGGCCAACAGAATGCAGTGGAAGTAACAGAATGTCAGTTTGCAGCCTGAGCCTTAAGAGACATTGTGTGTTTCCATTCTCTCTCTTGGGATCTTAACACTAACAAGTAAACAAACCAGACTAGTTTGCTAGAGGGTGAGAGAGAATGTGGAAAGCTTTGTTGTTCCAGCTGGAGTCATCCTAGATCAGCTTTTCAACCAGCTGACCTCCCAAACACATAAACAAGCCCAGCTAAGACCAGCAGAGCTACCTGTAGCTGAACTATAGACTTGTAAGCAATAATAGTGCTCTACACCACGGAGTTTTTGGACTGACCGTTATGCATGCATATGCTAACTGATGCCTATGGAATGAATTCTGAATCAAAGTGGAAGGGCCTTTAAGTGGGAAGATGAGTTACATTCTAGTTGTGGTAAAGAGAGCAGTAGACTAGAAGTATAAAGCCTTGAGTCTTAGGCCCTGTTCTGCCAATTCCTTGAGCGCAGGATCTCGGATAAGAAACAACTCTCTTATTCTTAGTTTCCTTATATTAAGAATGGAAATACTGATCACTTTCCTGTCTAATTATTAATAACTGGGTTGCTGCAAAGATTAAATGAGATAATGTGCTTGCAAATGAAGTCTGTAATTAAGAGAGTATGATAAAATTCTCAATAGCAAAGCACCCAGTGAGGCAAGAAAAATTATAATCCTTGAAATATATGGCTGGGACTTGGTACTGAAATACAAAACTTGAAGCTACTGTAGACAGAAGACTGGAAGGTATTCCTACGTCTCATAGCAGCTTTCCTATTTGAAGGGACTTGTCCAATGTGAACAACGATGACATAGAATGAAGTGAAGGTAAAACAAAGAAGATCTAATCAGAATCAGCCCAGATACTTTCAGGGCGGTGTGCTTCTTGGGCTTCAGGTCATCAAATTCCAGTTCCTCCCCTTCTGAGCCTTAGTGTCATCAGCAAAATGATAGTGGATCAGAAAACTAATCTATATTTATTTTTAAGTTAATGATAAGCAGACTATCATGTATTCCACAGTGTGGGCTCTGTGTAGCATGTATAGCAGGGAGAAGACTAGGGGGAGGGCTAAGAGAGGGACTCAGGATTCTGACACTCCTATTAGTTAGAACTCACCTACTGAGAAAGGCAGAAAGGTTTCCTTTTTCTTAAACTGTCCATTCTCCAGGAAATGCTCTGGATTGAAAGTGTCGGGGGTGGCCCATTCTGCAGGGTCCCTGTGCAGTGCAGTCAGATTGGTCAGGATCATGGTCCCCTAGAGAAGGCAGCAAAGACTCAGTCAAGACTTGACCCACACAACACACCTACTCAGAAGAATAGCAGTTCCCTGACTCCTATGCCAGGGCCTGACCACACCCCACCCCAACTCACTGTCTTCTTAGCCTAATCCCCTACCCACCCACCCATGGCCCCTGCTCTTTGTGATGGGACAGCTTAAAATGATGGGCTTGCAGGGATTTGACCAGGGAAGTGTAGCTTCCGTTGACTGCAGAATGGATCTCTCCACAGGGACGTGTCTACATCAAGGAGAGAATAACACAACAGCTGGCTAGTCAGCACCGTTGTACCCAAATCCACCCAGCCACTCTGCAAAGTGATAACTATGGCAGCTCCACCCAGGTAAAAGATGTCTCATGCCTCTCATTCCTCTCTTCTTCTCCCATTCTCTTCCCTCCAGTGTCTGGTATACTCCCTAGGAGGTTGAATAATAGAATCAGGTACCTCAGTGAAAGGAGCCACTATCCATCCAGGTGTGTAGAAAGAAACCCAGGAGTCCCCCATGTTGTCTCCCTTTCCCTCTTTCTGCCTTCATCCAATCCTTCAGTGAGGCTGCTCAATTTTTCTTTAAATGTCTCTTGATTCTGTCGCCTCCATTCTACGTCCACCCCTGCCTCTTAGTCCAGGCTACCAGCTGCCTTGCCTATCCTCCTGCAAGAGCTGCCCAGCGGTGCCCGCAGCCTCTCCCCTTTCAATCTGCTCCGCACTTCAAAAGCAGGGTGAGCTCTGAACATGATTTACTGATGCCACACCCATCCACCCACCCACACCTTGAATACTGAACTTTCAATAGCTTCCCACCACCTTTAGGGGAGAGACCCATCCCCTGAAACCCTGTCTAGACCACTCTCCTTCTACCTGCACTCACACTACAGAGGCCTGCTTTCAGCTTCTCAAAAATGCTATGTTCCCGCTCATTGCCAGGCCTTTTCACAAGCTGTTCACCTTGCCTGGAATGCCCTTCTTCTCTACTCTGTCACTGAGCTAATTCTCCATGACCCTCCAATCCTTAGCTCAAACAACACTTCCCTTTGGATGCCCTCTCCGACCACTCCTGCTCCTCCTCCCCATTCCAGCCGGCCTGTATCTTTATGGAAACCAGCGAGTTCTCCCAGCTGAGCATTTCTCATGGTTTGTAAGTATATACTTGCACGATTATTTTATTCAGGGTTGTTTTCCCAGATGGGGGCATTTTAGATGCTTAATGGACATTTATTAAATTAATAAAGAAATAACTGCTATTTTGAGCACTTTCTGTACTAAACACTACATGAATGATCTCATTTTATCTCCACTTGTGAAGTAGTTTACAGATAAATAAATCAAAGCTCTGAGACATTAAGTGACATGCCCAGGGTCACCCAGTGGGAGGAGATAGAGTAATGATTTGTACAAGGTCTAGTTCATGTCAGAACCATGGCTCCTTGCCTCTACAAGATATAGTCAATTAGATATCTCAGTCCCCAGGGTCTTTTTTTTTTTTTTTAAAGATCTTTATTTTTTTTTTTTTAAAGATTTTATTTATTTATTTGACAGAGAGAGACACAGCGAGAAAGGGAACACAAGCAGGGGGAGTGGGAGAGGGAGAAGCAGGCCTCCCGCCAAGCAGGGATCCCGATGCGGGGCTCAATCCCAGGACTCTGGGATCATGACCTGAGCCGAAGGCAGCTGCTTAACGACTGAGCCACCCAGGCGCCCCAGTCCCCAGGGTCTTTATTAAAGTTAGTACTAAAAATCAGTGGTAGAATGAGTCTGTTAAGCTAAATGAATTGCTAGAAAAATGCAAACAGCACCTGTGAAATAATTTAGACCTCAGCCTTCACCCACAAGATGTCAATCAGTAAGAAAACAGTGAATGGAAACAGCTGTAGGAATAGGTATAGAATGGGTAAGCCCCTCTGGTTCTGCCTGTTGAGAGAGACCCCAGGTAAGACCCACGCAGAGGGACCTAGACAAACTGGAGTTGATCCACAGAGGCTGACCAAGGCCTTGAGAAAGAAAAGGAACTGTACATGTGCAATGTGCAGAGACGACACTAGGGGGCAGAGGAGAGCTGTCTGCTGAGATCTTAAGACTGGTGGGCAGCTTGAGAACAAAATTTCCTTTGTGAGGAAACTGAATCAGTAATCAAAAATCTCCCAACAAACAAGAGTCAAGGGCCAAATGGTCTCCCAGCAGAATTCTACCAAACATTTAAAGAAGAATTAATACCTATCCTTCTGAAACTTTTTCAAAAAATAGAAATTTTTCGAACTCATTCTATGAAGCCAGGATTACCTTGATCCCCAAACCAGATAAAGACCACAATAAAAAGGAGAATTATGGACCAATATCCCTGATGAACATGGATGCAAAAATTCTCACCAAGATACTAGTAATAGAATCCAACAGTACATTAAAAGGATTATTCACCACGACCAAGTTGGATTTATTCCTGGGCTGCAAGGGTGGTTCAACATCTGCAAATCAATCAGTGTGATACACCACAGTAATAAAAGAAAGAACAAGAACGATGTGATCCTCTCAATAGATGCAGAAAAAAACATTTGACAAAATACAGCATCCTTTCTTGATAAAAACTCTCTGCCATGTAGGGATAGAGGGAACATACCTTAATAGCATAAAAGCCATATACAAAAAACCCACAGCGAATATCATCCTCAAGGGGGAAAAACTGAGAGCTTTCCTCTAAGATCAGGAACACGACAAGGATGTCCACTCTCACTACTACTGTTCAACATAGTACTGGAAGTCCTACCCTCAGCAATCAGACAACAAAAAGAAATAAAAGGTGGGGCGCCTGGATGGCTCAGTCGTTAAGTGTCTGCTTTTGGCTCAGGTCATGATCCCAGGGTCTTGGGATCAAGCCCGCATCAGGCTCCCTGCTCTGCAGGAAGCCTGCTTCTCCCTCTCCCACTCCTCCTGCTTGTGTTCCCTCTCTCACTGTGTCTCTCTCTGTCAAATAAATAAATAAAATCTTAAAAAAATAAAATAAAAGGCATCCAAATCGGCAAAGAAGTCAAACTTTCACTCTTCACAGATGACATGATACTTTATGTAGAAAACTCAAACAACTCTACCCCAAAATTGCTAGAACTGATATAGGAATTCAGCAAAGTCATAGGATATAAAATCAATGCACAGAAGCCAGTTGCCTTTCTATACACTAACAGTGAGGCAGAAGAAAGAGAAATCAAGGAATCGATCCCATTTACAATTGCACCAAAACCCATAACTTACCTAGGAATAAACCTTACCAAAGAGGTAAAGGATCTGTACTCTGAAAACTATAGAACACTTAATGAAAGAAATCAAGGAAGACACAAAGAAATGGAAAAATATTCTATGCTCATGGATTAGAAGAACAAATATTGTTAAAATGTCTATGCTACCCAAAGCAGTCTACACATCAATGCAATCCCTATCAAAATGCCATCAGCATTTTTCACAGGGCTGGAACAAACAATCCTAAAATTTGTATGGAACCAGAAAAGACCCCGCATAGCCAGAGGAATGTTGAAAAAGAAAAGCGAAGCTGGTGGCATCACAATTCCGGACTTCAAGCTCTATTACAAAGCTGTCATCATCAAGACAGTATGGTACTGGCACAAAAACAGACACATAGATCAATGGAACAGAATAGAGAACCCAGAAATGGACCCTCAACTCTGTGGTCAACTAATCTTTGACAAAGCAGGAAAGAAGTTTCAATGGAAAAAGGACAGTCTCTGCAATAAATGTGCTGGGAAAATTGGACAGCCACATGCAGAAGAATGAAACTGGACCATTTTATTACACCATACACAAAGATAAACTCAAAATGGATGAAAGACCTAAATGTGAGACACGAATCCATCAGAATCCTAGAGGAGAACATAGGCAGCAACCTCTTTGACCTCAGAGGCAGCAAGGCAAGGGAAACAAAAGCAAAAATGAACTATGGGGACTTTATCAAGATAAAAACTTTGCGCAACAAAGAAACAGTCAACAAAACTAAAAGGCAACCTACAGAATGGGAGAAGATATTTGCAAATGTCTTATCAGATAAATAAAGATTTACCCCAAATCTATAAAGAACTTATCAAACTCAACAGCCAAAGAACAAATAATCCAATCAAGAGATGGGCAGAAGACATGAACAGACATTTCTCTAAAGAAGACATACAATTGGCCAACAGACACATGAAAAAATACTAGTAAAAAATACTAGTGATGCTTAACATCACTAAGCATCAGGGAAATACAGATCAAAACCACAATGAGATACCACCTCATACCAGTCAGAATGGCTAAAATGAACAACTCAGGAAACAACAGATGTTCGTGAGGATGTGGAGAAAGGGGAACCCTCTTACACTGTTGGTGGGAATGCAAGCAGGTGCAACCACTCTGGAAAACAGTATGGAAATTCCTCAAAAAGTTGAAAATAGAGCTACCCTATGACCCAGCAATTGTACTGCTTGGTATTTATACAAACGATACAAACCTAGTGATTTGAAGGGGCACATGCACCCCAATGTTTATAGCAGCAATGTCCACAATAGCCAAAATATGGAAAGAGCCCAGATGTTGACCCACAGATGAATGGATAAGATGTGGTATATATATAAACAATGGAATATTACTCAGTCATCAAAAAGAATAACATCTTGCCATTTGCAACAATGTGGATGGAACTAGAGGGTATTATGCTAAGTGAAATAAGTCAGTCAGAGAAAGACAAATATCCTATGATCTCACTCATATGTGGAATTCAAGAAGCAAAACTGATGAACATAGGGGAAGGGAAGGAAAAATAAAATAAGATGAAAATAAAGAGGGAGGCAAACCATAAGAGATGGTGAACTCCAGGAAATAAACTGAGGGCTGCTGGAGGGGTGGTGGGTGGGGGGATGGGGTAACTGGGTGATGGACATTAAGGAGGGCACTTGATGTGTAATGAGCATTGGGTGTTATATGCAACTGATGAATCACTAAATTCTACCCCTGGAACTAATAATACAGTATATTTTAACTTAATTGAATTTAAATAAATAATTTTTTAAAAAAAGAATTTCCTTTGTGAGGACAGGAATTTAACAGAGACCAACTGAAAACAATTGCAGAGAGACTCTTTTAACGTGCAAATAAAGCAACTCCTGTGGAGAGAACATGGTGTAGTACAGAAAAGATGAGCCTGGGAAACAAAACAGATCTGCTTCTGGAACTCAACTCTTGTCACTTTGTAACTGAGCTATCTTATGCAAGCTTAATCACTCCTGAGCCTCGACTTCCAAATTTATGAAATGGAAATAACATTTAGTCTCAGGACTGATTCAGACCTTTTGAAAGAACCTATGGAGTCCATGGCACGTATTCCTTGCTTAATAAGCATTGGTTCCCTTCTCTCATTTTCAAATAATTAATATTGCACACACCTGAATTGGTTTCCCTTGTGAGATAGTCCCACTACAGGGTTGTAGGTAAAAGCTGGAAAAATACTTGTGGGGAATAGCATGCTAGAAACACCAGCCTTAATGTGATATTGGCCTAGGTAGGCTCAAATGTTCCTTCATATTTTAATATTCTATAACCCCATGATTATGAAGCAGAATTTTCCAGGTCTGACAGGTCCCTAGTGCTGTGAGAAGCCCCACCCTGGCAAAGTAAAGGGCCCTGTGGCAAAGTCTGACTGAGAACAGCTGCTTGCTGTATCCCCACAAAGATCCATAATGTACATCACATGGTAAAAAAAAAAAAAAAAAAAAGAACAGACTGAGACATCCCACCAGCAAAGAAAAGCCAGTCTTTGCCTAAACATATCTGACCAAGGAATCCTCCTTCCCCTCCATAATACCTATTAATGTCTAGTTGAATTAATGTTCCAAAGACCACACATAGGGAAAAAAGCTGGTATTATCTCAGGTGTAATATATCTCTCGTCCCATTTAAGTGATTCCCCAGGACAAGAGTTATGGGTCATCCTTTCAGTTCAGAGTTTCTACCATCTAAAAAGATGGGCTTGAAGATCTGAGGCTGGGAGTCCCTGGTTACCTTGGGCAGGTAGTATCCAGCAAGCGTGGTATCACCTGTCACTTCCCTGGGCACATTCAGGGGGATGATGTTTCCCATTCTCTGCACCTCATGAATGACGGCATTGGTATAGGGCATGGACTCTCGAGTGGCTATACTTGGCAGCTGTGACCAGCCAATCACCCTGTCGATCTCAGCGTGGACTTTTTCTGGAAAAGAAGGTTCTATTATTCTATTATTCCACAACCTTCCTTAAGCCTGATTAAGCTGAAGAATGGAATAATCAGGATCAAAGTGGCAAAAAAAAAAAAAAGGCTAAAACTATAGCAGGCACTGTAGACGTTGGTTTCTCAGGAGGTATTTCAGAGTGAAAAGTGGGCCTGGGTTTTAGACATATCTGGTTGCGAACTCTTGCTCTGAAACATTACTCTTGCAAGTTACTTAAACTCTTTGAGCCTCAGTTTTCTCTTATTAGTGAGGATAATCTACATTCCTCTTACGTCTTGAGATTTACATGAACCGATTTAGGTGAGCACCCAACAAATCAAAGAAATTTCTAATTGTGCCCCAATATACCTCTTTTCCTCTTTTTTTCTACAATAATAGAGATGTTAGCTGTACACCCGGTTGCCCAGCTATAGACTACATTTCCCAGATTCCCTTGTGACTAAGTATGACCATGTGACTAAGTTCTGGTCAATAGAATATCTGTAGAACGTATGTTTAATACTTAAAACATGTCCTTAAAGGAAGGGTGTGTGTTTCCTTCTTCTTCCCTTCCTACTCGTGGAAAGGCAGCCCTTGAGGTGAGTCATCTTTGACCTTGCAAACAAGGGCACCATTCTAGATACAAAAGAGCAACATATTGGAAGGAGCTTAGAACCCAAAGGGCTCTGCAGAGTCCAGCTTAGGTTTCTTAACTTCAGAGAGAAATAGAGAAGGAGAATTTCTTTTTTACTGGCCATTTAAAACATTTTTAAAGTTGTGGTAAAACATACATGACAAAAAATTTACCGTGTTAACCATATTTAAGCATATAGTTTAATGATGTTACATATACGTTCACATTGTGCAACCAATCTCCAGAACTTTTTATCTTGAAAAACTGAAACTGTACATCCGTTAAACCATAACTTCTCATTTTCTCCTACCCCAAGCCCTTGGAAACCAACATTCTACTTTCTGTTTCTATGAATTTGTCTACTCTAGAAATCTCATATAAATGGAATTATACAGTATATGTCTTTTTGTGACTGTATTATTTAACTTGGCATGATGTCCTCAAGGTTCATCCGTGTTAGAGCATGCGTCAGAATTTACTTCCTGTTTAAGGATGAATAATATTCCACTGTATTCCATATTTTGTTTATCCATTCTTCCATTGATGGACACTTGGGTTGCTTCCACCTTAGTTTCTGTGAATAAAGTTGCTATGAAGATGGGTATAAACATCTGTAATTTTAAGCTATTGTTATTTTAGAGACCCTATTACAGAAGCCAAATCTATATTCTAAAATGAGGTAGCTTTTCAACTTTTTAGAAAATGTAATTCATAGTTCCAAAAGCATTTTACATCATGATTCAAGACACATAAACATAGGTATACACACATATAAAACATACTTCTATTTATAATTATGGAAAGAAATAAAGTTTCATGAACAAACTTAGTACATGGAAAGTACTCTGATCTTTTCTATTCTATTTTTATTTTAGGAAGAAATGTTGGTCTTGATCTACTAAATTGATTTTATGTCCCATTAATAAACTGTTACCCACAGTTTGAAAAACTGTATCCTAATATCCCATCTCTCATATGCTCAAACTGTTCTGGGTCCTAGAGGAAAAAAAAAAAAGATTATAACAGTCACTGTCTTTGAATGGACAACAGTCTTTGGGGAAGACATATGAATAATGTGCAATCAGCACAGTAGTGGAGGTATGTTAGGTCATCTCTAGAGGAGGAAAATAATCCTAATAATAATAAAGTCAACTTTAGAGGAAGGAGTTTCCTACAAGCATGGGGGAACATCTTAGAGGAGGTTGTATTTGAGCAGATTCTTCAAGCGCACCTGATGACTGACCATGTAGATAAATTGGGGAACTACGCAATTGGTAGAGGGAAGAGCAGGCCTGATGGCAGAGGCATAAATAAGGACAGTGCAAAGGAAACAACATGTAATTTAGTGAGGCCACTATGCAGGGTGGGTGGAGCTGAGGCTGGACAGACAGAAGGAGGCACATCAGAGAGCATGATATGCCAGACTAAGGAGTTTGAACATTCCCCACAGGGCAATGAAAGACATTACTTAAAAGGATGGAAGGCTGTAACTAGATTTCATGTAAGAATATAAGTCTTTTCCTGGAACTCACCACAATGTCAATTGACTTCATTGTTTCCCCTCTAGACTCTGAGTGTCCTGAGGGCAGGGACTCTGTTATATTGGTATGATGTGAACCCATCAGAATCCTAACAGAAAAACCAAAGAAGGTACCCGTTCTTAAGTCCACATCACCTCATGACTGTCCTATCTTTTCATTCTACCATGCTATCTTCTAGCCCCAATTTGGGGGAAGTATGCTCCAGGAGGCAGCATTCTGTCCTGGCCCAGGCACACTCACTGACATGCTCACCTTGGATTTCTGGGTTGAGGGCCAAGTAAAGCAGACCCCAGCGCAGTGTTGTTGAAGTTGTCTCGGTTCCAGCAAAGAAGAGGTCCAGGGTGCTATAGATGAGGTTTTCTTCATGGAAACTTGAAGTAGCATTGCCCCTATTCTAGAAAGCACAATGTTTACTGGTTTATTCAGTTGGTTCTTGGTTGCTACAATACACCGGGGCTTCATCCTGGGGCGAGACCTTGGAACAAAAGATCCCCAGGAAAAATATCTTTCCCTTTGACCATCTCAAGAGATAGAGGCTTATTACAGCGACATCACTAGCATCCTCCTGCCCCAAGTAGTGGAAGCTTTTGTTAGCTTTGGTGGATGAAAATCAAGACAATTCTTTAGTTTATGCCTAAATTTGGGAGATCTATTAGTACAGTGGAAAGAGAAACAGTTTAGTAGAAAGACAGGCCTGGACTCCAGTATTAGCTACATCGTTCACTATCTGCATGACCTAGGGCAAGTCACTTAATCTCTCTGCACCTCAGTTTCCTGTTTCAGAAAATAGAAATGAAATACACATGCCCTTTAAGATGGCATTATGAGTTACATGAGATGTAAAGAGCACGTTACAAATACTCAACACATGCTTGTATTGATACCAGGAAGAATAAACTGAATTCCTCTTATGTAAACCAATTCTCATATCTCCCCGTTAATCTCTTCCTTTCTAGGTGAAACCACTCTGATTCCATCAACCATTCCTCACAGCACTGCATCATCTTTATCACCTTCCCCTGGAAGCTTCAGTTTGTCAACAATCCTCTCAATGTGTGGCCCCATACCTGCACAACATTTAGCTAGTGAAGTCTCCTCCTCTGTGGAGAGATCGATGCTTCTACTAATGTTATCCAATACAGTGAAATAAAAGAAGGGATGGATAGAAATCCACCATTCTGTCAATTCCAAGAGGAGGCTCAACTAATCTGATGAAAGATTATGACACTGACACTGATGCATGGATGTATATTGACCACAGGGGTACTGTGCTAAAGGCTATACAACCAATTTGGCCTTTCCCTGCACCTTTCCCATAATGTTGGAAAGTGGATGGTAGGAAGATCAGGGAGGAAAGCAAAAGTTCCACTCGGGCCCTAAGCCTGAACTCTGGCATCCAAATCAGCCTTTTCTTGTGTTCTGTGCTGGGGGTTGAGGGAAGGGGCAGGCAACTGGGCACAGGTCCAACTAAAAATGAAAGAGTCCTTTGAAGCTCATTTGTTAGTTTTCCTTTTGTATATAGCTCCTTCAGATACGGGTAAAGGGCAGAGAACAGAAGATGAACAGGCAGTATTTGGGCATCCTCAAGGCCTCAAGCCAAATACCATTCAACCCCTGTCTTTTTTTTTTTTAACTTATTTTTTATTTAAATTCAATTAGTCAACATCTAGTGTATCATTAGTTTCAGATGTAGAGTTCAGTTATTTATCCATTGCATATAACACCCAGTGCCCATCAACACCTATCTTTATTTCTACTTACCTTGTCAATCCTGAGTTAATGCTGCTCCTATACTCTATGAAATGCTGCCTCTATTTTGACTCCCCTGTGATAAACGAAATAATGACCCACCAAGATGTCCATATCTTAATCTCTGAAATCTGTGGATATTACCTTATATGGCAAAAGGGACTTTGTAGATATGATTAAGTTAAGAATCTTGATGTGGGAAGATTATTCTGGATAACTCAAAGTCATTACAAGAGTCTTTATAAGATGGAGGCAAGGGAGTCATAAAGAGAAGATGGAAAGATGAAAGCAGAGAAAATGCTACATACTGGCTTTGAAGATGGAAAAAGGGGCCATAAGCCAAGGCAGCCTCTAGAAGGAAAAATCAAGGAAACAGATTCTTTCTTAGAGTCTCCAGAAGGAACCAGCCCTGCCAACACCCTGATTTTAGCCCAGTGAAACTGATTTCGGATTTCTGACCTCCAGGACTGTAAGAGAATAAGTCTGTGTTGTTTGGAATCCCCAGGTTTGTGGTAATTTGTTATGGCAGCAATGGGACACTAATATACCCCCATTTGCTCTTTAAGAACAAAGGAACAGGGGCGCCTGGGTGGCTCAGTCGTTAAGTGTCTGCCTTCGGCTCAGGTCATGATTAAAAAAAAAAAGAACAAAGAAACAACTTTGGTTCCCTTACCTTTTCCATTTCCTTAAGGTAAGCGTCAATAAAATCTCTTGGTTCAGCAGGATTCCAGTCTCTCCTGTGGTTTTCAGTCATATGAGCAATGAACAATTTCAGTTTCTCCCAGTTGCTAAAGAGTGTTTGATGAGGTCCAGGAAGAAATTTCATAATCCATGGACAGATGTTGTAGAGCTAATTGAGGAAAAACAAAACACTCATAGAGACAACTGGATGCCCATTTTTCAAGACAAAATAATCGATATTCTCTTTCTATCTTTCATTTACTTGCTCTTAAACCTTGGGTAGCCTTGACTCTTCTCTCTCACCCTCTTCTCTCCTGCTAGCAAAGCATTTCAGCACTCCATCCAAAGTGTATCCAGTTTCACACCGCATCTCACCCCCCCCCCAGCCATGTTGTTCCCTAGTACAAACCAGCAGCATTTCTTACCTGGATGCTGTGATAGCCTCCATCAGCTTCACTGATTCCATTTTTAACCCACTCACAGTCTGTTTTCCACAGAGCTGCCAGGGGCATCATTTAATAGTTTAATCAGATCATTTCACTCCTTGGCTCTCAATCCTCCAATGACTTTCTATGACTCTCAGACAAAGCTCTGCATCATTCTCCTGACATACAAGCTCTGCATGCACCAGCCCCCTGCCCCACACCTGTCACCTCCTTTGCTATTACTCCCCGCCATCGTACTCTCTCTTACTCTTACTCTAGTGCAGCACCACAGTTCTACCTAGAACGCTCTTCCTCTGAAATCTGCATAACTTCAACCCCTCATTTCATTAAAGTGCTGCTCAAATGTCACCGCCTTGGGATGGTCTTAACCTGATGATCCTATAAGGACCCCTGCCACCCTCTCTCCATTCCCTTATCCTGTTTCATTTTCCTTCATGGTAATTACCACTAATACATGTGTGTGTGTAAGATATATATACATGTCTTATGTATATGTATTTGCCCCGCTATGATGCAATCTTCATGTAGGTAAGACGTATTTTACTGAAATAAAGTATTTTTAAAAATATTTTCTCTAATAATATCTGGTAGAAAGAAGCAGGACATAATGGAAAGTCACCTAGACTTAAAATGAGACAGATACAGGTCTATTAGCTCTGCTGTTTTCTAGCTATAATAGTTTGGTGATGATGATGATGATGATGATGATGATGATGATGATGATACAATTTGTTGCTCCTTAGTTTAACTAGCTGCCAGTGGGGCTCTGGGATTATTCCGGTGACTGAATGACATGAGGTCCATACAGCACCTAGCACAGAGCCAGTGGGCCACTATCTGGATTAGCTTACACACTCCTATATCTGCTTGTACACACCATGATGCTTCATTTCATCTTTAAAGGGGATTTTGGTAAAAATTAACTGAGATAAAGAATGTATATTTGTCCATCGAGATGCTTGGGACTCCAAGAAATGCTTAATAACCTTACCTTACTGCCCCTTCTTACCTTCTCAGGAATTACTTTTCCCTGGGGAAAATCAGCTGGGTACCCACTGAACTCTTATGACTTCCTGTCTTAATAGGGCTGAAGAACATGGAATTATTGAATTGGTAATTACTGTTATTAGAGATGAGAACAAGGAATTCAAAAGTACCTCTGACAATGATAATAATAATAATAGCTCACATTCATTACACCCTTTGAATGTGCCAGGACTCATGCTAACTGCTTTATTGGTTTTGATGCGATGGGTCCATAAAGCTCCAGGCAAAGATGCTTGTCAGGAATAAATAAAAATAAATCCACTTCTAGATACTAGAGAGGTGGCGTTAATAGGGCCACTTTTCCCATAGAAGTGTCTTCCAAATCCAGGAAAGTGGTTGAGAGACCAAGAAGATGAGCAGAGTTTCTGACAGACTCACAGGCCCAGCGGGACAAAATGGAGAGCAGCGTCCACCAAAGGAAGGGGTGAAGTTTGAACCCCAAAGGTCTATACCCTATGGAATGGGAAGATTGATAATGTCAAGTGTGGATGGGCATGTAAGTAGTGTAACTGCTTTCGAAACCTTTAGGCATCTTTTATGTCCAGGTATAAATTCAAGAGAAATGAGTGGGCATGTCCACAGATGAACAATTGTCCAAGAATGTTCATGGCAGCTAATCATAACATCCCAAACTGGAAACAACCCAAACGTTCATCAATAGAGAATAGAGCAACAAACAGTGCCATATTCATACAATGAAATACTATTCAGAATTTAAAAAAGAAAAGAGCAACTGACACAGATAAATCTGCAAACAATCTGCTGAGGGAGAAGCCAATCACAGAAGAGTACTTCTGGGGCAGCAGAGTGGCTGGATTAGGGAAGGACATAGAAGGGCAGGACTCAAAGGCAATGGCAATATCGTGTTTTTAAATAAAACAACATGGATGTATAGGTGTATGGCATGTAAAGTTTTACACTTCACATGCATGTTAGAAATGTTCTTTGTATGCAGTAAATATCCGATAATATTATCAAAAAACACTAAAGTCAACAGACGGATTTTAAATAAGTTTGAGTGGAAGTCAATTGTAAAAGGTGATACTTCAGCTTAAACAAAAAGGTGGTATTTTAGTAAGAACTCATCTGTGTCTGACATCAGCTCCAATATTCTTACCCAAGATGTAGAAAGAAAACCCCTTACCTGGCATCTCATTGATGCCTCCAGACACGTGACGTCATCCAGCAACCTCAGCAATTCCTGAAACTGTTCATCCTCGTACTCAAAGCGCTTCCCAAAGGTGATAGAGCAAATAATATTGGAAACTGCACTGTTCATCTTGAAGTGAGGGTTGAAAGGCTGTCCTGGAGGTGAAACAAGAGATGGAACCTTTAGATTAGTTTGTTTCTATTTTCTACTAAGAGTCTGCTCTCCATGACATTTACCATACTGAGTATATACTGCCTGTGAAGCTCTGGCCACAGCCCCCTACACAGGGTCTAACATGTAGCAAGTACTCGGTCAATACCTGGGAAGTCAAACTGATGACCAGGGTTTAAAATCAGTAATGTGTTTAATACCAGTTTTCTTGTGCTTAATCCTAGAGCTCCATGAAGGCGGGGTCATGGTTAGTTGTTCACTGTAATATTCTTAGTGGCTGGCATGGTGCTGGGCACAGGATATGTCCTTAGGCACTTAATAAGTATCTGTTCAGTGAATGAATGAGTCACAATCTCCTGTACCTGTCCTAGGAAACAACTCACCATTCTCTTCTTCTATCGCCTGGATGAGGTGATGGGCTTCTTCCTGAATGCGTTCCTCTAAGCTCTTCCTTCCTAGACCAAAGTTCCTTAGGGTCGCCAGGGTGAACCTTCTTTGCTCCTTCCATGTTTGGCCACTGGACATGATCAATCCTGGAAAAAAAAAAAGCCAACATTATGATATTCTTATTCTATTATGTAAATATCTGGCAAATGGTATGGAAATATGTATTGGTGGGAAGAAGAAGGGCATTAAGTCACTTGAAAACTATTCAGGGAAATAATCCCAAGGTAGTGGATATAGTGGCCAGCATTATTGCTTGTAGTGCAGGGACTTGAGTGTTTTTACTGCATTATGTAAATTAGCACTTACAGAAACTCTATGAGATAGGTATAATCCTTACTCCCCTCTCCCATTTTGCTGACGAGAAAACTGAGGCACAAAAGAAACTTTTCAGGGTCACAGTGAGCAGCTGAAGAGGCATTCAAATTCAGGTTTGCTGGATTCCAAAGCCCTTGCTTTGATTACTAGTCACATAAGTATACTGAAATACTTGTTTTATGCTACACACTAAGAATGCACTCATGGATAAGATAAAATACAACTCAAAAGGAGGCAAAGCTTTCTAGGAGAGTCTTATCTAAACTGGACCTTGAAAGATGAAGGAATGACTCAAGAAAGCAAGGAAGAGTGACTATTCCATGCAGAAAGAATAGCACATGGAAAGGCAAAGAAAAAAAAAAAAACCAACTTGTTATGTTCAACAATTCATCATTTGTTTTACAACACAGATAAGGCCACCCTCCTTTCTTTTCTTCATCTCCAGAGTACTCTCTAACTCCTTTTAGTGCCTGGCTTTGGCCTCCACCATCTCCACGAGATGGCCATCTTTGTCAAATCCAGGGAAACTTTTCAACCTTATCTTTCTTGATCTTTTAGCAGCACGAGGCACTTCTCTCCTGAAGCCCTCCCTTCCAGAGGTGCTCAGGACAGCACACCCTCCAGATTTTCCTCCTTCTCATATCTTTTGCTGGCTCATCTTCTTCTATCAAATTTTAAAATGATGGAGTTCTTCAAGATAAGGTATAAAGCCTCTTCTCTTCTTCCCTGAAACCCCATTCCTGGGAAATCTCAACTCCAAAAGTTTTGGAGATCTATTGATAATGACATCTATTGATAGTGACAATTTATTTCTGTCCCTGAGCTCCAGACACATACACACAACTGTTTGCCTGACTTTGCCCACTTAAAAGCCTTTCAAACTCAGCATATCCATGATTGGATTCATGATGTTCTCCGTACAACTCCACACCCAAACCAAACTACATACCTGTCCTCCTCCAAATATTCCTCCTTTCCATCATCTACCCACTTGGGTGTCTACCTCAATACCTTATTCTGCTTTCCTTCTCCCTCTATTTGGGTCATCATATCTTATTGGATTTACCCCCCTGGATACCTTAAATTCATGTACCTTCACTGCTACTAACCTGGTCTAGTCTACTCTATTGTCATTTCTTGCCATCTCCCTAGTCTAAGCTACAACCTTCTCTAACCTAAAATGCTACCATAGTCTCTTGTTCCCTGTATACAGTCTTCTACACTGCAACCTACATAAGTTTTTAAAATGTACAATGTAAATATGGTGATTCCTTTCTCTACTTAAAATCATTTAAGAGTTTCCATTGTTATTAACATAAAACCCAACACCCTTAACAAGAACTTGCATGAACAATTCTTGGCCAAGCTCAGCAGCTTTATCTTCCTTTAATTATCTCCATTTAATCCCTGTACTTGCCACACTGGCCACCTTTTACTTCCTCAAGTTCGTTGTCCTTCGTCCCACCTCAGGGACTTTTCCTATTCTATTCCATCTGCCCGATTGCCTCTTCACTTTGTTAAATTGATTGTCATTTATTTACATTAGCTTTCTTTGAATCCCAGGATTAGATTAGATTCCCCCTAATAAATGCATCCTGCACATATCTTCATAAGACTAATGCTTTAAGTTATTAGAGCTAATTGATACTGTTTTTCTGAATAGAATATAAGTTACCTAAGGACATGGATTTTATCTGCATTACTCACGGTTGGTTGGTTGCCTAGCACTGGGCTTCACATAGTAAATGGAGTAAGTGGATGTAGAGTTGGAAGGTAAGCTATTTCAAAAAGGTATTGGGAAGCACCTGAAAAAACAGTACTTGGGTAGAGTACTAGATTTGAGCTATCCATTTAGATTTTTAAATGTTTACATTTATTTATTTGTTTATTTATTTATTTGTAAAATGAATTTTCTAAGAAATAATTACTAAAACTAATTTAAGAAATAACAGAAAAAACTTGAATATATCTATATAACCAATAAAGAAACTGAAAAAACATTTTTTAAAATTTTTGGGTGGTGTTTACAGAGATTTTATTTATTTATTATTTATTTATTTATTTTTATTATTATGTTCAGTTAGCCAACATAGAGTAGTGTTTGCATTTATTTAATGATAATTTTAAGTATTCTTGCCAAACTGTTCTAACACAGAATGGAAGGCTTGAGATACTCTGTGGGAACAGCCCTACCAAGAAAGCATAAGGAACTTGAGGCAAGAAGAGGGACTTACATAAGCAGCAGAAGGAAGCAGATCTACATTGATTTGCCTAAGGGAAGAGATTGAAGCACGAAGCAGAAAGAGGGAGCAAGAATGCATTGCCTCTTCCTCTGCTATCACTGAGTAATGCAGTTACTTGTTTATCAGTGTGTCCAGAGTGAGTTCATGCAGGAGACACAGCTTCTTCCAAATCCCTGACAGGACCTGCCAAGTTCTCTAAGGGGGTGCCTTCAATAGGGAAATGTGGGCATCCAGCATCCAGCTTTCTTTAATTTCAAGAATTTTATAATGGGCCTGCTCCCTGAGAGTGTTGGAGAATTATAGTCACAGAGGCACCTTTAACAGACCATAAAATATCAAACATAGCCATCTTACATTGGTTAAGAAACTTACCATTGTTCTTGAAGATACGTTCTCGGATAGGAGTCATAGGGCGGTTCACAAAGACTTGGTTCTGGTCGATAAGGACTTCTTTGATCAAGGGCAATCCAGTTATAACAACTACAGGCAAGTCACCTAGCTGCATGCTCAAAATGTTTCCATATTTCTTCACAAGCTGAAAAATAGTTAAATAGGCACAGTTGAATATGCACATGTCTGTGTGTCTGGGAATGGAGGGTATATGTGTAGCTGGGGAAGATCTTGTACGGAGGAGAGTCTGTGTGCACCTTGGCATGATGGGAGCTTTTCTCCCGTTTCCTTTTCCCCTTCTCTCAACTAGACTCGGATTGAATTCACTACAGGATGTGGATGTTCCTTATAAATATTCATTCATATATTCAACCTACACAAATTGAGTGAGCATCTACCACGTTCCCAAGAACGAGGTAGGAAGATGTAACTATAATAAAACAAACAAGGTCTCCAACCCTGAAGCATCTTAGAGTCTAGTGAGGGGAGAGAATTCAGAATATGTGACTAGCCAAAGAAGGCTGATATACTTAGTGTAAGTCTGGGGTTGCAAGCATGGACTTTTTAGCAAATCATGACTGTTGAAGTAGAAGAGAATGTCCCCTTCCTCAACACGTGCTAGCTGACTGAAAATTCTTGTTATAGTTGGGGCCAGTTATGCAGAAAAGCACTCTAGTTCTGGAGCTATGTGGGCACTTTAGCTCTATGGTTCACTAGCTGTGGGCTCTTGGGAAAGTTGCTTCACTTTTTTTTTTTTGAGCCCCAACTACAGAAAGGAAAGAATTATTCCTCCCTCAAAGGGTTTGGTGAGGAAGAATAAAAGCAACAGTGTGAAAGGCACTTGGTTTTCTGGTACCTGGCACACAACTGCTTGAGTCCCTGAGGAATGATTGGGCTCATGGCAACAGAGAGGATGAGAGCACATAGATGATGTACTGGAGGAAGGCACATGGACACTGGGTGTCATGTGAAGCACATTTCACTGTTTATTTCATTTAATCTCACAACCGCCCTGTGGTATTAATGATTTTCCTTGTCTTTCAGAAAAGGAAAATGAGTCGTAGCCCAAGTAATGTCACCAAGGTGACAAAGTTATTGAGTGGTGGAGGGAATTTGTCAGGCATTGTGTGTGATTTGTGGACAAAGACATGAGCCTGAGAAGGCACCAGGCCCTTAGAGTTTAGTGGGAGGGAAAGAAAGGGAGGGAGGGAGGGAGGGAGTGGGAGGGAGAGAATGGAAAATTGTGTAGTGTGTCACAAGTATGCACAAATATGCAGGTATGTGCAAGTGGGTTGGATGAGTGAATGGCTACTAATCAAGGTATTTCCTGACTTGTTCATTCAAGAGATGACTCTGAGTAGATCCTACCCTTGCCTCTCGTCTACCCAGGCTGTGGCTAGTTGCAGGCAGTGGTACCAAGCAGAAGCGTTCCATTTCCTCCGCATGTCTGTGGTCCCTCCTTCCCAATCCCTACGCACTCATGCTCCCCTTTGCTATTCTCAGGGCCTTGACCCTCATCAGAGCAAATGCAATGGATTACACCAGTCTCATTCCACCACCCTGCTCCCACATTAAAAACCAAGCCTGAACTCAGTGCTTCCCTTGTCCTTTTATCCCAGAGTCTTCCATCAATCTTTGTTCATCTCTAACACAGTATGTCCTATCTTGCTGGAAAGGGTGGAGCCAAGATTTGCTTAGAAATGGCAGGAATGGGTCCATGAAAATCAAGCAAAAGCTTTTTGTTTGTTTGTTTCATCTTGCTGACTGCCTGAATGAATTTCTTAGGGCTTTATAAAAAGGATTTCTTGACTAATTTTGAATATTCAGGAAGGATTTTTTTGGAATGGTTAAAAATCTCAGGTTAAGCTAAATGACTCCTAACTGACGATGTGCATATACAACCTAGAATCTCAGGATATATGACAATGTGCATATACAACCTAGAATCTTGTACTTGGCAGGGACATAGCACTCCACTAGTATTTACTGAAATGAACTCTTTCAGAATTTCAGCTCTACCAGCTCTCTGCCCATGTATATTTCTAGTCCAAAAGAACTGGACCAGAAACTTTCACAGCATAGTCAATTGTAAACATAGATAGATCAAATGACCTCCCAGAGCCCCCTTAATGACTATGGTGGGGTCTAACAGCTCTCACATGCACTGTGCCCATCATCTTGCCCAACACTTTACAGGATGTAAATGTGTGACACACCAGGCATCTGAAGATGTCATAAAATAGAGCATACTGTCCAACGTACAACAATAACCCAAGTCACTACAAAAATGAGAGAGCAAGAGAACAAAAGAGGTTAAAAATACGATGATTCAGGAGGCTAAAATAGGCTTAATATCAGAAAAGAAAATAGAAAAATAAAGAGAAAAGAATTCACACGAACTATAAAAGGCGAACAAAAGTAATAGGAGACAGAAATTTAAGACAAATGGTCAAAATTCCAAATGTGGGATTAAGTACTTACATAATAAGGTGGAACAAAATTAATGTTGAGAAAAAAGAAAAATTAGAAGGGTTAGTGAGACAAGAGCTTGAACCATGATACCCAAGAGACAGACAACTGGGAGAGATTTCACTTCTAAATTCTTAAACTCAAAAACCCACAGAACAAAGACACAAAGAGAGGAAAAGGAAAAGAGGAAAAGTGTAGCAATTCTCATTTCCCGGGCAGCAGGGGAGAAGGTCTGCTCCTCTGAACTCTGACCGGCCCTGAGCAGTGTGTGTGTGTGTGCGCATATGTGCACATATCATTCTAATAGACAAAAAAATGCATGCTGTTTCTATATGTTACTAGGGTTTAACATCTTTTCCCTAATATATATGTATAATATATATTATATTTTAAAAATTGTCTGTTTATGTCTTCTAACTATTTTTTAATTGGGAAGTTCAACTTTTTACTCACTGATAGGTAGAAGCTCTAATAAAAAGTTATGAATGGGAATATTTTTATTTTATTACACAGGAGTCTGGAGAGATATATACCAAATCCTATAGAGGAATTGCTCAGCATGTTTGGGGGGCTGGGTTGGCACAAGGAGGGGCAAGATTTTCTCCCTCTCACTCACTAGTTGTATTCTTAAATGTTTTCTTAATGTGTTTGTATTGCTTTTATTTCGTTTATTCCTTTTTTTTCTTTTTTAAAGATTTTATTTATTTGTCAGAGAGAGAGAGAGAGAGAGCAGAACCAGGGGGAGCGGCAGGCAGAGGGAGAAGCAGGCTCCCTGCTGAGCAAGGAGCCTGATGTGGGGCTTGATCCCAGGATCATGACCTGAGTCAAAGGCAGACGCTTAACTGGCTGAGCCACCCAGGTGCCCCTGTATTGCTTTTATAGTTCAAAAGTATTTCTATCTGATGAAGAAAGAAAAAGAAAGAAAGAAAGAAAGAAAGAAAGAAAGAAAGAAAGAAAGAAAGAAAGAAAGAAAGAAAGAAAGGAAAGAAAGAAAGAAAGCAAAGAAAGAAAGAAAAAGAAAGAAAGAAAGAAGAAAGAAGGGAAGGGAAGGGGGAAGGGAAGGGAAGGGAAAGAAAACAGACCTAAGGAAATAAGGAATAAAGCATCATTAACAATTGTTCTTACTCTTTTCTGAGTCACAGAATCCTTTGAAAATCTAGTGTATGGCATGGATCTGCTCTTAAAGAAGCTCACAGTCTAGGGGTGCCTGGGTGGCTCAGTCGTTAGGTGTCTGCCTTTGGCTCAGGTCATGATCCTGGGGTCCTGGGATTGAGCCCCGCATTGGACTCCCTTCTTGGTGGGAGTCCTGCTTCTCCCTCTCCCACTTACCCTGCTTGTGTTCCCTCTCTTGCTGTCTCTCTCTCTTTCACCCATAGACCCTCTCTAAAGGAAATCCTAAATGATGTACTTCAAACAGAAGGATAGTGATCCCAATAAATAAATAAAATCTTTAAAAAAAAAAAAGCTCACAGTCTAATGGAGTATATGGAAAAATAATCAGTTCTTATTTTTACTATTCTGTACAATAAATCATTCCATGAGGGCAAGTTAAGAAGCACATAGGGGGCCCAGGCGCTAGGACAGGTTCCTGGGAAAAGTATCTCCTCATTTGAGTAAGGAGATAGGAGACAAGGCTGGCAAGGTAATCTGAGCTAGATTGAGGAGAGTCTTCATGCCAGGTGAAATAGTTTGAATCCTGTTTTGTTTGTAATTAGAAGTCTGGAGATGTTTGACTAGGAGACATAATGTAAGTGAGTATTTAAGAGCTTGGATTGTGAAGTCCTACAAATCTGAATTCACCTGTGACTTTCTGTGTGATTTGGGGGCATTTGCCTTCCCTGTGTCTCAGTTTCCAAACCTATAAAATGGAGGTTATGGCAGGATTAGCCCCAATACTAATATTAATAATAAAGTTATTTATTGTTATTGATATATTTGGGAGCATATTTTAGCAAAGGGACTCTGGTAAGATATTGACAAAGGAATGAAGGGGAAGAGGCCAGAGAGTGGGATAATGGAGCCCATCCAGCAAGGAGGCCAGACAGGAGATGCCTTATATGCAACAATAGTGACTTTCCTTGAATTTCTTGCTATCAACTTTTAAAGAAAAGGGAAGAGTGGTATATAGAAATAAGCATCAACTATGTGCTAGGCACCCTGGCAACAAATTGATATTCATGGGGTTATTTGATCCTTTTAACAATCCTGAAAGCATTTTCAGTTTTCAGAAAAGGAGGCACGGAGATTTCGCACATAGCTTGGGCACATAAAGTTTGGGCTCTTTCTAACTCTTTAGGTTTCATCCTTAAATGAAAGGATGAAGATACTCTCTTCTTCTGAGTGACGGCACTCCCTAAATATTAACGAGCCACATGACTTCCCAATCAAAAACCTCATTCCCAGCTTCTCCAGGTGTAACCAATGGTACAGGAGTAGTGGTGATGTGTGCACCTTCTGGGTCTCAGCCTTAAATGAAAGCTGCTTGCTCACCACCTTCCCTATTCCTCTTTCTGTGGAGCAGAACTCACACACAAAGGTGTTGCAGGACCAGAGCTACAACATAGAAGGAACTGGAGTTTTTGGATGACCTCGAGGTATAAAGCAGCTTCTCGCTCCT
Source organism: Leptonychotes weddellii (assembly GCF_054177405.1). NCBI lineage: Eukaryota > Metazoa > Chordata > Mammalia > Carnivora > Phocidae > Leptonychotes > Leptonychotes weddellii. The sequence continues at coordinate 44,495,396 of NC_138372.1, forward strand.
GGACTTCCTGCCTACATCTGAACTCATTTGTGGGAGAAAGGTAAATTTTAATATTTTTTTACACCATTGCATTTTGGGGTCTCTGTTATAAGCTCTTAATGTGTATCCTAACTAATACATTTATCTACCTTATCTACCATTTTCCCACTTTGGTCCAATAAAGTTTTCTCTTACTTAGATGAATACTCCTCTAATAGGTCATATAGCTATGATAGAGAAAGTTTAGAAAATAGGGGAAATAACAGAAGAAAAGTTCCCTTCATGCCATTTAAACAGGCTAGTTTCTTCACTGTGCTGCTGCCGTGTTTTGGCTCATGCCACTTCCGCACATTTAAAATATCCTGTCCCCTTAACTCCACTTAGCCACTTGCCTAACATTCATTTAAAGCTCAGTCCAATTTATTCCAATATTCTACAAGAAGTTATCTCTAGGGCTTCCCATTCTCCATGATCCTATCTCCTGATACCTCATTTGGTTACCCTGAGTCTACACCACACATTTCATCATACACTGTTTTTGCGTTGTGGCTGTCCTATGGTAAACACTTCATAAATGTGTGTTAAATAAATGAATTCATGAATAAATCAATTATCCTCTATCATAAAAAGTCAAGTGGCATAAATAGAGAATAGGTCTAAGAGTCAAATCGTCCTGGATTCCAGTCCTTCTTTTGCCATTATCTATGCTGAATAACTCAAGCAAATGACTTTATTGTTTTCAGCCAGTTTCCTCAATGGCCAAATGGAACCACCACCAGATAATACCTAACTTCTGTGTCCTTTGTGAAGATTAAATGAAAATGAACATATAAACCCTGATATAAGACCTAGCAAATAGTTGGTACTTAATGTTTCCAAATTGCTAGAATGTAAATTTCATTATAACTGAATGAACCATTTGACTCCATTTGTTTTACAACCAAAAACTTAAAAAATGCAAACCTATATGGAGTAAAATTTGACAGTCTGACTTGAGAAAACATCAGGCCACAGATAAGATCCTAGCCTCAGTTTCATTACTAGCCAGTTTTATGACAGGCAAATCATTTACCCTTTCTAATTAGCTCTATCTTAATGGTAAAACAGGCACAGATCAAATTTCTGATTCCAGACAAAATTGAGTAAAAGCATTTCCATTTTACTTCTTCTACTAATCATGACCCTAATTAGCACAGGCAAAAATAACTCCAAGAAAGTCCTGTTTTCTCCAGCCAAAGTGCCAGAAAAAGCCTGGCCTAATAGGACAGAAACTTTTTAACCTTTCTACTTCCCTGTTCTGGAGGCAACACCATGAAAAAAGATGTGATTCTCCCCCACCCTAATGGGGGCTGCATCAGTGGAAAACATGGGTGGGAACTTGTCTTTACCCTACCTTTGTAGCAACAAGGTGATGCCCCTTGCCTGCCCAGTCTGTGAGCTGAACTGTAACTATCACTCCCAAACTGGAGGGGTTAAGAGGGGGAATTCTAATTTCTACCCTTCTACAGAAATAAGGAGATGCTTTTTTCCCATGGAGCAGATATGGATAGATCTCTGACTTCCATCCTCCCTGCAGTAAGGAAGAGGCTATCGTACCCAGGGCGGGGGGGAGTTGTCTTTTGTCCCCATTCTCATTCTCCCCAGCCTTCACTGACGAGAATGTAGGATGGAGTCCTCTGTGGGTGGATAACACATAAGTGGGGAAGACTAGAAGTGCTACAGAGGCTTTATAACTTAAACTGACATTTGAACCACTATCCACAAAAGTAAGCTTCTGACCATAAACAGGTTGACTCTCTGCCAAAATGGAAGAATTTACATGTCCCAAGTCATATAAAACACATAATGTCCAGGATATATTCCGGAATTACTCACCTTACCAGGAGCCAAGAAAATCTGTTTGAATGAGTTGATACCAATACTGAGATGACACAGATGTTGGGATTATAGGAATAAGATTTTAAATCAGGTATAATATGTTTCAATAAACAATTACAAATATTCTCAAAAACATTTGAAAATAGTTGGGGGCACCTTGGTGGCTCAGTTGGTTAAGCCTCTGACTCTTGATTTCTGCTCAGGTCATGATCTCAGAGTCACGAGATTGAGCCCTGCAGTAAGTTCCACGCTCACTGCAGAGTCTGCTTGGGATTCTCTCTCTCTCTCTCCCCTCTCCTCTCCCTCTGCTTCTCCCCACTCTCAAATAAATAAAATAAATCTTTAAAAAATTAAAAAAAATAGAAAATCTTACCAAAGGAATAAAAATATATATAAGAACCAAAGGGAAAAATTAAAACTTAAAAAATACAATAACCCAAAGAAAAAACTTAATGGAGCAACTCAACAGCAGAATAGGAATGACAAAGGAACCAATGAAACTGAAGACAGATCCATAGACTGTATCCAATCTGAACAACACAGAGAAAATAGATTGAAAAGAACAAAACTGAGCCTCAGGGATCTATATTAGAATAACAAAAGATCTAACATTTGAACCATCGCCATCCAAGAGTCCCAGAAAGAGAGGAAAAAGGATGTGGAATTGAAAAAATATTTGAAGAAATAATGGCTGAAAACTTCTCAAATTTGGTAAGAGATCAAACTACAGATCTAATAACCCAATAAGCTCAAAGAAATCAACACCAAGACATACCATAACCAAATCTTTGAAAACTAAAAGCAAAAAAACCTGGGGCACCTGGGTGGCTCAGTCAGTTAAGTGTCCGACTCTTGGTTTCAGCCCAGGTCATGATTTCTTGGTCGTGATATCAAGCCCCAGGTCAGACTCTGCACTCAGCACGGATCTGCTTCAGATTCTCTCTCTCTCTCAAATAACTAAATAAAATCTTAAAAAAAAAAAAAAAGGCAAAAAAGTCTTGACATCAGGCAGAGAAAAACAACTTATTACTTATGGGGAACAACAATTCAAATCACGGCAAATCTCTCATTTGAAACTACAGAGGCCAGAAAGAAGTGGTACAACATTTTAAAATGTTGAATGAAAGAAACTGTCAATCTAGAATTCTACATTAAGTGAAAATATACTTCAGAAATGAAGGCAAAATAAAGACATTCTTAGGTAAAGGAAAGTTAAGAAAAGTTTTTGCCAGCAGACCAGCTCTAAAAGAAGGGCTAAAGAAAGTTCCTCAGGTAGAAAGGAAGTGATAATGGTAGAAAATTTGGAACTTTGGGAATGAAGGAAGAGCAACATAAAGGGTAAGTGGATAAATATAATAGACTATTCTCTTGAATTAAAAAAAAGTGTTTAACAGTTAAAAGCAAGTTTATAATATTGTCTGATGTGGTTCTCAATATATGTAGACATAATATTTAAGATAATTAATTGTAAAGCAGGGAGGAGAGGATAAAAGTACCTAATGGTTGTAAAGCATCTATATTGTACTTGGACGTGGTAAAATGGTGATACTAGTAGATTGCATTAAGCTATGTGTGCCTCTTGTAATCCTTAGGCAGACACTTAAACACAATGCAGAGATATGCTAAAAAACACTATAAATAAATTAAAATGGAATTCTTAAAAAAATGTTCAAGTGACCCACAGGAAGACAGAAAAGGAGAAATAGGGGAATAAAAAACAGAGGAGAAAAATAGAAAATAAATAATAAAATGGCAGACTTAAGTATTAACTTATCGATAATTACATTAAATATAATGATCTAAATCCACCAATTAAAAGGGTGGCTCAGTCAGTTAAGCATCTGCCTTCAGCTCGGGTCATGATCCTGGGGTCCTGGGATCGAGTCCCGCATTGAGACTTGCTCAGTGGGGAGCGTGCCTCTTCCTCCACCTACTGCTCCCCTTGCTTGTTCTCTCTCTCTCTCTCTCTCTCTTTCAAATAAATAAAATCTTTAAAAAAATAAAAGACAGAGATTGGCAGAATTAAAAAAAAAATGATCCACCTATATGCTGTCTGCAAGAATCTTGTTTCAAATATAACGATACAAATAGGTTAAAAGTGAAAGGATGAAGTATATACCATGCAGATAATCATCAAAAAAAGAGCTGGTATGGCTGTATCACATCAGCTAAAGTTCAGGCAACGAAAATCACCAGGGATCAGGAGAGACATTACATAATAACAAAAGAGTCAATTCACCAAGATGATATAATTTTAATGTGTATCTTCCAAATAACAGAGATGGCAAATACATAAAGGAAAAACTACCAGAACTGAATTGAGAAATAGACAAAGCTGCAATTATAGTTGGAGACTTCAACATGCCTCTCCTAGTGATTGACCGAATCAATAGATAAGAGGTCGAGGTATAGAAGAACTAAACAGCAGGATCATCCAACGAGATCTAATTGATATATATAGAACACTCCGCCCAGCAATAGCAGAACACATACATTTTTTCAAGCATGCATGGAACTGTATCCTGGGTCATAAAACAAACCTTAGCAAATTTCAAAGACCTGAAATTATACAGAATATGTCCTTTCACCACAGCGACATCAAACTGGAAATCATTAATAGAAGGAAAGCAGGAAAATTTCCAAATACTTGGAAATTAAACAACATATTTATTTCTTTTTTTAAAAGATTTTGTTTTTAAGTAATCTCTACACCCAACCTGGGGCTCAAACTCACAACCCCAACATCAAGAGTCGCACACTCCCCCGACGGAGCCAGCCAGGAGCCCCTAAACAACATATTTCTTAAACAAGGGTATAGGTTTAGGAGCCTAGCTTTAAAATTCTGTGACTAATCCTGTCATTTAGTGTTACCAACTGGGGGTTTCTCCAAAAAAGTGATAAAACCTTCTCCATCTGTACTTGAGTATAGAAGTATGTGTTTAAAGTGCTCTAGGTACGTCTAAGAAAAGGGGAACTAGTATTTGTTATGCACCTACTAAAAGCCATGTTTGACCATTGATGGTTTTATTTAACCTTCACAGACACCTACCACAGTGTTGTCACTCAGCTAGGTAGTGATAGGTAGCAGAGGTACCTAGCTGAGTGACAGGAAACCAGCTGAGGATTTTTAAGAGAGGGTTGGATGTTGGAGGGAATTTTAAGAAAATCAGAGGGGCCAGAGTTGGGAAACCCTGGTGGGACATGATTATAAAAAGGTGGAAAGAGGCTGAGTTAAGAAGAGTTCCAAGTGGATCCCTAACTCTGGAAGGCAATGGGGAAGCACTAAGAAAATTTAAGAAGAGGGACATTTTAGAACAAATTACTTTAGTGAGAACAGATAGCAGGGAGAGGAGACTGAAAGGGAGGGGCTCAGCTACTGACAAGTGGCGAGGATTTAGGTAGTACTCTTACCATTTTATACTCAGGAAATATAGCCGAGAAGGTAAGTACAGCTTCCCAACAAAACCACCGCCCCCCCGACAAAAATATTAAAGAGGACAAAGTGATCATATTATCAATAGGATGTTCTAATAACATTTAACAAGATACACAATTAAATGGGTTAAAGAATGTAACATGTCTGATACCCTTAAATAGTAAACAGTGAATAATATTTCACTTCTAGAAAGGGCAGGTGTAATCATGCCAGTTGACAGTGAGGAAACCGAGGCTCAACGCAGGATTTACCAAGTAACCTGCGTTAGCTGCACAGCCCCCCAGCCTCCCGCCCTCGATCCCCGGGATGGCCCCTGTCCTGCAGGTCAGGGTCAGGGCACAGCCCTGCACCTTCTCCCGCTCCTACCCGCTGAATCGTCAGGTGCGACTGCTCAAAGTCCAGATGGAAGAAGTTGCCCACGAAGGGCAGGGGTAGGGGACCTGGCGGGTAGTTCTTTGGGCGCCGTCTTTTGAGGAAATCAGCAAAGAACAGAAAGGCGACGGCACCCAGCAGGAGGGCGCGGAGATGGAGCACTGCCCAGACGGCGGCCGCCAGGGAGCCCACCGCCGCAAGCATGGCTCTTCGGTCCTCTTCCTCGGCTGAGCTCTGAGCGGGCGACGTCCCTGCCTGTCCCTGCCGCTAAGCTCGCAGGACCGCCCGCCTGCCCCGCCCAACTCGCCCCGCCCCTGCCGCCCCCACTCCGCCCCGCCCCTGCCGCCCTCCCCACTGCACCCCGGGTGGGAACTCTGTCCCAGCTGTTCGCCCCGCCCGCCTCCTGCAGTGCCGAGTGAGCCTCCCTTTTCCCTCCTTCCTTCGCTGGACCCCAGACCCCACGCCAGCCAGGCTGCCCTCCAGAAGCCTGGAACTGAATTCTTGGGAGGACCCGTACCGGTCTTGGAAAAGGCCAGGCTAGGAGTGTTGTTCTTTTCTGTTTAGAGAGCTTGTCTCTCAGACCACTGGGGCTCTTGGGTGTATGGTTTCGGTGCATCTCCGAGAGCACCACGAGCATTGGAGCTCTGTGTTTTTCAATCACCCTCTCATCCAACAGTTGGAATCTTGCCAGGTAAACAGTGATGCTAACAGCAGCGCTTGGTATTTCTCGGGCCCTTACCTAAACTCGCCTCTGTACGTGAATCATTTCATTCTGGCAAAATTATGCAGGAAATGCTCTTCTTAGCTCCATCTCGCAGTTGAGGAAACTGAGACCTAGAGGTTAAGTGGCAAGTAGGTGGTGAATAAATAAATCCACCAGTCTGCAACACATCTGAACAAGATTCTGTGTTTGTAACTTTTTGAAGATTGAAAAGCATTACATCAAGGGGTGCTTGGGTGGCTCAGTCGGTTAAACCACTGACTCTTGATTTCCCCTCAGGTCCTGATCTCAGGGCTGGGTGTGGAGCCTGCTTAAGATTCTCTCCCTCCGTCTTTCTCTGCCTCCGCCCTCCAAAATAATAATAATAATTAATAATAATAATGTAAAAAATTTTTAATTAAAAAAAAAAGCATTACATCAGAGCCCCTAGCACTGAGCCTAGTCTTTAGCAGGTGCTTAATTAACATTGAAAGAAGATGTCTTAGTCCTTCTCCTTTTTGGTTTGCTGTGTGAGATTCCTCCTTTGAAGCCCCAAGACAGTGTTAGGGCCCCAGGTTCCAGCCTTCCATGCCATCCTGTGTCTCCCCATTTGTGAGATACTCAAATCATGAAGCATAGTTTTGAAGTAGTATAGCACACACTATGTGCTTAACATATAGATACACAGTCTGCATAAAATAAAATAAAAATAGAACAGAACAGAATTGAAGTCTCTTTTCTGTCTTTACAAAATCAGGACCTCTTCTCATAAACTGTATAAATGAAATGTTGGACGTTACCTGAAAGCTACAAAAATTGATGTTTAGTTATATTTATAATAAGCTGATTTAAACTTCTATAAAGAAGAAAAATGAAGACCACTTATTCAAAAACAACAATGAAGCTTCACCTTCTAATCTGCTTCTTATTAGTTCCTTCCAAAGCAAAGTTTAAATGCTATGATTGACATTGTTTTCCCATCATGAATACTTTCAGGGCATTGTGTAGCAGGTGGCAAGTATAAAGGAAAAGGAAGACTTTTTTTTTACTTTAATAACTTATTACTATTAATATAACCTTCCCTAGCTGAATATTGTTCTCTTCTTGTTCCATTAAGTCAAAATACAAATCAGTACATGTATTTGGTTCCTACTATTTTAAAATGTAACACGACTTGTGAAAAGTATTTTGCATAAGGTTGTGTATACCTCAGGCTCAAGTTAATGGCTTTGATTTTGTTCTAAAGAATAGTGAATAACACAACATTATTAATATCCTTAGTCTTAACCATATGAGATAAATATTGGCATTGGTGTTCAGTGTCACTTTGTGCTTTTCTCCTATGTTCTCTATCTTGTACTAACCAATCTCCCAAATCATTGAGTTGCTCTTAAAAAAAAGAAAAGGAAAGAAAGCAAGAAAAAGGAAAAAGCTTGACATGTGGTTTTTGTTGTTGTTATTGATCAAATCATTTTTTTAGTTGGTCAAATCACACACATGGAAACATGTAAAGCAACCAAGTGGAATATATATCAAATTCTTAATTTTACTAATGGGCAGAATTGCACAATGAGAAATTATCAAATTATTCCCTTCATTGGACTTTATGCCAATCAATTCCCGAATCAGGTGGTAAGCCACTAATAAGTTAATCAGTAATTATGATAACAGCTATCAAGTGATTTTTTTCAGCATTAGTTGAAAACTGTTGTTGAATCCTGTCTATCCAGAGAAGTAACACTCTATGAGCATTAACAAATAATTTAGCTAGAGAATTTTTAGATTTTAAATTACATGTCAAGCGTTTAAAGTGAATTTGAGATTAAGGCCTATTTTTTAACAACAATGATAATTTCTTAATTTGCAAATTCCTTATTTTAGGAATTAGAATAGTTTGAGATTTTTAAAATTTCTATTACTTGTCTTGTATCTTCTTCCACTACATGAGTACATTGACAATTAGAAGACACAAATGTTTTTCAAATGCTTTTAAGGATTTAGTTTAAAAATTGATTCATGTGATGTATTGTTTTTACTAAAAAATAACTTGACCCATCTTATCTTTTTTATTTGCTTCGGATGTTTTTTCCCATTATCTGAAAGTTGAAGGCATTTCTGTCATACTGAAAGCAAACTTAAATGCGCAAAAAAAAAAAAAAAAAAACCTCCTGTGTCCTGTATTAGTATATCTGTAGCTCCCTGGAAATCTGAAGGCTAACATAAATGTTAAAATAAATTCTCCAGAAAAAAGGGAAAAGATAGAGGTCAGAAACTCAGGTCTACATAAAGAAAGGAAGAGCATTAGGGAAGAAATAAATGAAGGCAAAATAATGCTTTTGTTTTTCTTATTCTTAATTGATCTAATAACAGATCAAAATAAAAATAACAACAATGTATTCAGTGATTATAGCTTATAAATAAGTGATATGAATGATGAAATGTTGGAAGGAAGTAGGAAAACTATTAAATGGAGCAGTACAGTGTTTAAAAGTGGGTTTGGATCAGTTGGACATGTATATTGTAAACTCTAGAGCAGCCAATTAATAAAAAAAACTATAATTGATATGCTAAAACAAAAGAGAAAATGAAATTATATAAAATGATCAATTAAAACCAGAAAAGGCAGAAAGAGAGTTGAAGATAAAAGAAACAAAAATCAAGAGCAATGAGTAGAAAACAGTAATGAATATGGTAGATATTAATCCAACTGTATCAATAACCACTTTAAATGTCAATGGTCTAAATGCATTAATCAATAGAGTGTCAGAGTGGATTAAAAAAAAAAGACCTCTTTTAGATTGTTCTTGTCAGCGTATGGAAATGCACTGATTGGGCACCTGGGTGGCTCAGTCGTTAAGCGTCTGCCTTCAGCTCAGGTCATGATCCCAGGGTCCTGGGATCGAGTCCCACATCGGGCTCCCTGCTCAGCGGGGAGCCTGCTTCTCCCTCTCCCACTCCCCCTGCTTGTGTTCCCTCTCTCACTGTCTCTCTCTCTGTCAAATGAATAAATAAAATCTTAAAAAAAGAAAAAAAAAAAGAAATGCACTGATTTTTGTTATGTTGATTTTGTATCCTGCAACTTTGCTGAAAAAAAAATTCATTTATTAGTTCTAACAGTTTTTTGTGTGGAATCTTTAGGGTTTTCTATACATAAGATTACGCCATCATGAACAGAGATATATTAGTTTTGCTTAAAAAAGAATAAAACAAGAATAAAGCAAAGAGGCAAAAGAATTATACACTGAGGACTATAAAACACTGTTGAAAGAAATTAAAGAAAGACACAAATAAATGAAAGACATCCCATGTTTATGGATGGGAAGACTTAATATTGTTAAAATGTTCATAATACCTAAAGTGATTCAATGCAATTCTTATCAAAATCCCAATGATCTTTTTTTACAGAAACAGAAAATATAATACTACAGTTCATATGGAACCACAAAGGACCCCAAGTAGCCAAAACAATCTTGAGAAAGAAGAGCAAAGCTGGTGGCTTCACATTTCTTGATTTAAAAACATATTACGAAGTAATCAAAATAGTATGCTAGTGGCATAAAAACAGACATATTGCCCAATGGAACATCATAGCCCAGAAACAAACCCACATGCATATGTTCAAATGATCTTCAACAGGGGTGCCAAGATTACACAATGAGGAAAGGATAGTCTCTTCAATTCTTCAATAAATGGCATTGGGAAAATGATCTACCTGCAAAAGAATGAAATTGAACCCTTATCTTACATCATATACAAAAATCAACCCAAAATGGACTAAAGAATTAAACATAAGACCTGAAACTATAAAACTTCTAGAAGAAAACAGGGGGGAAATCTTCATACTCACCTGAAAGTGCACTTTTGAGAATTAGAAAAAAATGCATGCAATATTCCTTTCACATTGTTGGTCTTCAGATAATTATAGTTAAGAACTTCAATGGAATGTGTCCAGAGGAGACTGATCAGGACAGATAAAATTCCATACTTTTACTGAAAACCTGGTAGGTATTAGATATTTGGAAACTTGTGGCTGAATCTGACTTAATTTTCACAACCCTCTCCATAAAGTGAAATTATGGGACACCTGGGTGGCTCAGTCGGTTAAGCATCTGCCTTCGGCTCAAGTTATGATCCCAGGGTCCTGGGATCCAGCCCTGCGTTGGGCTCCCTGCTCAGCGGGGAGTCTGCTTCTCCCTCTGCCTGCAGCGCCCCCTGCTTGTGCTCTCTCTCTCTCAAATAAATAAATAAAATCTTAAAAAAAATAAAGTGAAATTATTATTCCCTTTTTACAGATGGTCCAGTAAGTTTAGAGCAGTGAAGTGTTTTGCGAGAGCTTACAAAGGCAGAACAAGTGACACAGTCAAAATAAGAACCCTAGTCTTTATTCATAAGACCTGTACTCATTATTTTCTAATATAACCTATGAGAAAATAGACTATAGTAACTATGGAACAGGTACTAATGAGTTGTTTTTCACTGGAGTCATTCAAAGAGAAATTAGAATAGGATTGCTGGAGAGGAAATATAAATGTCAGGTGGAATGCTGGATTGAAAAGGGCTTTCAGACTCTCCAACTCTGAGATTCTATGATTTTATGGGTCCTCCAAGGAAAACACAGGGTTAGGAATATAGATACATACTATTTAAAAATTTGTTCTTATTTTCTGTTCTTTGCAGGTGATGGGTAGGTTCCATTTCATAAAAGATAAAACCATCCAGGATTACATGTATTCTAATTTACACACAACTTTTTAATGCATTGAATTTCAATTTTTTAATTCCAGAAAAACCGATAATTTTTCTACAGTAAGGCACAGTTAAAATGCCTCTCATTTATGTAAATGTGTGGTGAGTAGACCCTTTTGCCCTAGGATTATAGTGTAAAAAGCGTTTAAACTACTTTTTGAAGTCTATCATACACACAGAAAAGTGCATCAATGAATTTGCATAAAGTTAACACATCCAGTATAATCAACACATAAAACAGGAAATAAAATATTACCAGCAATCTGTCCTCTGCCACTTTCCAGACATTATCCCTTATCCAGGGGTAAATATTGCCCTGGTTTATAAAACTCTGGATTGTCTAATGCATTTTGAACCAAGCTGCACTCTTCCTGGCCTTACTCAGGAATCAGAATTCCAAGAAAGATTTAGATAGCTGTTTTTGGATCTAGTTTTGTTCTTACTTTTGATCATCTTACTAACTATATCATCTTCAGTGTCTGCCTCCTTGTCAGTTTTCACATAATTCCTTCCGACTCTGGATGTTCAGCTTGGCTCCTTCACTCCTCACTGGCAGGGCCTGAGAATATTAAACACCTTCACACACACACAAACACACACACACACACACACACACACAAAACAACAACAACAACATGGTGACTCCAATCTTGTGATTGGAGTAAAGGAGCACACCATACCCTTGGCATTTAACTCTCCTTATACCTGAGATGAGAATTTTAATCCTCCGGTTTCCTATATGCAAAGCACCTTACTAGGACATTTTACATTATTATTTCATTGAATCCTTCTAAGAGACTTGAGATGTAGGTGCTATTGTCTTAACTTTTCAGATTAGGAAACTGAAGTTTATCGATGTGAAATTGCTTGTTCAAGTTCAAAATTCCAGTGAGTAGCAAAGCAAAAAATCAAACCCAGCTCTCCCTGAGAGCAGAATGAGTGCTGTTTTCCTGAACTGTTAAGTCAGGATGGAGTTCCTCTTCCCTGTGTCACCTGTAAACACTCTTTCTCAGCTTCCAAAGCCTCCAAACTTCTTGCCAGCCTCCTTCCTCTCCAGCCTAACCCATCTGATTTAGTGTCCAGTTATCTGCAAAAATGCACTTTGGCTCCAGGCAAGCCTGACTTCACACTTTCCTTGACAAACCGTATTTATTTTCACCTTTGGACACATTCACTCCTTACCTCCTGCCTGGAGGGCCCTACCTACTTCTTCTAAACATCCTGTTCATCTTTCAAGGCTCAATTTAAGTCCTACTTGCTCCGTGACTTTCTATATTTTTGTATCATGCTCTATCCTACCATTTACTTTTGTATTTTTTTGCCAATTTCTCTGCCTGGAATATATACTGAAATTCTGCCCAAACATCAAGGGCCAGGCCAAAGAGCAATCATTTCAGGACATGGGATTAAATCTTCCCTCATGGATTTTTGGGGTAGGTCATCAAGAAGATGTGAGTGTCGGTTGAGCCTAGAGCTGGATCCAGGCAATTGGAGATTCTATATCTCCTCCCCTGTCCTTGGAATATACACCCTGATTGCCTTCCCTGTTCCCAGAAGCTGCCCCAAGAATACAACCTTAAAAGAAATGTGGTGTTGAGACTATCTGGATGGTGTACATGACTGAAACTAGTTAAGGCCTCTATATATACTTTTAAGATTTGGCAGGTGGGTGTGGAAACTAATCATCTTGTAGCCACGAAAGGCAATTCTGTTTTAGATACAACAGCAAAAGCACAATCCAAAAAACAAACAAACAAAAACCCATTAAGACAAAAAACTACAATACCAAATGGTGGGAAGGATGTGGAGCAACAGGAACACTCATTCATTGCTGGTGGTAGTACAAAATAGTACAGCCACTGTGGAAATTAATTTGGCAGTTTCTTACAAAGCTAAAGATAGTCTTACCATACGATCCAGCAGTTATACTCCTAGGTATCTGTCCACATGAGCTGAAAACTTATGTGCACACAAAAGCCTGTCCACACATGTTTATAGCATCCTTATCATAATTGCCAAACACAAAAAGCAACTAAAATGTCTTTCAAAGGTGAATGATAAGCAAATTGTGATACATGGATACAATGAAGGATTATTCAGCAATAAAAAGAAATTAGCTATCAAGCCAAAGAAGACATGGAAGAAACTTAAATTTGCTTGGTGAAAGAAGCCAGTCTGAAAGGCTAGATACTGCATGACATTCTGGAAAAGGCAAAAGTATGGAGACAGTAACAAGATCAAAGTTTCCCAGGAGTTTGTGGGGATAGAAGTGGGAAATGAACAGGTGGAGCACAGGGGATTTAGGGCCGTGAAATTATTCTGTATGATATTGTCATGGTGGATACATGATATTGTGTATTTGTCAAAACCCATAGAACTATACAACACAAAGAGTAAACCCTAATGTAAACTTTGGACTTCAGCTAATAATAATGTATCAATACTGGTTCATCAATTATAACAAATGAACCACACTAATTCAAGATGTGAAGATTTTAGTAATAGGGGACACTGAGTGAGGGAGAGAAGGGATATATGGAAACTGTAGTATCTGCTCAGTTTTCTGTAAACTTAAAACTGCTCTAAGAAAACAGTCTTTTCAAAATACAGACCTTTTCATTGTGTCAGTGCTAAATTTCCTAATTGTGATAATTTATTATGATTATGTAGGAACATCTTTCTTTTTAGTACATACATGCCAAAGTGTTTAGGGTTTCGATATTATGATGCTTGTAATTAACTCTCAAAAGGTTCAGAGGAACAGAAATGGTGGGAGGGAGGGGGTGTGGAGGGGGGAGAGGGAGAGGTGGAGCAAGGGAGAAAACAGGAACACAAATGCAGTAAGAAGTGAAAAACTAGCGAAGATTCTAAGGGAGTATTATGAACGATTCTTCTGTAAGATTGAAATTTTTTGGAGAGAAAAGAAAAAAGGAGACTATAATGTAAAGAAAAGAGAATTAGGTTGATAGGTTAAGGACTCTAGGGTTTTCAGGAAATCCTTTAGCCTTTCTGAACTGTACTTTCTTTAGTACTAAAATGGAGACCAGAAATTCTTAATTATCTTCCTTGAAATTGTGGGGCAACTCCAGTGAGATAAAGAGGGTGAAGATGATCTGTGAAGTATCTTTATTATTTTATCTTACATCCCTACATTCTTTAGAAAGTTTCTCTCTCTTTAGCATTTACTTTCTGCATCACTTAGTTGACATTCTCTATATACTAAAATTATGCAATTTGAAACTTTCATAAATTCAAATACTGCTATGCTCCAGAACAATCGTACCAATTCATCTCATCACACAAACACATGCGCGTGCACATGTGAATGGTATTATTGATTGCATGCACTTTTAGGTTGTTGCCTACCTTTGCTTTATTATTTTAGGGTTCTTTGCTTTGTTCCATTTAGTTCTGAAATGACTTACAAATATTATTAATCCACTGTATCTGATAAATACAGAAAAATTGGGGGGAGGATGGAAGTGCTAATATGATAAATGTATTATTTCAGTAGATATTGGAGATAAAAACTGAAATGATAAAAAACTATGTGTATTGCATATATAAATAGAATAAAATATTTGATTCTTAAGAGTAAAGAAACAATCATGGAAGCAAAAAACAAAAACAAAAACCCAAAAATCAATTCTAGAAAACTTACAAAGGGACAGGATTGGAGAACTAATTGAAGATTCAGAGAGGAGGCTTCAAAACAGGACAAGATCTGGGAGTCGATTAAAGCCTCTAGGGGAAGAAAATATGTCCCTTCTTCCCTTTCAGGTTCTTTGGCTGGCCTCGTAATTAAATTGACAGAAGACAGATTAACGGGAGAAAAGCAAATTTAATTTTGTACACAGGAGAACCCCAAAGATATGAAGCTCAAAGAAGTGACCAAAGCAGGCAGCTTTTATACCTTTTAGACAAAGAAGCAATAATTTGTAAAGAACTGACAAAGCAAAAGTGTTTGTGTTTGGGATAGCAAATTAATGAAGAGATTACAAAGTTTATTTATACAGCCTTCTTGGTCCTGAATTTCCTATAGCTGGCACTAAGAATGCCTTCTACCCTCCAGGTGCAGGGAGGGTACCCTTCACGTGGGAAATTTATTTCCTGCTTTCAGGAGGCCAAAGGAGAGTCAGAGTGTCCTTCTTGCACTGGCTGTTTCTTAAGTAATTTTAATTCAAAATAATCAATATAACAAAGTGGCCCACTTTAGGGCAGCCCATCCTGAACCCCATTAAGACATCTCTAGGCATCTAGGGTGCAGGAATCATTCCACCATCCCATTTAGTGCTACTACTGGAAAGAATGAGCTCTACCTCCTTTCCCCCTAATCTTTAGTGTTTCAAAATTAGAGAGTCCTGCTGGCCTGGCTTAGATCCTGAGCTTGCTCCTCAGCTGGGAGATCACGTGCCTTGATTTATAATCCTATTATGATGCCGCATAGTAGGGAAGCTGTAATTTCCCAAAAGAAAATCAGGTGCTATTAAGATATAAGTGATAATGGATGCTAAAAGGTCCAAAGATACATGTGTATATGTGTTATCTATATAAGAGATATATATATATGATTTACAGCTACATATACACATATATACATATATATACACATTACTATATGTGTAGTATATATAAAAGGTATATAAATATACACACATATTCACATTGACATACACATGTATCTATACATACATATTACTGTACACACATTGCATCATGCAACATGACAAATGTTTACAGGTGATAAGAATCAACAAGAGATGGCAAAATGGGATGGACAACATAGAAAAACAAGGACACAGGTGGGTGAGGTTAGAGGATTGGTATCAGTGTCTGATGCCAATTTTACCCTAATGTTGGTCCAGAAAAGGTTAGGAGTTACATTCAAAGGTTGTTAAAGTAAAATACAAAATGGAGCCCAAACTTGAAAACTCCCTGAGCAGACAATACCATTCAAGCCATGTGAGCAACACAAAATCTAGCTTATTTCATGAACGTAAGCAAAAGTTTACCTGGATTATTCTTTGTAAATGCCTCTGATACTCCTAAAAGAAACTTAAGTCATCTTCCTGAAATGCTATAAGATAAACTCTTTTACCGATCCCTGCTGTCTGGAAACCCCCACTGCAATACCCGATCATTTGTAACGGTTAAACAGCCTCCTCATTTTGACTTTATAAGCCATTCTCAAAAGACATGTTTCTGAGCTTCACATCAGCTTTGGGTTGCAAAGCTCCCCGTCTGTGAACTGTTATTATGTGCACAATGAACTCTTAATACTAATTTGCTGATCTGGTTTAATTTGTACGCTTTCTGGAAGATCGACAAGGTGAAGTCTGACAAGATGGCTGCTGATGAAACTTGTTACAAACCACAGACAGTGATCAGGTACTAGACCCTTAACCCTGCTCTAGACTGCTGAGCATGGTGAGGTGATGCGTGTGAGCACTGCAGGTGCTGAGGAATTTTATTCATTTATAGCTCAACAACCATTTACTGAACATTTATCATGGGTCAGTATCTATTCTGGGCACTGGAGATACAATGGGGAAGAAGATAGACAGGGAAGAAGATAGACAAGACCCCAGCCCACATGGATGTTATGTTCTGGTTGAAGGCAGCTGATAATAAGCCAATAAAAAAAAAATCAGATAGCCTGAAGCACTATTCAGAAAAAATAAGATACAATGGTGCCGAAGAACAGGACTAGTGGTTCCCTGAGGCTTGGTGGTCTAGGAAGATCTCCCTGAGCAGGGAGCTTATATCTGAGTGATAAGAAGGAGCCCAAAATGCTAGTGTTGTTGAGGACAGGAGCAGAATCCATGTAGAAGGACTAATGACTCTATGATGGGAAGAATCTTGGTATATTTGTGTGTCCAGAGCAGAGTGAAGAGCCTGAAGAAGAAAGAGGGGGTAGGGAAGGGAGGAGGAGGGAGATTATGTCAGGCAAGGAATTTGTCAGTCAGGGTAAGAGGTTTGGATTTTATGTTAGTTTTGATTAGAAGCCATTGGAGTTTTTTTTTTTTCTAAAGATTTTATTTATTTGAGAGAGAGAGACAGAGAGAGCACAAGCGGAGGGAGAGGCAGAGGCAGAGGGAGAAGGAGAAGCAGACTCACTGCAGAGCTGGGAGCCCGACATAGGGCTTGATCCCAGGACCGTGGGGATCATGACTTGAGCTGAAGGCAGATGCTTAACCATTTGAGCCACCCAGGCGCCCTGCATTGGAGTTTTTTAATCAAAAAGTGACGTGATGGGGGGCGGAGCAAGATGGCGGAGGAGTAGGAGACCTGGATTTTGTCTGGTCCCAGGAATTCAGCTGGATAGGGATCAAACCATTCTGAACACCTATGAACTCAACAGGAGACCGAAGAAAAGAAGAGCAACAACTCTCTGAACAGAAAAGCGACCACTTTCCGGAAGGTAGGACGTGC